>NC_044036.1:65873329-66209667 GCF_901765095.1 Microcaecilia unicolor | reverse complement strand
GAAAAACAGTAATTTACAGGAGAAAGAGCTTGTCTTTAAAAAGTTATTCACCCTTCCTCAGGAACATGATGTTCCAATACACATGCATCTGCAGCTGTGAATGTCCCAGTTTTGGTTGGCTATATTTAAAGACTCATGTTTTGTCTCATTAATGCCCGAGTACATTGAAGGGAGCAGGTTGAAATTCCAAATCTTAGTGTTATCTGATCTCAAGGGAATGACCAGATTATGGATGATCATTAAAACACAATGCTGAAAATTCACTCCACCTTTGTATATCAGCAGTTTGGATTTTTTTCCACTTAAGCACAATTATTTGTTTTCTTTCTGAAAATTCCTTATCTCCTAGTTTGAGCACCATAGTCCATTTCTTCCATGCTCTCGGCTGTTTTTATTGGCTGCATAATGAGGAAAAAAAAATCTGTTGAGCTGTTGTCATTGTTTCAGTAGAAGTGTACAAGATGCTGGCAACAATCAACCGATCGCTGACACGGCAGTCTGCAATGGCTCCATCTATCGTGTCACCGTCTCCTAAGTGAGCTTTTAATATGCGAATCATTGGCATGACAGACTGTAATGGGTCCTTTGGAGCTGTTACTGTGTCAATTGTGTCATTTCCAATAAAACAACTTTTTAATATCTGACAGGCAGTATACGATCATTGACATGATACTCTACTTGGAGCTCTTTGGGGGGTTTCCGCCAGGAACTGCAAAGGAAATCCTTAACCTGCAGATCTTTACATGCAAAGAAAATTCACAAATATTCCCTGGGATTGTAGGTTTAAATTCAGATGGAGCTGTCCAGAGCCACTCAGCACTGGTAGCTCCCCCCCCAGAGAGTGCTGGCACTGTGAATGAGCATCTTTCAAACTTCACAGGCTGGCAGTGTTCACATTACAATGCATCTTTTCAGAATGCTTCGAAAATGGCCACCAAATTTCATGGGGACTTCCTGTCTTGCAAACTGCTGGATTATAGTGAGATACCCACCTCCCAGCAGAAACTGAGGATCATGTGTGTCTGAAAAAGGAGCAACAGGCCCACTCACTTATAAATACTGCAGGTTGATTGCCCCAAGATATTTACTGGAAGAATATAGCAGTCAGGTCCATATTTCATGCGATGGCGTAGAATGATTTATTTTCAGTGATCATTTCACATAAACGTGGCAAGTCTATGAAAGTTAGGTGCAGGGTTGGCCTTAGCAACTATGGGATCCTCCCTCCAACCCACCCCTGCCTGGGACTTATGATTTCAAACGAGGGGTCAGGCCAGGGATTGATTGATTGAGTGATTTAAACAGAATTCTTTAATTGCAAAAATGGCAATAAAATGGTTCTATCCCTCTGAGAAACATGAAACCAAAGGGCAGGGGGAGTGAGAGGGAGGAGATATGAGGGCTGGTCAGCAGTTCAGTGGGAGGAGTATACTGCCCTACAATGGCAAAAGGAAGCAAGGGAGGGGAGGGGGAGGTAGAGAGAAGGAGACAGAGGGCCAGATGCACTAAACCTTAACAACCCTCTAACAACCCTAGAAGGAATTTCCTAACCGTTGCATGCATTAAAGGCCTTTTTCTGACAAAGCAAGCAGCTAACGAAAACGGAATACAAAAGAGTAACTATCATTGTAATGTGGGCGATTCAGGATGCACTAACAATACCGACGATCACACCGAATCATTTACCGCGACATATTAAACGTATGGTCAGAGCAGTCGTAAAGGCCTGAGCTGTCATCTCCCCGCTTCCCCCTGCACCTTAAAATTCCAAGCTGGCATGTTGAAAAACAAAATAAACAACACAAACATGTGGCTCCCCGCTTCCCTCTGCATATAATACAAATGAAACGAAAACAAAATAAAAAAAGGACTGGGAGGGGGCAAGGGCGCTCGTCAGGAGCGTCCTGTATGGACGGCCTTGCCCCTCCCCCCCCCCCGAGGTCACCGCTGCTCCCTGCTTCCGCTCGTATAAAATAAAAAATTAAAACAAAACTAAAAAGTTTAGCAGCCCCGGTCCCCCTCCCTTCCTATCTCTCTCTGTACTCCTTCTCCCATAGCTCCGCCTCCCGGCATCCTCCGCCCCGTGCCCCGCCCCCCTGAGCTCGTCGCCGCCGCTCCCCCTCTATACCGGACCCCCCTCCGCTTTACCGGCCCGCGCTAACGTCAGAGGAGGGCAGGCCCAGGAAGAACAGAGAGACGTCGGAGGAGGCAGCAGTGATTGGCGATCAGCTGTTTCATTCCGTGCAGCGCCTTCACACAGAGGTGAGAGGCACTGCGCGGGCTGGTAAAGTGGAGGGGGGGTCCGGTAGAGGGGGGAGCGGCGGCGACGAGCTCAGGGGGGCGGGGCAAGGGGACGGAGGATGCCGGGAGGCGGAGCTATGGGAGAAGGAGTACAGAGAGAGACAGGAAGGGAGGGGGACCAGGGCTGCTAAACTTTTTAGTTTTGTTTTAATTTTTTATTTTATACAAGTGGAAGCGGGGAGCAGTGGCAACCTCGGGGGGGGGGGGGGGGCAAGGCCGTTCATACTGGATGCTCCTGACGAGCGCCTTTGCCCCCTCCAGATCCTTTTTTGATGTATGTTTATTTTTGTATTGATGCAGGGGGAAGTGGGGAGCCACGTGTTTGTGTTTTTTTGTTGTTGCTGTTTTGGACGTTTGTGGCATGCGCAGAGCAGCCAGCATAACGCTTGGCTGCTCTGCGCATGCTTTAGGGGCCGATTACCGATGGGGATTACGAATCTTTGATACATTACTTTTCAATACCGCACCGAACATGTGCGACTTGTTTTTTTGGTGCATGCTTCGTTTTTTTCAAATTCGTTAAGGACTTTAACGTTTTAGATTTTTTTTAACGTATGGTTGATGCATCTGGGCCAGAGAGGGAGATTGAGATTGAAAGAGAAAATAAGCTTTAAGTTTAGGTCAACTGCCAGTTGTAAAGCTAACTCGGTTAAGCACTGGCTCCCTAGGAGTGCAGTGCTCCCAGAAGTACAGGGCCCTATGTAGCCACCCTGTTGCCCCTGCTTAAGGCCAGCCCTGGTTAGTATGCCCAAACTCAACATCTGGCTGCCCAAAAGCCAGGAACATGCTCAGCAGTATTCTGTAAGGACAAAACAGGTGCACACATATGAAGCATGTCCCATCCATATATGTGCCCAAAAGGGGTAGCATTTGGGGTGGACAGTGGGTATGTGCTGGGTGGAAACAGAACTCACATGCTCAGAACATATTCCATAAATACCAGGTACATGGATAATGGAAAAAAAGATGCACCCAAATGTAAGCCTCCTACAAATTGTGACTAGATGGCCAAGACGATGTCTTTTTTTATCTAGAGCATTGTTTGGTGCATTGTTCTGCTGGTTGGCATCTCAGTGGGTTGTCAGGCTTCACCCCTCCTCTAATTAGCAACATTTCTGCCTTCACCTAACCCTCTAAAGCCTCATTAATACCTACTGTGCTCCATTCTGCCCCTTTCTACCAAACACCCTCTCCAACCCTCTAAACACATACATAGTAACATAGTAGATGACGGCAGAAAAAGACCTGCATGGTCCATCCAGTCTGCCCAACAAGACAAACTCATGTTTGTACCTGCCTTATTCAGGGCACAGACCGTATAAGTCTGCCCTCCACTATCCTTGCCTCCCAACCACCAACCCCTCTTCCCCCCACCTGCTCCGCCACCCAATTTCGGCTAAGCTTCTGAGGATCCATTCCTGCACAGGATTCCTTTATGCATATCCCACGCATGTTTGAATTCCGTTACCGTTTTCATCTCCACCACCTCCCACGGGAGGGCATTCCAAGCATCCACAACCCTCTCTGTGAAAAAATACTTCCTGACATCTTTCCTGAGTCTGCCCCCCTTCAATCTCATTTCATGTCCTCTCGTTCTACCACCTTCCCATCTCCGGAAAAGATTTGTTTGCGGATTAATAGCTTTCAAATATTTGAACGTCTGTATCATATCACCCCTGTTCCTCCTTTCCTCCAGGGTATACATGTTCAGGTCAGCAAGTCTCTCTTCATACGTCTTGGAACGCAAATCCCGTACCATTCTCGTAGCTTTTCTTTGCACCGCTTCCATTTTTTTAACATCCTTCGCAAGGTACGGCCTCCAAAACTGAACACAATACTCCAGGTGGGGCCTCACCAACGACTTGTACAGGGGCATCAACACTTGCCCCTTTCCTCTCCGCCCCTTCACCCCATCTTTCTATACAGCAGCCAGTGTGGGTTCAGCAGGTGTTGAGTATTTACCTCATGACCTTTTATGGTTTCATTCTTTTTTTTTTTCTTATTTCCTACTCTTTATAATGTTTATGCTCCTTTGTATTATAGGTGATTGTTCTTTTAGCTATATGGAATACTGTGGGTCTGAAGCCTCTTGGGTCTTTCTTCCTTTTTGTTGTTTTTGTTTTGTTTTGTTTTATTTTTTTGTCAATGTTCTCCATCTACCTTTACTCCTCCTTTCCTTACCCCCTAGATTCCTTCGGCCATTTGTCCTGTTCTTTCAACTGTTTTGAATGGGCCTCGACTCCCCTGTAAGCTTAAGTCCCTTGATGCAAGGAGTTGGCCAAAACATATTGGGATTTGATTAATTCATGGACAATTATTTAATATATATTCTATTGATGCTATTTGTTTTGGCTTTTTAAAGGATTTTTATTTATTTTTTCACATTACCTTTATGTTTGTCATTGTGGTAGACTTTTAAATGTTCACATAATAAAGTTATTTGAAACTAGATATTTTTATTAAACAGTTCTGATTCTTTTACCTGGAGAGAGGTTAGGGTGGGAATTACAACAATGCATATACTTTTGCATTTTCAAAAGTATGATTGTTGTTTTAGCTAGAAATGCTACTCATAAGAAAGGTAAGTGCAAGTGGCCGCAAATATTTTTTCATCAGCAATTTATCAAGTGAAAGTGAGCACAAACTTCCACTTGGAAAACTGGTTCAAAGTCCATGGGTTACAATTGTTATCTCTATGTCCCTGTAATGTTATGTATATCAAGTATGTACCATACAAACGATAATAACAATAACAGTGTTGTGAGGGGACACTACTCAGATCTCACATGCTTTTCACTAAAGACTTGGCAGGATCCTGTGTAATATTTTATTTGAACGCTACAATAGGCATAATATAGCTAGTATTTTCATTACAAAATGCCTTTATCATATGTGTTATATTTGTTATTTGCTTGATTATTCAAGACTTTCGTTAAAATAAATCGTGGCACAGTGAAAGTGAGCATAAACCAATAAAGACAGATGCACAAATTACCCATTTTCTATTGTAGCAATAGCAGTGGCCATAAGGTGGTAGTATCCTATCATTATAGATAATACTGACACCTTGTGACCACTGCCAATACTGCAGACTCTCATGTTTCCTGGACAGACCTGAGTGTTTTCACAATCGATTTGTCTTGAATATGTTTGTTGCCAATACCAGACAAATATTTTTTTAATGAAGATGAACTACACATGTTCCAGCAGCAGTTTAGCTGCTTCAAAGACTCAGTTGGAGGTTCAGGAGGACAAAGATGGTATCAGCCAGCAGTAAAAACCACATAGACAGAATACTGTGCAAATTGTGCATTGCATTAGTCAACTCAGTTCGCAATATGGGTTGTTAAATATGATAGCAGATAAGAAGGCTACATGAACAAACAATCCAAGCTGAGTTGGCAGAGAAAACTGGTTTCTCTTGTAGCAACAGTAAAGAAAAAGAAGAATGATGAAGGGACAGAGAAGTGAGATGGATGGGTGTCACGTTTTCAAAAGCAGGAACTAGGTTTGTGAGCCTTTGGGCCACTGATGAGGAGCGGCAGTGGCAGGCAAAACCACCCCACACCGGGATAAGGCAGAACTCTGACAGGCCAGCTAGACTTCACCTGCACTTGACCACCATTCCTCAGGAGTTGAGCCCCTGAGTGCCGGTGGCGGCAGGACTTACCGGACAGGCCAGAACTGGATACCAGCAGGATACACACAGGGACTATAACACACAGGGAAGCTAGGCAGAATACTAGACTAGGACTCTCAGACAGACAAGGGACAGAACTGAAAGCTGCCAGGCAGCCACTGAACATGAAACATAGGCAACCTAGAACTAGACAAAGACATACAAACAAGAAACAAGACTGGGAAACAAGCAATAAAGTAGAAGAAGCTACACAAAGACTAAACTAGAATCAGGCAAGAATACAGACTATAAACTGGACTAGGCAGAAGTGCAGCAAGCACCAACAAACCAGGGCCTTAGGCGATGCAAAGGCAAAGCAAAGAGTTTCCAAATGGCTAATAAGCCCAGCAGTAGCTGAGATTCAGATGCAGCAATCACCAGGCAGCTACGGGTGCTGAGCAGGCTCAAACAAGACAAGCAAGTCGGGCAGGCCGGAAGATCCGACTGGACTGGGCTGAAGTCTGGAATGGGAAACAGCACACAGACAATCCAATGCAGCCACCAGGTCTGGCCACCAGAGGGCAAGAGGAACACAAACCAAGAAGCAGGAAGAAAACATACTGAAGCATACACAGGTGCAGCACAGTGGAGCAATCAGAGCCATGCTGGAAGCAGCCAGCACACAGAGACAGAGACAGAAGTAACTCAGAAAGACCAGACAGAAGCCAGCTTAGAAGCTGACTGCCAGAAATAAGGTAAGCCTGAGAGGGGTCACAACCACAGATGTGACAATGGGGAAGAGTTATTGAGAAAGATAGGTGAGGGAAGAAGACAAGCAAGGAGAAGTAAAGGGAGTGGGTGACATGGTTTGGTAAGATGGGATGAGGTGGGAAAGGGGAAAAAGGGAAGAGGAAGAGAGGGAAAGGGAGAAGGGGAAGGATTATGAGGGTAAGGAGGAAAGGAGGAGAGGCAGAAATGAATGGTGTTTTAAGAGACTCATTGGACTGCATATCATTTGCACATTAGGTACCCAGCTCTATGGGTGTCTGAGTATTAAGCAAAGTCTTTCACTGTGTCCAGGAACAAGTAATTTGTGTTGAATTTAGCATCTCTAACTATTTTGAAAAGTTGGCTTCTGTAACTAGTGCCTTTATAGTTTTGTTAAAGTAGCTGAGGTGATAGTATGCTTATTTAAGGAAAGATGTTAGAATAAGCTGCATCTGCTGAGCTAGGTAATTAACTTGTAGCTTAAAAAGGCCTTTTTCAAGCTTGTTATACTATATTTTTGCCTACATTCTGTACAATCTCCAATAGTTATGGTGTCTCAAAATATTATAGACACAGGTTGGTGATATATGTTCCTGCAATAAGAACATGCATTAACATCTGTCTTTATAGAGTATTGTTTTATTCTGCTAATTTATGCTCTCACCTCTTCTCAGCACTTACACTAAGGTAATTTTGATTTCCTTTTCATCTGATTTAAAATATATAGTAACTGCCAATACTGGGAGCATTGATATTTAAAGGTCTAGAAGAAAACAGAAATACCTAGGCTGACAAAATATTTTATTGCCTATATTGGTAGTCTGATTTACTGACCATTTGGATTCTCCTTCCATGGAATCTGTTTAATTCTTCAGGAAATAATCTAATATTCAGGCATAGATATCCCAATTATATGTCCCAGGGACCATCCTTGACATCATCTGAATTCTGTGCTGCATGCTCCCTCATATGTAGTGTCCCACAGGGATCCATTCTTGCCCCAGCTCTTTTTAACATTTTCATCTTTCTCTTATTAACCCTCATTCAGTCTTTAGGATTAATGCCTTTTGAATATGTAGATGATATCCAGATCTTGGTGAATCTGAACTGTAATGGCCTTGAAGAGATAACCACCCTCAATCAGAACTTAGCCAAATAACAGACTGGCTATCATTGCACAAACTCAAACTGAATCCAGATAAGACTCGAGCACTGTTCAGAGGACACAGATATCATCCCACTCTCAGAACCCATATCCTTCTGGCTGGGATACAAATCACCTTCACATCCTCTGTAAAATTATTTGGAACCGTCATCAATGAATCCATGAGTTCCCAGCCTCATATCTCCAACACTATCAAGTGCTGCTCTATAAATGAAAGCAACCCTATTTCAGATGTCATCTCTTTGACATACATAGTAACATAGTAGATGACGGCAGAAAAAGACCTGCACAGTCCATCCAGTCTGCCCAACAAGATAAACTCATATGTGTATACCTTACCTTGATTTGTACCTGTCTGACAAAACTACTCTCCGAATTCTCATCCACTCATTTATCATCACCTGTCTGGACTATTGCAACTCTTTGTTACATGGTATTCAGGTTTGCAATATTTATTTATTTTAGTTATTTATTGCATTTGTATCCCACATTTTCCCACCTCTTTGCAGACTCAATGTGGCTTACAATACATCATGAATAGTGGAAATAAAAAAGAAAGTAGACATTTAGTATTACAGAAGAATTTTGGGTAACATGATAATGATAAAGCAACTCATCTCTTGAGTATTCAAAAAAATATGATTACGTCATTCCCCTTCTCTAGGAGGAACATTGGCTACCGGTATCTCAGAGGATATCATACGAACTTCTGTCATTAGTACATAAAACTCACCATTTTGGTGTTCCTCTTTATCTCTTATGCTTCCTAATACCTTACTGTCCTTCCAAAACCCTCTCTTCCTCCCAAAATAACTGTCTCATAATTCCCTCTGGAATGTGCTCCCCTACTCTCTTCACTTAGAAGACTCATTCACACAGTGTAAGATTGGCCTAAAACCTTTTCTTTTTAAAGATGCTTATAACCCTTAACCTGAACCCCAACTTCGCTGTCTTCCTTGCAGACTGTTTCGAGCAGCACTGCTCTGCAGCTAATCTCTTGTTCCGCTTTCTATCCCAATGATGTATTTCCATGCCATAAGCTATTTAATGCATTATTGTTAACTGTTCTAAAAGGTCTCTCAGAATTCGGTATATCAAGTCATAATAAACTTGAAACTATTATATTACCCTACTCCAATGTCTACTATCTAATGGCATATGACCTTTCAAAAAAATCAGCTTTCAATTAGTGTACCCTTACATGGGTCTTTCCCACACGCTATGGCCATTTTTACTGCAGCTGTAAAACCCCCAATTTTCTATTGTTTGGCCATTCACTAATGTTACCACAGGAGCACTTACTGCCTTCTATTTTGTAGGTGATATGGGCTCCCGAGTTATCCATGCTCTAACCAGTTAGCATGTGATAATGTAGGCATACTTTTGCATATCAGGCTGCCTCACATTGGAATAGTCTCCCTCGTAATATTAGAGGCCGGGTTAATTATGTCATATTTCAGAAATTACTGAAATCTTTTGTATTTAGAGATTACCTGATTTATAGCCCTGTTTACAAAGGTACGCTAGCGTTCTTAGCGCACCTTTGTAAACAGGGCTTTTAATGATTGTTATGCTCAGTCTTGATTTTTGATTTTTAATGTTATTTTTGTATTGTTAATTTATGTATTGTTTAATTTTCTGTTGTAATATTCCTGGGTATGTTCAGTCCAGTCTTTGACTTCTAAGCCACACTGAACTCAGGAGATATGTGTGGGGTATAAGTGTCCCGTAATGTAATGTGTTAACTGGTTAGTGCAGAACGCTCACTCTCCACGTCTGACACATCCCCTCAAAAACAAAATAAGAATTTTTTTTTAGCACACAGTTAGCATGCACACATTCCAAAACTACCACTTGACGCTGTAGCATATCCCATGGTAGTCCATTTTTTGCTGCGTTAGGCATGCATTAGCACCTAACACAGCTTAGTAAAAGGGCCTCTTAGACAGATAGTCCAATCAGAATCTTAAAATGATGTTTAGCTAATAATTAAAATGATATAAATAGGATGGAGTCAGTCCAGAGGGTGACTACTAAAGTGGTGTGGTCAGTGGTCTTTGTTAAAAAGCGTAAGGGGACAGACTTAAAGATCTCAATATGTATACTTTGGAAGAAAGCCAGAAGAGGAGAGATATGACAGCAATGTTTAAATACCTATGCAGCATAAATGCACAGGAGGCGAGTCTCAATTAAAAGGAAGCTTTGGAATGAGGGGGCATAGGATGAAGGGGAAAGGGGAAATACTCAGAAGCAGTGCGTTTTTTCTAGCAAAAAAGGTGCCGGTACTCAAATACCAGGCCACCCTTTAGGGGTGGGGTGATCACTGAGGGACCCACCCCACAATAGCCAGGCCCCCTGCAACCAGTCACAGAATCTATGACAAGGCAGAATTGGTATGTAGAGCCTGAGCTCTTTCATTAAAACTTGGGACAATGGGTCAGTTTTAGCAGACAATAGAAAAGGTGCCGGTACTCAGTACCCCCAAGTACCCCCTCAAAAAAAGCCCTGCTCAGAAGTAACCTGAGAAAATACTTCTTCACAGAAAGAGTGTTGAATTCATGGAACGGCCTCCCAGTGGAGGTGATCTAGATGAAAACCGTAATTGAATTCAATAAAGCTTGAGTCAGGTACATAGGATCTCTAGGGGAGGAAAAGGGATAGTAAATGTCATGGATGGCCATATAGTATTTATCTGCCTTCATTTCTCTATACTTCTATATTTCTAGATGAGGAGAGCTCAGAGAGAAATATTTGTGTGCAGCACACTCATAGAATGCTTTTGAAGGTACTTCTGCTTACATGCAATGCACTCGAAGCTGCTACCAGTGTCGATCCATTAAAAATAACTCTTAGCTTATTAAGCAGGAATCCACAATACGTTTCTTCCTTGGCAGGAGGAATATTCTAGGTCCTTGCTCCAGACTAGTGCCATGCACAGTAATGATAGAGTGATCTATTCAGTGGAAGCCCCAGTAGTAGACGTCATTCAGAAAGTGAAGAGAAGTATAAAACCTGGGTGTAGCTAGATGCCTAGATTTGTCCTTTTTTCCTTGTCATTGGGGAAGTCCAGTAAAGTTGTGTTGGGAAGAGTGGAGAGTTTCATATTCAAAAGACAGGACCTTGGTCTTCTAAATCAGAGACCAAGGTTATGAAAGGAGAAGAGAAGGGCTAGAACTTGGTAAGACAGAAGGAGGAGTGAGTCCCAAGGACAAAGAGGAGAAGGGGCTATTTTTGGTGGGGATTGACAGCTCTGAAGGAAAGGAGAACAAGCATGAAAGGACATAGCTCAAGTCATATGCTTTATAAACATAGAAAAGGCAATTTTATAAACTGGGTGCTATCATTTAAGTGCTTAATTTAATCATAAATGTTTAGAATACTACTACTACTACTTGTCATTTCTATAGTGCTACTAGATGTACACAGTGCTGTACACTAAACACATATGAGACTGTCCCTGTTCGACAGAGCTTACAATCTAATCAAGACAGACAAACAGGAAAAATAATGGATAAGGGAATTACTTAAGGTGGGAATTAAAAGCAGACATGGGTACTGAACAGGAGAATAGGAGTTAGGAGTTAAAAGCAGTCTCAAAAGGGTGAACTTTAAGCCTAGATTTGAATACAGTCAGAGACAGAGCTTCATGTATCAACTCAGGAAGTCTATTTCAGGCATAGGGTGCAGCAAGATCAACGGAGTCTGGAGTTGGCAGTGGGGGAGAAGGGTACAGAGAAGAGAGATTTGCCCGATGAACAGAGTTCCAGGGGAAGAGTGTAGGGAGAGGTAAGAGTGAATACTAGTATATATATATTCTGTTCTGTAAATACATGATTATCTTGCATAGTGCATATTTGCAAGGGGGCAGATCATGGGTGGAATGTAGGTGAAGCTCCCACATGCATGCCTTACTACAGAATATTTTTATTTATTTATTTATTTATTTGTAGCATTTGTATCCCACATTTTCCCACCAATTTGCAGGCTCAATGTGGCTTACATTTGCCGTATTGGCGATTGCCATTTCCGGTTAACAGAGTTACATATGGTATTACACTAGGATGCATACATACATGGTAAAGAAGAATGCATTATGGTATTGCATATAGGTTCCTGAGTGATAGATTGGATTGTAACATACGTTAGGTCATCAACTATATGAAAGTTAAATGTGCTTCTGCCACACTGAAGCACCTGTACTTATGCTAGTTAGTATTCTATAATGGAACCTAGGTGCTGAGGTGCCATTATAGAATAAACTCCTACCATGTAGCCTCAGGGTATCTAAATGGAGGCTCCCAGGGGTAATTCTATAAAGTAGATGCTAACAGTTATGCACCAATTATGTGTGTAAATGTTCAGAACATTAGCATATATGTATGAATTTGCGCAGATTCGTGCGTACATGCCAGATATCTGCCTTGGTGCTCTTCTCTAAATGCTCACATATCTTATATCAAATTCTTATTATTACTCGGCTCCAACTGCTTTTTCTCACTATCCTTACACAATGCTTAAGGGGTACTGAGTATTGGATCTATCAGATATTCATGTCACCACCATTCAGGCTATATTTATGTGAGCCAGGCACTTCGTTATGGTGGGCATATGTTCGTCATTGATCCATAATTTTAATCTTTAAACTTTTTACTTTCTACTTTCACCCAATAATTTTCTCTTGTAATCAAAATTACACTTAGCTTGAAGTTTCGCTATGATTTTTTCTTTTTCTGTTTCTTTTAAATTCATCATCTCATCCGACATGAAGTCATGTTTCGTACCAAATGCTGTGTCAAGGCACGTCTCCTCTATACAAGCTGGAAGCATGTCCGTTGCTCTCTGTATTCTAAAATGGCCACATATCTTATATAGCATGTATTTTACAGGTGGGTGTGCACAGAGGTGAGTGCCCATTTACATGTGTGACATATAGAATACTATAAGGGGCCCTTTTACAAAGCAGCGGTAGGGCTAACATGCAGGTAGCGTGTGCCAAATCGGCAGTACCACTGGTGTAGCGCAGGCACCTGGTGATAATTCTGAAGTTGACATGCGCCGGTTCCCGCAGTAGAAAATATTGTTCTATTTTCTACTGCGGGGGGGCGTTCCCGGCGGTAACCGGCAGTGCGGCCACATTAGTGCATGCATGATATACCGCGTGAGTAGCGCTTGAGCCCTTACCACTAGTTCGATGGGTGGCAGTAACAGCTCAGGCAATAAATAGCTGTGCGCTACTTTTAATTGTAGTGCACGGCCATTTACTGCCTCCATTTAAAAACAAAAAAGCCTTTTTTTCCCAGCTGCTCACCAAAAAAAACACATGCCCACACTATCACAGGCTACTTTTTACTGCGGCTTAGTAAAAGGATCCCTAAGTTACATGCATATCTCTGGTACATAGATGCACACACTACTTAATTTATTTATTTATTTATTTATTATCTCATTTGTACCCCACAGTTTCCCAACAGTGTCAGGCTCAACGTGGCTTACAATGCACCACAGAGGCAGGCGCCAATGCAGTAAAATGAAGCTAATACAGCAAACCTACAAGAGATAATGGGGAAGAATAGGAATGGATGGAAGGAGAAGGGAAGCTTTGAGGGAAGAGGGAAGGGGGATATGTCCAAATGTCTCTAGATCGGGTGTGCTTCCAGCAGTGGAGACACTGGAAGAGTCCGCAGGGTAGGCACTTCTGAATAACATGGTCTTCAGTGATTTCCAGAAAGTTAGATGATCTGTGATGGTTTTGATGGTCCTCGGTAAAGAATCCCAAAACTGAGTGCTAATGAAAGAGATGGAGGTAGCATTAGTGCAGTGGCGTACTAAGGGGGGGGGGGCAGTGGGGGCGGTCTGCCCCGGGTGCACGCCGCTGGGGGGGGGTGCCACGCGTCTGTCGGCAACTCTCGTTCTCTGCTCCCTCTGGCCCCGGAATGGGTTATTTCCTGTAACGGGGCAGAGGGAGCAAGGAACGAGTGTTGCTGACAGACGCGCGCCGCTCCCCCCCCCCCCCCCCCCAGCAGGTAAAGATGCACCGGGGGGGTGTCGTTTCGCTGGGGGGAGCTGCCCCTTTCTCGTCCCCTGTCCCGCCCCTTCCATGCCCTCACCTCCCCCCTGTCATCTCTCCTCCCCCTCCCCTCCCCTCCCCTCCCCTTACTCTGCTATCCCAATCCCTGGTGGTCTAGATGTACCTCTTCGGGGCAGGAAAGAGCCCCCTCTTTCCTGCCCGGAGCTGCTAACTGCCCTGCATCCTTCTGTCCTGTGGTGAGTCCGGCTCTCGGCGTTTCAAAATGGCCACTGAGAGTTGAAGTCTCGCGAGGCTGCTTCAACTCTCGGCGGCCATTTTGAAACACCGAGAGCCGGACTCACCACAGGACAGGAGGATACAGGGCAGCTAGCAGCTCCGGGCAGGAAAGGGGGGGCTCTTTCCTGTCCCGAAGAGGTACCTCTAGACCACCAGGGATTGGGATAGCAGAGTAAGGGGAGGGGGGATAGTCACGTTTCGCTGGGGGGGGGGTTGCGTTGCACCCGAGGGGTGCTGCACCCGGGGGGGGGGGCGCATCGGCGATCCGCCCCAGGTGTCAGCCCCCCTAGGAACGCCACTGCATACGTGGACTTGTACTTGATTCCGTTACAGTTTGGATAGTGAAGGGTAAGATATGAACAGGAGAGTCGGAACGTATTCCGAAGCGGTAGGGTGATGAGATCTATCATATAGCCAGGTACTTCACCATAAAGGATTTGGTGAACTAGAGAGCAGAGTTTAAAGCTGATAACGATCTTTAACAGGTAGCCAATGTAGTTTCTTTCGAAGGGGTGTGGCAGACTCAAACTTGGTTTTTCCACAAACCAATGTGGCCGCTGTATTTTGGGCTGTCTGCAGTTTCTTAAGAAGTTGCTGTTTACATCCAGCATACACTCCGTTACAGTAATCCAGGTGGCATAGTATGACGGACTGTATGAGGCTGCGGAAGACCTCTCGAGGGAAAAATGGTTTTATTCTTTTTAGTTTCCACAGCGAGAAGAACATCTTCTTTGTGGTGGCGTTAACGTGCTGCTCGAGTGAGAGTGAGCAGTCGAGGGTGACTCCTAAAATTATTAATGTCACCTCTGTGCGCATTTGTGTGTCAGAGAAAGAATTAATTTTAAAGTTCACACAATGATTTACAAGATACTACACGGAGAAGCCCCTACCTACATGAATAACCTTGTCGACCTCCCAACCAGAAATAGTTTGACATCTTCCCGTACTTACCTTAATTTACACCTTCCCAACTACAAAGGTATTAAGTACAAATCCTTCTATGCATCCAATTTTTCCCTTCTGGGTAGCCAGCTTTGGAATGCTCTACCAAGACCAATCCAAACAATCAACGGCCTTTTGCCCTTCAGAAAAGCATTGAAGACCCATCTATTCAAGGAAGCCTACCCTAACGATTCAACTAACTAAAACATACCCACATGTTTCTTACCAACGATTGTTATATATTGACCATGCTCCCATTATCCTATTGCTATCCCTAATCTTTTTCTCTCCATCTATTCCTCTCCATCTTCCTACGCCTACCTCCTAATGCCCATTTCCTTCTACACCTAATTCCTCCTATGTTTAAGTTACTTCTACACCTAATTCGTCCTATATTCAGTTTACTTATTCGTTAACCCCCCCCCCCCCCAATTAATATTACGTTTATTACAAATTGTATATACTTCTTACGACTTGTAATTCTTCTTATTGTTACTATGTAAGCCGCATTGAGCCTGCCATGTGTGGGAAAGCGCGGGGTACAAATGTAATAAATAAATAAATGTATACTTGTTTATGCTAGAATTCTATACAAGAAAGTAGACACTTGCTTTCCTGTATAAGATATAAGCCAATCAGGCACCTTCAAGCATTAGATTTTGCAAATTTCTTTGAAGACAAGGCAGTAAAGATTTGTGATACCATATTAACAGAGGAGAATATATTGAAGGAGAGTCTAGTAGACAACAGAATGAGACAAAATGATGCAGAGATTAATGGTGGTTCTTTTAAAATATATGTAACACTTTTTCGTTAGAGTCTGGTCAAGCAGTGGGTAAATGTAGCTCATGCAAATTCATTGTGGCAATTCTGGCAACCCAATTTGCTATGTGTGCCTCCAGGAGAGGGTTGAGAAGAACTGGGTTGGGGATGATCCTTGGAAATCCCTTTAGTTCTCCCAGATTTGTAGGGATTGAGATACTTTTGAAGTCTGAGATCAGAATTTAGGAATCTTCTAGATTCTAGAATGACTATGGAAAAGCATGTAAACACATGTTTTATCATTTAAAGATGATTTGTCATATTAGGCTTTTCTTGGAGACTCAACTTGTACAGTTGATTGTTCAAGTGGTAGTTCTATCTCATATAGACTATTGCAATATTATATTGTTGGATCTCCAAAAAAGACAATTACGTAGCATTCAGGTTTTACAAAATGCAGCTGCAAAGCTAGTGTCAAGAGGTAAAAGCTACAGAACATGCAACTCCATATTTAGTCAAACTTCAGTGACTTCCAGTGTAAGCAAGCAGTTTAAATTAACATTTATTTTATAGATTTTATATGGTTTCAGTCTTGAGATTTAATGTCATTTATTTGTCTGTATATTTCTCTGTATACCAAGATGCTCATATTCTTCTGATAATTTATGACTTCCAAGTCCAAATGTATGAAAATGTCACTTGACAGCAACACAAAATCAGACTGGGTTGGGGCCCTGACGATTGGAACACTTTGCCAACTGAATTGAGAACTATTACTAGCTGTCATATTTTCAGGCATTACTTAAAGTCCTGGAATTTTTGCAAGTATCTTTATTTGAGAACCTAGTAGCTGTATTTTCTGCAAAATGTTCAAACTCATGGGTACATTGTAATTTTTAATGTTCTGCTACTATTGTTCGCCACCTTGAGCTGAATCAGCTAAGCAGCCTATAAATGCTCATGTTAAACAGGAATGGAAATTTCAAAAAGAAGAAAAACCTTTGTACTATAAAGAAATAGGTTCATACACATTGGATAAAAACAATTAACAGATCATTTTTTTTCTACAGAATCCTTTGTTTGGAAATTTATTTTGTTACAAATAACTTCTAAAATGAATGCTAAAAAGCAAATATTATTTTCAATAGGAACAGAATAATGAAAAGTCATTTTTGAATAAGGTCCTTATTAGCCTCATATAATTCAGCATGACATAAATTGGGTCATCCATGTTAAACTTGAATTGCAAGGTCTTGCATTAGCACTGCAAATTACAATAAGTATTTTACAGAATTGTATTTGAAAGAGTTCTTTCACTTAACTCAAAAAGTTTCAGAGGTGAAAAAGTTCCCCATGGCTGGACAGAGTTAAAATATAGTGCTATATCCTCTTAGGAGAAAATAACTTCTACCATTTAATGAATCTCTTAAAGATTTCCCTTCAGTATCACTTTTCCTTTCACACATTCTCTTATTTACAACAGTTCTTCCATTTTGTTAATAGCAAACCTCAGTGTTTACTTTTGGAACAAACCTGTATCCTTAACAAGACCTGAGCAGCTGACTAATTCTAATCTTTCCTATGCTTTGGCATTTTGCAGTTACCGCCGGACTTTACTGCTTGGTAGCTGCAAATTTAGGGGCCCTTTTACTAAGATGCAGTAGGCCTACCGCAGGTCTACCGTGCGGTAAAGGAACACTACCGCAGGACGCGCTGAGACATCCCCAGTAGTGTCCTGTTTAGTGCATGCTAATCCCGCACTGGATTAGCTCCCACCGATAAAGGCCATGTGCTAATGGGGAAATTAGTGTGTGGCCATTACAAAGGAAACCCCAAATGCAGCCATTTTACTGCCAGGCTAAAAGTGGCTGCAGCGCACAGGAAACCCACACTCTGACAGCAGCACTGGCCACTTTTTAGCATGACCCCGTAATGTGGCAACTATTAGAACTATTAGGGGCATTCCCTGCATCTGCTGTTACAAGTGCCATGTTAAAATGGCATGTAGCACGTAGTATTATGCTTGGAGTTAGCATGGAAGCACTTACCCCTGGATTCTATATATATATATTTTTTTTTGTTACATTTGTACCCCACACTTTCCCACTCATAGCAGGTTCAATGCGGCTTACATATTATATACAGGTACTTATTTGTACCTGGGGCAATGAAGGGTTAAGTGACTTGACCAGAGTCACAAGGAGCTGCCTGTGCCTGCAGTGGGAATCTAACCCAGTTCCCCAGGACCAAAGTCCACCACGCTAACCACTAGGCCACTCCTACACTTCTAGTGTGTCTAGCATTCCACATGGTAATCTAGGTGTATTCCATAACAACTCATGTAACTTAATTGGCTTTGATAACACAGCACTTAACAAGCAACAATGATCACTAATTGAAAATATAATTTACACGCATAACTCACTATTCAGTAACGTACTGCGCTTAAATTCTAATGTGCGCAGTTCAAAAAGGGTGTGGGTTTGGGTGGGAAAATGGGCGTTTCACGGGTAGTCCAAAATTTACATGCACTGTTATAGAATATGGCCCTCTGCACCTAAATCTATGCACCAGGATTTGCACCATGTTTTCGTTGGTGTAAATGGAGGCACGATATTTAGGCGCTACAATATCTACTAAGCATATTCTATATAACTCTCCTAAATCTTATAAAATATGCTTAGTCAGAAATGTTTTCTGTGCGGATATTTTAGGCGCCAAAAATAGAATCCCCCTCTTAGCGCTTCGTATTTTGGAGGCAGTAAATAGTTCTTTACTAACTGCAAAAGTGCTGATTTGCAACACACTAACTACTGAATGCCTTCCACACTCATTCTCTGCCATGTCATGCCTCTAACACAAAAAGCACTTAATAAACTTTTTACCATGTGGTAACTACAAAGCTGCTTAACATAATTGTGCGGTAGCAGTTGCCACTCGGTAAACAGTGTGGTAAGTGCTTAATGTGGTTTGGTAAAAGGGCCTGAAAATAAACCAGAATTCCATCATGCACATCCTTCAACTTGTCCTACATTTATCTCTAAGGCTGATGTACTAACCTGAGCTCAGCAGGAATGACCCAGAACTGCAAGAAATTTTATGGACATTACAAAAAACCTTAACTAATCCTCTCTGAAGGATAGTTAATTTTCTCAAAAATCACCACTTCATACAAATTTCACAATCAATTTTGCTGTACCAAAATAGCTAATGAGCTGATTTGCATGATTCTAAGGGCTCTGTTTACTATGACTCGCTACAGTTTTTAGCGCATGCTAAACGTTAGAGACACCCATATATTCCTATGGGTATCTTTAGCATTTAGCATTCGCTAAAGTTTAGCACACACTTAGAACACTAGCACGCCCTTAGCACTGATAAGTAAACATGGCCCTATCAGCGATTTTGCCTAATTTTTGTGAATAGCTTTGCAAACACAAAATTATGAGTGAAAAAAGGCAGGTAGCATATATTAAAATTAAGGAACGCAATTATGTGCACTAGTTAATATTTTCCCAAGATTATATTGCTTTTGTGAGACTGTTCATATTTTTAGTACATTGGTCTCTCTATGCATTAATCAGTCATAGTCTTAACACTCATCTCTAAGCACCCTGGAATTCATAGGCCTACATTTTGCTTTGAACTGAACTAGGCTTGCATCACCCCAAACGGCTCTACAACAAGCAATATGTCTACTTTACGATAACTGCAACCACACTGCAGCCTGTCCACTTTAAAATGTCTGTAAACCTCATGGCTCCCATATAATCTGTAACCTATTTATGCTTAGATAACTGTAAGCCACATTTCAGCTGACTGTAAACCTCATTGTTTCTATACAGTCTGTAACCTATTTACTCTTAGACAATTGTATGCCACATTGAACCCACCATTAGGTTGGAAAATGTAGGGTAGAAATGCAGAAATAAATAAATAAATAAGATAAATACAGGATTTCTGGTCCCAGAAAGCTAAGTGATTTCAGTTGAAAGTAAAACCAGGTCTATCTCAAATTGTTTCCGATGGACTAAGGTGAGTTGGAAGACAGAAAATCCAGTGGAAATCGCTTTTAATTCCAATGTTTTGGTCAAGATAAAATCATGAATTTTATATATAACTGTTGATCCATGAAGAATGACATTAGGTGGTGTCACGGTCGTTGTCGCCAACGTCTGTGCCTTGCTCGTCTGTGCTGTGTTCCTTCTTCTTACCTACTAAAACTACTTGTAGTTCCAGCCAGTCACCTGTGGAGTCACTGTAGAGTGATGGAGGCCAAGCTGGTGATGTCACCAGCACTGAGCACTTCTTAAGCTGGCTTCTGAGAGTGCTCAGTGTTCTGGTAATTACTATTGATTGGGCCCAGGCCTGCCTGGGCCCTGCTAGTTCCAACTTTGTTTCGTTGTGAGGCAGTGGCCTGAAGCTTTGCCAGTACTGAGAGGTGCAGCTAGGCTACTTATGTTTGATTTCCCTATACAGCTAGGCTGTTTTACTTTATCTTTACTATATACTTTATGTTTTGCATTGTGTTTGCTAGTATTGAGATGCGCAGGTAGGCGGTTCCACTTTACCTTTACTGTACTTTATGCTTTGCATTGTGTTCACTAGTATTGAGATGCGCTGCTAGGCTGCTTATGACACCGCTAGGCTGTTTTACTTTACCTTTACTGTATACTTTATGCTTTGCATTTTGTTCACTAGTATTGAGATGCACAGCTAGGCTGCTTATGGTAACAGCTAGGCTGTTCTACTTTACCTCATTCTATGTCTTATGTTTGCCTTGCTTCATCTAGGTTACACTGTATAGCTAGGCTGCCTGTTTTCCTTTCTGTGCTGTTTGGCTACCCTTTTAGCCTTGTGTTTTCCTGCTAATAAAGCTGCCTCAGTTCATCTCCACTTGTGGTCCGGTTCAGTTCTTGGGAGCACTTTTAGTTCTGAGGGGACTTGGTCTACCCAGAGGTGGTTGGGTAATTCTCACATGGCCACCTCTAGGCCAAGGGCTCACAAGCGTCACAGGTGGGGAGGAGGATGTTACGATGGTTGTGATAAATCCATTTCTGAGGTTTCTCCATAGGCTTCCAAGTTTCTTTGGTTTGTCTTTCTTTTTTCTATCTTGTGGAGATGGGAACAAGGAAATGTAAGTTGAGGACATAGTTCACAATTTTTGGTCAGAAGCAGATGATTATGCCCAGCACTCAGCTTCTGTAAATGCTTATTCTGAAAGGTCCTTCATAGAGGGAGATTTGGCTGCCAGAACCCCCTCAATTGTAAATGACAGCAGATTCTATCATGGTACATCAGAGCTTTTGAATTCATGGCTTGGCCCACTCTGTGCTGGAGAGGTGTGCTGGAGTTAGAGGGCTCAGAAATGAAATATAGTTAATGTAGTGACATGGCTGCTGAAAGAATCCTCCTGCCAGTTGGAGAAAGGGTTGTATACTTCTTTGGGCCTGTAGAGAGCATCAGCAGTTTTATGCCTGTCACCTAAAACTTGCCAACAAAGCTTGTGTAATCATTTAATTATCACCTCTTCTGATCCCTCCAGGAGACTTTTTTTTACTTATTAACTGATCTAACTCATTGTATTTCTTTTATCTCTTCTGTCTTTGTGCCTTCAGCTGATGAACTGGCACAACACTTTCAACCTAAAATTAAACATTTTTCTGTCTTTTTTTTTTTTTTTTTTTTGTCCTCATCTCCCACCAATGCCATCACTATCTCATGTTTGTATGAATAAGCTATTGCTTTTCACCTGTTTTCTCCAGTACACCTATTTCAATCTTTAATCTTCTCTGTGGTCATCTTTTCAAATGCCCTCCTTGCTCTCCCTATGAAAGTTGTTCTCTTCCATGAAGGTGACCACTTGTTTTGATCTGATCCCAGGATGCAGCTGCCTTCTCATGGATTTTTCCTGCTGATCCTGTTGCTGATTAACCAGAGTATCTTTAGTGGATCTGTTTCCCCTTCTTGGAAGAAGGTTGTTGTACATCCCATTAAAAAAAAAAAAAGCTAGCTTTGGGTCCTCGTGATCCTGGCAATTACCATCCATTTTCTAACTTGTGCTTTCTTTCAAAACTGATGGAAATGATCATTTTCAACTTTTGTGGCGGAGAAGGCCATTCTGTATCCTAGATAGTCAGGCTTTAAACCCAAGCATAGTATAGAAACTCTTATTACAGCCCTTCTCAGTGGAATTCATTCTATGTTGGATCTCAGTCGAAATTATTATTATTATTTATTGCATTTGTATCCCACATTTTCCCACCTATATGCAGGCTCAATGTGGCTTACATAATGTTGTTAACAATGTCATTACAAGATATCAGATACAGTTAGTATTGTGCAGAGATTAAGTAGGGAAGCGAGAAGAAGGGAGCGAGTGATCGGGAGTTATGTAGGTAGATTTTCATAACTGAGTGGGTTGGTGAGGTGAATTGATGAGGTTGTCGGTTATCGGTTATCGGTTCTCATTGTAGGCTTTGTTGAAGAAGTATGTCTTCAGAGCTTTGCGAAAGATATTTATATCGTTGATTGTTTTCAGGTCTGTAGGTAGTGCGTTCCATAACTGCGTGCTCATGTAAGAGAAGGAGGTGGCATGCATCAGCTTGTATTTTAGTCCTTTACAACTGGGGAAGTGCAGGTTGAGAAATTTGCGGGATGATCTTGTGGCATTTCTGGGAGGTAGATCCACGAGGCTACACATGTATATTGGGGCATCTGCGTAAATGATTTTGTGAACAATCGTGCAGATTTTGAACGCAATTCGTTCCTTAAGTGGTAGCCAGTGAAGTTTCTCTCTTAAGGGTTTTGCACTTTCATATTTAGCTTTTCCAAATATGAGTCTGGCGGCAGTATTCTGGGCAGTTTGGAGTTTTTTGATAGTCTGTTCTTTACAGCCAGCGTACAGTGCGTTGCAGTAGTCCAGATGACTTATTACCATTGACTGTACCAGAGTACGGAAGATGTATCTCGGGAAGAATGGTTTTACTCTTTTGAGTTTTCACATGGAGTAGAACATCTTTTTCATCGTATTTTTCACATGGGTATCAAGGGTGAGGTTTCGATCTATGGTGACTCCAAGAATTTTCAAGTTTTGAGAGACAGGAAGAGAACAGTACGGTGTGATTATGGTGGAGAAGTTTTTTGTGTTATGTTGCGAGGTGAGTACAAGACATTGTGTTTTTTCTGCGTTAAGTTTTAATTGGAATGCATCTGCCCATGTGTGCATTGTTTGGAGGCTTTGGTTGATCTCGTTGGTGATTTCATTTAGATCATGTTTGAACGGGATGTAGATTGTGACGTCATCTGCGTATATGAAGGGGTTGAGGTTTTGGTCGGCTAGAAGTTTGGCTAAAGGTATCATCATTAGGTTGAATAAGGTTGGTGAGAGGGGGGATCCTTGGGGGACTCCACATTCAGGTATCCATGAGGGTGATCTTTCCACGTTCGTTGATACTTGGTATGATCTTGTGGTCAGGAATCCTTTGAACCATTTGAGAACTGTGCCTCCTACTCCGAAGTACTCTAGTATGTGTAGTAGTATTTCATGATTAACCATGTCAAAGGCACTGGACATGTCGAATTGTAGGAGGAGTATGTTGTTACCAGTTGCAATTGCTTGTTTGAATGAGTTCATTGCGGACACTAGAACAGTTTCAGTGCTATGATTTGACCGAAATCCTGATTGCGATTCGTGCAGAATTGAGTGTTTGTTTAGATATTCAGTGAATTGTTTCGTCACTATGCCTTCCATGAGTTTAGTTATAAGTGGAATAGATGCTACTGGACGATAGTTGGTTAGGTCCATTGTGCTTTTCTTAGCATCTTTCAATAGCGGAGTAAGTAGGATGTTTCCTTTGTCCGTGGGAAAGAGCCCATTTTGAAGCCTGTGATTTACGTGGTTTGTGAGGTCTATTTTGAATTGTTTGGGTGCAGATCCTATTAGGCTATTAGGACACGTGTCTAATTTGCATTGCGATTTGGCGTATTTTCCAAGCCAATGTGAGATTTCCTTTGCTGAGAGCGTGTCAAAGTTGGTCCATGATCGGTATGCTGGGCATTCCCCGGGTTTTGGGTCTAGACATTCAAGTATGTTTGTGTAGTTCGTTATATTGGTGGGTATCATGAGTTTGAGCTTTAAGATTTTTTCCTTGAAGTAATTTGCAAGATTGCTTGCTGATGGGGTATCTGTGTTGTTGGAGGTAGCCGTAGTAGTATTTAAGAGATTGTTAACGAGTTAGAAGAGTTTGTGTGTATCCTTGTAGTTTGGTCCTATTTTGGTTTTGTAATATGTCCTTTTAGTTTGTCTGATTGTGTATTTGTATTTTCTTTGTAGTTGTTTCCAGTCTATGAGTGTGATCTCGTCTTTTTTCTTGTTCCATGCTCTTTCTAGTCTTCTGACCTTGTTAGTATCTCTCTACCTCTCATCTGCCTTCAATTTAGTTGATCATTCTTTGCTCTTGGCATCACAGTTAAGCAAGATAGGATTAGGTGGTTCAGTAGGTGGTTGGTTTACTTCTTTTTTTGAAAGACGAGTGTAAATACTACTATTAACATGTGGAAATATTTCTAAAATAATGGCCAGCATTTCTGTATTTACCCAAGGTGCGCGATACCCACCAAACAAGGAACAATCCCCTATGAAGAAGCCAAAGGTCACTGGAAAAGTAAGGGGTCTGTTTACAAAGCAGCGCTAGTGGCTGTCTATGCACTAGTGATGACACAGCCCATTTAAAGTGAATGGGCTGTGCTGGCACTAGCGCATGGACGGATTCTAGTGCTGATTAGTAAACTGGAACGTAAGGAAGGGCTGTAAGCCAACCAAACAGATGAAAGCTCCACAGGTTGATTGTAGCAAATTTTATTAAGGGACCAGATACAATAGACAATAAAAATTGCCTACTTCAGGAGTCAAGTATCTAAAACACATGCATAGATACGGAAGCGCGGAACAAAATAAGACAGGCAAAAAAGAATTTTTACAAAGAACAAATAGGGTTGGACTATAAGGTCACGAAGAAGCTCTTCAAGCTTAGAGACAACCTCCTAACCACCAAACTGATAATAGCAAATGCTGAACCCCCCCAACAGCACAAGAAATGGCCAGATACTTCAATGAAAGATCTTTAACCTACGGCATAGTTTACCACAGGACGACATCAACTTAGAAACCTTAATTGATTGACTAGACAATCCCAAAGATGAGCTAGCAGTAGACAGGACATAGACAACATTTGCCTAAATCACCAATACAACTGTAGCACAATCAATAAGAAAAATTTCCACCACATACTGCAAGCTGGACAAATGGCCCAACTACATCTTGAAACATCCCATACTCGTTTCATTGATCAATTCACCTCACACCTAAACTTCATATTCCAAGAGGGTAGACTCCAACAGAAATGGCAACATATTACTCACACCAATCCCAAAGGACATCAGGAAAAACATTAAAGACACATCAACTACAGACCAATAGCATCGATACCACTAATGACCAAAATAATGGAAGGCGTTGTAGTCAACCAACTAACAGAATACATAAACAAATTGTCTATACTACATAAATCACAATCAGGATTTAGATCCCATCATAGCATGGAAATGGTACCGACTACACTCTTACCTAAATTCAAACAGCAAATCTTGACCAGTAAGAACATTCTCTTACTACAGTTTCACATGTCTAGTGCATTCTGCATGGTTGATCACATCATCCTACAAAGAATAATGGACAAAACAGGCATCAGCAGAAAGGTGCTAGAATGGTTCAGGGGATTTCTGACCTCTCAAGTAAACACAAATTCAATGATCTCTCCCTCATGGATAGCGGAATGTGGGGTCCCCCGAGCTCCACACTCTCATCAATACTCTTCAACCTAATGATGGCCCCACTAGCATGGTCATTATCCCAACCCAACCCCTTCATCTCTGCCAATGATGTAATAATCTTTAGTCCCTTGAAAACGATCCATCTGAAATCACTACCAAAATTGCGGACAGCTTACATCTTATGGAACTATGGGCATCAGCATTGAACTTGAAACTGAATAGGGAAAAAACACAATGTCTGATACTCACATCTCCATACAGTACCAAATGCTTTACTGCTATAAATGTAAGAAGAACAAACCTTCCCATAGTAGAAAACCTGAAGATCCTAGGAATAACAATAGATCGTGAGCTATCCCTCGACAAACAAGTAGCAAATACCACAAAGAAGATGTTCCACACCATGTGGAAACTCATGAGAATAAGAAGCTATTTTTCATTGGAAATCTTTCGCTCACTAGTACAATCCATGGTCCTAGGCCATGAAGACTACTGCAATGCAATCTATGTGGGATGCAAGGAATTAATCCTCAAAAAACTACAGACAGCACAAAACACAGAAGCAAAATGAATCTAAGGCAAATATCATTTTGAAAGCGCACAACCATTGCTTCAAAACCTACATTGGCTAACCATCAAAGCATGATCTGCACACTGACCTACAGACTAATACATGGCCTTTCTCCAGAATACACAATAGACTTAATAAACCTTCCGTTACGCAATATTACCAGGCCTATCTTCCCCAGTTGTCAGGGACTGAAATACAAAACAACATACACAACCTGCTACACTTACATCTGCACTAAAATCTGAAGTACCCTACCTAAAGACCTGAAGTCCATGAACAACTACCTATATTTCAGAAAACACCGGAAAGCCCAGTTCTTTAGATCTTCCTTTCCCCACAATCTTTCATAGTTCAAGCAAATAATCTACTAGCATCTCATAATCATGATCTCTATCTAATCCAAACCTAGGGGTGAGTTAGAGGGAGGAAGAGAGAGGGGATTGGAAACTAGCTAGATTCCCTTACGTGGATCCTGGCCAATATTCAGCCAAGACCTGTAAAAGTGTCTTATGTGATTCCTGGTTGAATATTGGCTGGAAACTGCATAAGACCAAGTGGTCAGCTTAAGGTGAATTAGCTCCGGATATTCAGTACTGGTGACTGGACATGGCCTGGCTGCCATGGGTTGAATATTGTCACGGTGGTGCCCAGGTTCCATGCTCTCAGGCCCCTCGCCCCCTGGTGGTTAGACCTGGTGGCTGCTGTGAACCGATGACTTGGAGTTTCCCATGTTCCAGAAGATATGCTGGTCCGGTCTGAATCTTCCAGCTTTCCAGATTGTTGTGGGAGTTTTTTGGAACTAAGCAGTACCCATACCTGGTGAACTCCCTGGTAGGCTGCCTTTATTAATCACCTGGGAGGGGTTCTAGTTTGCCTTGCAACAGGGTTCTTCAGAGGTGTTCCTTTGGTGTGAGTTGTTGCAGTGCCTCTGTGCTTTTACTCTTTTGTGACTTTGACTCTGCTTGCCTACTGGACTTTTCTTCTGCCTGCCTAGACCCGGATTGTTACTGGACTATTCTTCTGCTTGCTGCCCGCCTCGACCCAGATTGTTACTGGTCTATTCTTCTGCTTGCCACCTGCCTGACCCGGCTTGTTTCTGGACTATTCGCTTGCCTGCTATTTCCCTGGAACCCAGCGTGTTTCTTATGTTTCCTGCTGTCTGTCTGCCTGCTGCGGTGTCCTGCAGTCCGGCCTTCCTATCCTGTCCGGTAAGTCCTGCCGACCGCCTGCAGCCCGGAGCTTAACTCCGGGTGAAGGGTGGCTATGTGTAGGTGAAGCCTTGCCCCGATCCACTGTGTTCCAGTTCCGGTCTGCCTTGTCTTGTGTTGGGGTGATTCTCCTGCCGCTGCCGCTCCTCGGCAGTAGCCCAAGGGCTCACAAACCTAAGTTCCTGCTGTTTTTATGTGACAAATATTGACCAGATAGTCTTTTATAAATTACATGCAGGCACATAGAAAGAACATAAAAACTGGAATTGACATGCCTAGGTCAGTATCAGGCTTATTTTCGAAAGAGAAGGACGCCCATCTTTCGACACAAATCGGGAGATAGGCATCCTTCTCCCAGGGTCGCCCAAATCGGCATAATCGAAAGCCAATTATGGGCATCCTCAACTGCTTTCCGTCACGGGGATGACCAAAGTTCACGGGGGCGTGTCTGAAGCATAGCGAAGGCGGGACTGGGACGTGCTTAACACATGGGCGTCCTCGGCCGATAATGGAAAAAAGAAGGGAGTCCCTGACAAACACTTGGCCGACTTTACTTGGTCCTTTTTTTTTTTTACGACCAAGCCACAAAAATGTGCACTAAATGACCAGATGACCACCGGAGGGAATCGGGGATGACCTCCCCTTACTTCCCCAGTGGTCACTAATCCCCTCCCACCCTAAAAAAAATTAATATATTTTTCCAGCTTCTATGCCATTCTCAAATATCATACCCAGCTCCTTGACAGCAGTATGCAGGTCCCTGGAGCAGTTTTAGTGGGTACTGCAGTTCACTTCAGGCAGGAGGACCCAAGCCCATCCCCCCCCCCCCACCTGTTATACTTGTGGTGGTAAATGTGAGCCCTCCAAAACCCACCACAAACCCACTGTACCCACATCTAGGTGCCCCTTCATCCCTAAGTGCTATGATAGTGCTGTACAGTTGTGGGGAGTGGGTTTGGGGGGCTCAGCACACAAGGCAAGGGAGCTATGTACCTGGGAGCTTTTTTTTAAGTCCACTGCAGTGCCACCTAGGGTGCCCGGTTGGTGTCCTGGCATGTCAGGGGGGCCAGTGCACTACAAATGCTGGCTCCTCCCACAACCAAATGCCTTGGATTTGGTCGTTTCTGAGATGGGCGTCCTCGGTTTCCATTATCGGCGAAAACCGGGGACGACCATCTCTAAGGACGACCATCTCTAAGGTCGACCTAAATGTTGAGATTTGGGCGTCCCCGACCGTATTATCGAAACGAAAGATAGCTGCCCATCTTGTTTCGATAATACGGGTTTCCCCGCCGCTTCGCGGGGACGCCTTGCGAGGATGTCCTCAGGAAAACTTGGGTGCCCCATTCAATTATGCCTCTCCACGTGTACAATTTTGGTAATATTTTAGAACAATTTTTGCTGATGTAAAGCTTGTTATAAAATACAAACAGGACTACATAGGTAGGTGCCAGCAGAGACAAATGTGTAAGTCGGGCAGGGTTACAAGTTGCAAGAAGACCTACCCAGAAGTGAGCCTGGTGGTCTATTGTCCCCAGATGTGAGAGGTCCTCCTCTTCTCCTGCTCCGTCTGGTGCCAGCTGCAAAATGGTGTCGATAATCCCTAGGAGAGGTATCATAGTACTACCACTAGGGGTAATCAATGCCATTTTGCAGTCAATACCAAACAGGACAGGAGTAGAGGGGGACCACTCCCATCTGGAGACAGTAAACCCCCAGGTATCACCTTAAGGAAGGCCACAGGCATGGGTACAGGTTCCACGAGGATCAGAGGGTGGGAGAAGGGTTGGATTTTTGTCAAGGGGATAGGGTTGGGGGGGTTCGGAGTAGAGAGCTGCACGGCTTCCGTCCCCGCGGGAATCCCGCGGAACCCGCGGGATTCCCGCGGGGACGGAGGCAGTTCCTGCGGGGTTCCTGCGGGGTTCCTGCGGGGATGGAAGCAGTTCTGCGGGGTTCCCGCGAGGACGGAGGCAGTTCCTGCGGGGTTCCCGCGGGGATGGAACCAGTTCTGTGGGCTTCTCGTGGAAGTGTAAGCTGCACCTGCACCAGCCTCTCATCTACCGAATACCAATTTATTTGAATGCTGTCTCTTCCTCCTCTTCTTCCTTGCTTTAACAGCATAAATGTGGAAAGTCTTCCATTAAGGAGGTGGTAGAGTCACAAATGATGACGGAATTCAAAAAGGCGTGGGATGAACACAGAGGATCTCTAATTAGAAAATGGAAGTTATATAAAAGCTAACCTTAAATGGCTGCATGTGTGTGGATATGTCAAGTGACACTTAGATGGCGACTCTGGCTGTGATGAACTAGAGCTGATACCTGGCAGACTTGTATGGTCTGTGTCTCATACATGGCAATCTGGTGTAGGATGGGCTGGAAAGGGCTTAGACAGCAACTTCAGTGGCTGGAACATAAGGACAGTGCTGGACAGACTTTTACGGTCTGTGTCCCACAAATGAGAACATGAATAGGCTGGAGTGGGCTTCGATGGCAACTCCAGCAGTTGGAACATAAGGATGGGGCCAGATAGACTCCTGTGGTCTTTGTTCCAGAAACACGAAAGAAAGACCATAATCAAGTATATAATATCACACTCGTTGATTTAATGATGAATTGATCATGAGTGTGACTATTGGGCAGAGTGGATGGACCGTTCAGGTCTATTTGCTGTCACTTACTATGTTACTGTTAATCCTCTTTGCTCCCAGGCTGGTGCACAGACCTCAGCTCTGACACAGGCACGAGAATCAGATGTCACCTGACCTACTGGCGCGTGCATGTGGCGTGAATGGACTCATCCTCAGCACACACTGCCAGTGAATCAGAGACAAATCTTACATGTGCGCACCAGAGTGTTCCAAGTTCCAACTTCTATTCCTTCCTTGCCTACAGTGCTGTGGCTCAAATCCAGAAAGGGAGCTGACTGGAACTTTCTTTTATGTACTATTAAATTCTTACGGGGATGGGTGGGGATGGGTTAAATTCTTGCGGGGACAGGTGGGGACGGGTTGGAATGGTTTTAATTTTTGCGGGGATGGGTGGGGACGGGTAAGATTCCAGCAGGGACGGGCGGGGATGGGTAGGATTTCTGTCCCCATGCAACTCTCTAGTTCGGAGCATAGATCAAGGGAGAGTGGGGGATCAGAAAAGGTGGGGTCCTATCTGGAGGAGGGAGGAAATCAAAAGAGAGCTCTGATTGGGAGGAGGAATCAAGATCGGAATAGCGACCTCTAAGAGGCAGTTGTAATCAAAAGGATGTCCTCTTTAAGGGAGAATTTTGATTGGAAGGGTGACCTCTTTGCGGAGATTGCAATCAGGTGGGGATAACCAGTAAGGTGCAATAAAAGGGCTCCTTTGACCACACCTTATTAAAACTTCCTTTTGACCTGTTCATGGGAATGGACAGACATAAATCTCGACATTTACCTGTCACAATTTATACGTGTATTCCCTAAATAAAGTAGGAAATACTCATGCATGTTGTGGTCCCACCCTAGCCACCACCCACAATCCACCCACACTACAACCCCTTCTAGCATACACATGCAAAAAAATAAATAAAATAAAAATAAACAGCTTTTATAAAAACAAGGTTTTAAATATGTATGCTATATACACATGTAAATGTCAGTTTTACCCATGTATATAATGAATGGGGCTTCCAAAATTAGGGCCATATATTACTAACTAAAGATATATGTTTATCTAGTATGATGCACAAGAGACAAGGCCATTCTATAAACATACACATACATAAAAACAGTGGCTTCTCATGAGGGACATAAAGATAAGTGTTGCACCATTATACTGTCATACACGGTATATGGTACCTCTTATAAATTGTGAATTTTATGAATACAGTAGCCAGAAGGAAAGAAGCCTTCCTCAAGAAGTCAAACTTTGTCCTAGGGGAGGCAGATTTGTGACTCTGAAGTCAGCAAACCTCAGCCATCATATACTCCTCCAAACCCAAGGTCCAAAAGACAAGTTAAACTTTAAACAAGTGTATACCATATTGCACATATCAGTCCATTATTTATATGTACAAACAGCTCCAAAGGTTTTTAAAGTCACCTCCATACATATTAGATTTTTTCCTTAGCAGTGTTTTTTCTTGTTCTCTTTTTTTCAGAATTCTTCTATTGGACTTGCTCCTCTTCAATATTTGAGAACTTTATGTTGGACTGTAAGGAATTTGTCACCAAATTCTATATAGAGTGCCCAGGGCAGATGTGCATGCCAATTAATTAATCAATAATTGGAGTCAATTGGCATCAATTTGCATTTGCACATGCATCTGCTCTAGTCATCACTAATCTATAAAATCCACGCCTAAATTTCATAGTGTGCAACTCAAAAGAGGCATAGCTATGGACGAAGTGTGGGCGGATCAGGGGGGCTGAATATGGCATTATTTATAGAATAGTGTCAAATCTGTGCTTCAGTTGGACGCCGGCATTACACTAGCTTTTAGCAGGCGTAAATCTGATACCCAGCATTAGTTATGAGATCTGTACTAAGGGGGTCTTTTATTAAGTGGCGGTAAGCCCAACATAGGCTTACTGCTCGCTATTTCGGAACTACCGCCGAGCTACCACAGCAGCCCTGCGGGTGTTCCCACCCCCAGCATGTGCCATTTCCGGTGCTACAAAATATTTATTATTTTTGTAGCATCAGTGTTTACCCATCAGTAATCAGGCAGTTCTATGCGCTGCTCGGTTAGTGCAGGAACCCTTACCGCCACCTCAACGGATGGTGGTAAATGCTCTCCCCTGAAATGGCCACGTGGTAAGGGGTTGACTTACTGCACAGCCATTTCTTTAAAAAAAAAAAAAAAGACACCCAACGCATGCCAAAATGGACTTACCACCCAGCTACTGTGTGGCTCTTTTGGTAAGTTCATTTTTGGCACGCATTTGATACGAGCATCTGAAAAATAATTTTTATTTTCAGACCTGCGTATTGGACGTGCACCAAGTGGCTTTTAACACACGTACAGTGGGGGAAATAAGTATTTGATCCCTTGCTGATTTTGTAAGTTTGCCCACTGACAAAGACATGAGCAGCCCATAATTGAAGGGTAGGTTATTGGTAACAGTGAGAGATAGCACATCACAAATTAAATCCGGAAAATCACATTGTGGAAAGTATATGAATTTATTTGCATTCTGCAGAGGGAAATAAGTATTTGATCCCCCACCAACCAGTAAGAGATCTGGCCCCTACAGACCAGGTAGATGCTCCAAATCAACTCGTTACCTGCATGACAGACAGCTGTCGGCAATGGTCACCTGTATGAAAGACACCTGTCCACAGACTCAGTGAATCAGTCAGACTCTAACCTCTACAAAATGGCCAAGAGCAAGGAGCTGTCTAAGGATGTCAGGGACAAGATCATACACCTGCACAAGGCTGGAATGGGCTACAAAACCATCAGTAAGACGCTGGGCGAGAAGGAGACAACTGTTGGTGCCATAGTAAGAAAATGGAAGAAGTACAAAATGACTGTCAATCGACAAAGATCTGGGGCTCCAGGCAAAATCTCACCTCGTGGGGTATCCTTGATCATGAGGAAGGTTAGAAATCAGCCTACAACTACAAGGGGGGAACTTGTCAATGATCTCAAGGCAGCTGGGACCACTGTCACCACGAAAACCATTGGTAACACATTACGACATAACGGATTGCAATCCTGCAGTGCCCGCAAGGTCCCCCTGCTCCGGAAGGCACATGTGACGGCCCGTCTGAAGTTTGCCAGTGAACACCTGGATGATGCCGAGAGTGATTGGGAGAAGGTGCTGTGGTCAGATGAGACAAAAATTGAGCTCTTTGGCATGAACTCAACTCGCCGTGTTTGGAGGAAGAGAAATGCTGCCTATGACCCAAAGAACACCGTCCCCACTGTCAAGCATGGAGGTGGAAATGTTATGTTTTGGGGGTGTTTCTCTGCTAAGGGCACAGGACTACTTCACCGCATCAATGGGAGAATGGATGGGGCCATGTACCGTACAATTCTGAGTGACAACCTCCTTCCCTCCGCCAGGGCCTTAAAAATGGGTCGTGGCTGGGTCTTCCAGCACGACAATGACCCAAAACATACAGCCAAGGCAACAAAGGAGTGGCTCAGGAAGAAGCACATTAGGGTCATGGAGTGGCCTAGCCAGTCACCAGACCTTAATCCCATTGAAAACTTATGGAGGGAGCTGAAGCTACGAGTTGCCAAGCAACAGCCCAGAACTCTTAATGATTTAGAGATGATCTGCAAAGAGGAGTGGACCAAAATTCCTCCTGACATGTGTGCAAACCTCATCATCAACTACAGAAGACGTCTGACCGCTGTGCTTGCCAACAAGGGTTTTGCCACCAAGTATTAGGTCTTGTTTGCCAGAGGGATTAAATACTTATTTCCCTCTGCAGAATGCAAATAAATTCATATACTTTCCACAATGTGATTTTCCGGATTTAATTTGTGATGTGCTATCTCTCACTGTTACCAATAACCTACCCTTCAATTATGGGCTGCTCATGTCTTTGTCAGTGGGCAAACTTACAAAATCAGCAAGGGATCAAATACTTATTTCCCCCACTGTAGGTCATTACCGCCTGGTTACCACGTACGACTTTACCACTAGGTCAATGGCTGGCGGTAAGGTCTCAGTCCCAAAATGGACGCACAACAATTTTCATTTTGCCGCACGTCCATTTTCGGCAAAAATTTTAAAAAGGCATTTTTTATAGGTGCACTGAAAAATGGCACTGTGGTAAAAGGGGGCCTCAGCGCACTGCATCTTAGTAAAAGGGTCCCTAAACTGGTATTCTAGAATACTGTTCAGCGTGGATCTTTTGGGCACCTCACTTTGGGCACTATTTACTGAATCCAGCCCTCTATGTCTCTGCTGAAGATGTATTTTATATTTCTAATCTTCTGATCCTGTTTCTACTGGACAATGTTCATGTAATGTAATCTCAGATCTCCTGCAAGCAAGTTTTTCTTTCTAGTCTTTTGAGATGAATTTAATTGAGTTGAAAGGATCCGAAGGATATACAACAGGCTTAGGGCAACACTCATGTTAGCATTTAGATATATATTTGTCTCTTCGCAACACATGGCTGATGGTGAATGCAATCCCCTTTGAGTTAATATGCCCTTTTCTTCTATGTAGCCATTAATTGAACGCATATTCAAACTAATGCCCTTTTTTGTCTGTCTGCTTTCCAGCCTTCTCAGTAAATTATCATTAGCAAATACTTTATCTTGATCAAAAAATGTAGAATGTTACATTTCTATTGGACAGAAGAAGTATGAATGTTGACATTTCCAACCATTAGTCATTCAGAATGGCCAACATCCCTGATTCGAGCCAGCAGTGCCACACACTGAAATTACAAACCTTGCATTTACAATCTAGCTTTTCTCAACATGTAGTTTGTACAGTATTAATACTTATAGATCTTTCATTTCTCCACAGAAATTAATTGCTTGAACTAGAATGATTTATAGTCATACCAAACATGATTATTAATTTTCCTGATCATTATTCCTGTGGGCGGCAACAAATCCACTCCTGATAGAACTGACTTTCAAATGTTGCTAAAACTAAAATGCCCACAAGGTAATAAGCAACTAATTTTTACCTTAATCAACTTACACTTAAATGAATTTAATATAGGGCTCTTGTGCCTTGTGGGAAAACTTGTTTGAAATATAAGGTGCTGAGTTATTTATGAAAATAATTACATATTTGTTATTTGTGCTTGAACTGGGAATACAGTTTTTTTTCTTTTTAAGAAAATCCAGTGCATTCTCACATGGTAAATAACTTTTACACTCTGTTAAATACAGAATAGTGAACAGCACGTTTGTTATAAAATCAGGGCAGTAGGTTTTGACTAAATTGTGCTTGTTTTTTGCTTCAAGTTGCTCTTAGCATGGTGTCTGCTAACAAGAAAGATTTCACATATGAAGAGATTGCAGGAGCCTAGTGATCTAACTCCTAACATTTTCCCTTTCCTGCCAAATTAATTTATCTTGGATACTGACCAGTGCGATTCTTAATCGACCTTTGGTAGCATGTTAAAATATTTTTTTTCTCAAAAAGCTTAACCAAAAGAAAGGTTTGCAATTAGTTTTCCAGCTTTATTTAAATTCAAATCCAAACCCACTTTCACTTATTTTTACTCCATTAAAACAGCATTTCAACATTTCAGAAGTTGGCTAGACTGATACACTGCTCCCTGAGGGCAAATAGCATTGAACTAACATAGTAACATAGTAGATGACGGCAGATAAAGACCTGCATGGTCCATCCAGTCTGCCCATGACAAACTCATATGTGTATACCTTACCTTGAATTTGTACCTGTCCTTTTCAGGGCACAGACCATATAAGTCTGCCCAGCAGTATTTCCCGCCTCCCAGCCACCAGTCCCGCCTCCCATCACCGGCTCTGGTACAGACCGTATAAGTCTGCCCACCCCTATCCTCGCCTCCCAACCACCACCCCCTCTTCCCCTCAACTGCTCCGCCACCCAATTTCAGCTAAGCTTCTGAGGATATATTCCCTCTGCACAGGATTCCTCTATGCATATCCCACGCATGTTTGAACTCCGTTACCGTTTTCATCTCCACCACCTCCCGCGGGAGGGCATTCCAAGCGTCCACCACCCTCTCCGTGAAAAAATACTTCCTGACATCTTTCCTGAGTCTGCCCCCCTTCAATCTCATTTCATGTCCTCTCGTTCTACCGCCTTCCCATCTCCGGAAAAGGTGCGTTTGCGGATTAATACCTTTCAAATATTTGAACGTCTGTATCATATCACCCCTGTTCCTCCTTTCCTCCAGGGTGTACATGTTCAGGTCAGCAAGCCTTTCTTTATACGTCTTGGAACGTAAATCCCATACCATCCTCGTAGCTTTTCTTTGCACCGCTTCCATTTTTTTAACATCCTTTGCAAGATACGGCCTCCAAAACTGAACACAATACTCCAGGTGGGGCCTCACCAACGTCTTATACAGGGGCATTAAAACCTCCTTTCTTCTGCTGGTCACTCCTCTCTCTATACAGCCTAGCAATCTTCTAGCTACTGCCACCGCCTTGTCGCACTGTTTCGTCGCCTTCAGGTCCTCAGATACTATCACCCCAAGATCCCTCTCCCCTTCCGTGCCTATCAGACTCTCCCCGCCTAACACATACGTCTCCCTTGGATTTCTCCTCCCCATGTGCATCACTTTACATTTCTTCGCATTGAATTTTAATTGCCAAACCTTAGACCATTCTTCTAGCTTCTTCAGATCTTTTTTCATGTTTTCCACACCCTCCGGGGTGTCCACTCTGTTGGAAATCTTGGTGTCATCCGCAAAAAGGCAAACCTTACCTTGTAACCCCTCGGCAATGTCACTCACAAATATATTGAACAGAATGGGCCCCAGCACCGATCCCTGAGGCACTCCACTACTCACCTTTCCTTCCTCCGAGCGAACTCCATTTACTACCACCCTCTGGCGTCTGTCCGTCAACCAGTTCCTAATCCAGTTCACCACTTCGGGTCCTATCTTCAGGCCGTCTAGTTTATTTAAGAGCCTCCTGTGGGGAACCGTGTCAAAAGCCTTGCTGAAATCTAAGTAGATGACGTCCATAGCACGTCCTTGATTTAATTCTCCCGTCACCCAGTCAAAGAATTCAATGAGATTCGTTTGGCACGATTTCCCTTTGGTGAAACCATGTTGTCTCGGATCCTGCAACTTATTGGTTTCCAGGAAATTCACTATCCTTTCCTTCAGCATGGCTTCCATTGCTTTTCCAATAACCGAAGTGAGGCTTACCGGCCTGTAGTTTCCAGCTTCTTCCCTATCCCCACTTTTGTGAAGAGGGACCACCTCCGCCATTCTCCAATCCCTCGGAACCTCTCCCGTCTCCAAGGATCTATTAAACAAGTCTTTAAGAGGACCCGCCAGAACCTCTCTGAGCTCCCTCAGTACTCTGGGGTGGATCCCGTCCGGCCCCATGGCTTTGTCCACCTTCAGCTTTCCAAGTTGTTGATACACACTCTCTTCCGTGAATGGCGCTCTATCCACCTCCTTCTCAGGTGTACTTTTGCCAGTCCCTCTCGGTCCTTCCCCAGGGTTTTCATCAGTGAAAACAGAACAAAAGTATCTATTTAGCAAATTGGCTTTTTCTTCATCATTTTCTACATAGCGTTTTGATGTTTCTTTTAGTCTCACAATTCCCTTTATAGTCTTTCTCCTTTCACTAATATACCTGAAGAAGTTTTTGTCTCCCCTCCTTACATTTCTAGCCATTTGTTCTTCCGCTTGCGCCTTCGCCAGACGTACCTCTGTACTATTACACTGTACAGTCTTAAGAGGAAAAACTAACTTTTTAATAAGAAGTTACTGAAGGCTTACTTCCAGGTGCCATACTTCTGGTTGCACTTATAGTGGTTGGAACTGTCAACCATTCTGGAGGAAAGAAGAAACAGGGATGATATGATACAGAAATTCAAATATTTGAAAGGTATTAATCCGCAAACGAACCTTTTCCGTAGATGGGAAGGCGGTAGAACTAGAGGACATGAAATGAGATTGAAGGAGGGGCAGAGTCAAGAAAAATGTCAGGAAGTATTTTTCATGGAGAGAGCGGTGGATACTTGGAATGCCCTCCCGCGGGAGGTGGTGGAGATGGAAACGGTAACAGAATTCAAAAATGCGTGGGATAAACATAAAGGAATCCTGTTCGGAAGGAATGGATCCTCAGAAGCTTAGCGGAGATTGGGTGGCAGAGCCAGTGGTGGGAGGTGGGTTTAGTGGTTGGGAGGCGGGGCTAGTGCTGGGCAGACATCTACGGTCTATGCCCTGAAAATGGCAGATATAAATCAAAGTCAGGTATACACATAAAATAGCACATATGAGTTTATCTTGTTGGGCAGGCTGGATGGACCGTACAGGTCTTTCTCTGCAGTCATCTACTAGGTTATACATTACACTTTGGCCCTTCACTTGGCCAGGAGTTGATGAGGAGAGGGAGGGCCTGATTGGCTCAGCAGGGCTTGGTATGTCATCTAGCAGACCTAGGGGCCCTTTTACTAAGCTGCATAAGCGTCTATGCGCACCCAACGCATGCCAAAATGGACTTACCACCCAGCTACTGTGTGGCTCTTTTGGTAAGTTCATTTTTGGCACGCATTTGATACGAGCATCTGAAAAATAATTTTTATTTTCAGACCTGCGTATTGGACGTGCACCAAGTGGCTTTTAACACACGTAGGTCATTACCACCCGGTTACCACGTACGACTTTACCGCTAGGTCAATGGCTGGTGGTAAGGTCTCAGTCCCAAAATGGACGCACAACAATTTTCATTTTGCCGCATGTCCATTTTCGGCAAAAATTTTAAAAAGGCATTTTTTATAGGTGCACTGAAAACTGGCCTGCGGTAGTGTAGACACATGTTTTAGGTGTGCACAGAATCATTTTTCAGTGCACCTTAGTAAAAGGACCTCCTAGGCATGTACAGAGGTCAACATTGTATTGGAAATATTGTTAAAAGTTATTTTCTCCTTCTTAAGGCTTACATCCTCTTGCATCTGTCATTTCCATTCACAAAATACTTTTCAACCTAGTCAGCTTATTCACAATGAATAAGATTTCTGAAATATGTTTTTTAACAAGTGATATTCAGAGCGTTTTATAAACATTTTCAATGGAAAGGATTCTCACACTATATGGTTTCCATCATTTAGAAATTTTACAGAATGTTATAAAAGGATAATACCCTAGTGCAGAAATGATTTTATTTAGTGTCCTGTAAATATTTTCTGATTCAAATAACTTTTTCCATAGCCTCAAAAAGATTTTGTAAGCTGCATACTGTACTCTTTTAATTATTGAGCAGGGTCATGATACAAACCTGAGTCACGTTCCTTTCAAATACAGGCTCAATAACCAAATGCAGAAACACAGTAAAAACAATAACATACAGAGTGGCCAAGGAATTTACCTTGTTCCATAAATTTGATTTGATTTAACCTATTCAGATCAATTTTCAAAAGGTTTAGGTGCCTAAATTTTGGAGCTGGGTGGTTATCTCTCGCTGAATATCCATGGTTAAGAAGGAGATAAAAGGTTATCTTCCGCTGAATATCCGCAATTAAGTGCTAAAACGCTATTTAACCAGCCAAAAGCCATTCCTGGTCGGTTAAATAGTTTTGAATATTGGGCCCAACATTTTTACTGTTTACACTCATGTATAACAAAGTGATTCACAAATACATTAAAGGCAAGAGATGTGTAACCAAGTGTGAGGTAATATCAAGCCTGTAATTATATTATGTGTATGTTGAATCCTAGTGAAGGACAGGAGCCTAGAGAAAGATGAATAAGTGAAAGCAGTTGCTGCAGGAAGCGCAGGCTTCAATTTTAGGCTAGATTTACTAAAGTGTGCAACCATTGTTCAAGTTAACTAGCTCTGTCTCGGGACTGTAATGTCTGCTGCACAAGCAGATGTGAATAGACTTCAAATAGCATGGAGTTTATTCATTCATCATAGCTAACATCCTTTCCTGGCTCAGTTCATAGGAAATTGTAATGCACTGCTGTATATAATAACAGTAGAATATGTCACTGTACTAATAAGTGGGTAAAAGATCTTTCATAGACAGTAAATAGATATGGATTCCCGTTTAATGAAATCTAATGTAAGTCAAGGTGAGTCTGAATCCTAGGTTTCTATTCTTGGCTGATTTAATGTAAGTAGAAAACAATAGGAACTAAACAATATAAAATGCATTTATTGTGAATCAGGACCAGTTACTAAAGGCACCAACCTACCCAACAGCAGTTAATCCCAATTATAACAGACTTTTTTTTAGCACAGTACCTGGCTAGGAAGAGCAATTTTCAAAGCCACTCGTGTGGCTAAACGTATGTTGTACCCATGGAAATGGGTTATTTGAAAATTGATGTGAATGAAAACCTGCACAATTCCATTTACAAATTTATTAGGGATGTTATCGACATTTCTTGTGTCATTTTATGCTATTTTTAGCCAAAAATGACAGGAATAAAACTGAAATTTTAGGTTTTTTCCTGTGTTGGAAATAATGTACACTCTTTGGAAATCGTGTGTATTCTTTCTGAAAATTGTGCACTATTTATGACATTTTGCCTGGAAACAAACAAAAAAATAGTTTAAACAAAATAGGGGAAATATTCAGCCAGCGGCAGTCAGTATTTTTTTTAAAGCACTGACAGTCACTGGCTAGATTTACTACCAAGACCTGCATAACTAGTTTTCAGTCTTAAGTCCCCCTGATCCCCCTTCTGGCACTCAAAAAGAGCCCCCTGCTTCCTACCCCTTCCCCCTCAGCCTGTGAGACTCAAACCCCTCCTCTCCCTCCCCACAATGGCTCACCAACCCCCCCCCCCCCCAGAGCCTAGTCCATTTTGGTCCTAATGGGGGCATGAGTGAAGTCCACTTGCCCCTTTCCCTTGCAGCTGCCATTGGAAAATGGCTGCTGCGACTTCTTGCAGCACTAGCATAACCCCTGGCTCCTCCCCAGTACTGCCCCCTATACCACCCCTGACCTGCCCACTTTTTCTGGGGGCCAGTCAGAGCAAAAATCAGCAGCACTGTCCAGTTTAATATTGGGGTTAGGTGACCCAAGGCAGTTTAAGCACTTTGAATATCAGGGGGAATGAAATACTTTGAGATGCACACCCCTAAAATTAAGCAAACATGGCCCACCTGGGGCTGCTTCAACAAATTACAGCCATGCTTTGTATTGGCAACTCGTATTATTTAACAACTCATGTTGCCGTCACAAACGTTTACTAAAGTATGATAAGTTTTGCATGAACCACACACTAACAACAAAGATTAATGTACGGTAACTGCAAAGCCTGTAAGGTAATTGCAGGAGCATGTCCAGCATCTATCCTGCATTTACCACATTGGGCAGACACTTAACACGGTGTGAGCCCAGAAAAAAAATTAAAATGTGTCTTTACCATGATGGCACTCCCTTGCACATCCGATCCCCCTTCTGATACCCCCTAATCACCTTGACATCTGTGATTCTTCCACACATCACCCCAACTTGTCCAATCCTCCCAAACATCAACTCAACATTTCCAATCACACCTCCATCACACTGACAATTCTGATCTGCACCCACATCAACCCAACCCAACATCTCCAATCCCCCTCCCACATAACCCTGACATATCTAACCCCTCACATCACCCCAACATCTTTGTGACCTCAACAGTCACAACCCCTATCAACCCTCATCCAAAATCTGACCCCTTCCAAGACTAAACCCCTGAAAGTTCAACCTTCCCCCACCCTTTCAATACCCCCCTTGGCACCTTCCTAGAGGTGTTCCAGTGGGGGGGGGGGGGGGGGATCGGACATGTCAGAGTGATTTGGGGAGTGGATTTGAAGATGTCAGGTTAATATTTGGGGAATCAGACATGGGGTGATTTGGGGGTGTTGGGAGAGTGATTGATGTGGAGGGGGAGCACTACTGTGGTTACAGGAGCTGTGCCAACAGACTTCTGATAGCACAGCTGCACTTACCACCTCCTCTTGAGGTGATGGTAAGTCCTATTACATTATCAGCAGTCAAGACAGCTAGTGTATGATACTGACCCATGCGCTAGCTGACCACTCCTCTGCCTGCCAGTGTCACATTCAGTTCCCGCTCACTCTTGCGTTGAGCAGCTAATGCAGGATTTTTACCTTGCTGGCTGCTCTTTAAGGGGCCCTTTTACTAAGCTGTGGTAGCACATGGCAGGGTTCACCTAGGCTTGCTGCTTGCTGCGTGGCATTTTCCGCACCAGAAAATATTTTTCTATTTTCTAGCACAGGGGCACAATGTAGGTGCCATCTGATTACCACCAGGTTATTGTGTGAACCCCTAATGTCTACTAAATAGGTGGTAGTAAGCGCCCAGGCAGTAAATTGCCACATGCCAATATTTTTATTAGTGCACAGCCATTTACGAATTCCATTTAAAACAATGGAAATTCTGGCTGTGGTAGCAAGCGGCCACACTACCACAGACCACTTTTTACCGCAGCTTTGTGAAAGGACCCCTTAGTGCAGAAGACATTAGTGCAGGGCCATGCTGTCTACCCCATGATAAAATAGCTGCTTAAGACAGAGTAGTAAAAAGGTCTCTTAATCTCTATCATAGGTTAAATACCTTTTATTTCTTTCTTTATTTATTTATTCATTCATTCTTATATCCCACAATTATCCAAAAACAAGTTTCGGTTCAGTGTGTCTTACGATTGACAGTTAGGAGAAATTTCAGTGGGGCCCTTTCACATTTCCTGAGTGTGCCTGGAAAAAAGGGGATTTTTTAATGTGCCGGAAAAATGAACGTGTGGCAAAATGAAAACCAGCCTGCATCCATTTTTGGCCTGAGACCCTAGCACCACCCATTGACTTAGCAGTAAGATCTCACGCACTAACTGGTCGGTAAGTGTGCAGTGCGTGCCAACTGCCGATTACTGCCAGGTAAGGGCCCTGTGGTAGAAAATATTTTCTACCGCATGTTTTGGGTGCATGCGGTAGCCGGGCGGTACTGCCAATTTGACGCACATTGGATGCGCCTAGGTGCCTACGCGCCTTTGTAAAAGGACCCCCTGTGTTAGTATTCTATTACAAGCAGTGTGGAACATTAACGACATGTGAGATTAACCATAAACTAAAGAGATGTTTTTAGTTTTTTTCTGAAATGGAGATAGTGATGCTTCTTATGACCTTGGGAATTGAGTTCCGAGATAGCTAAATCCAGCCGTGTAGATGGATTTGTAGTTGATGTTTCTGCAGTTGGGTAAGTGGAGTAATATGTAACCCCTTACTTACGTTTCATGGTGATAATTCAATCAAGTCTAGCATGTAATCAGTAGACATACCAAACAGTATTTTGAAAACTAAAGTGCTAGTTTTAAAGAATAATCTAGCCTTGACTGGGAGCCAGTGTAACATTACAAGCAGTATTTTGACTTTTTGAATATTAGTTTTGCTGCCGTGTTTTGGACAGTCTGCAGTGATTTTAGCATGTTTTCTTTGCAGCCTACGTATGCTGCATTGCAATAGTTCTTGGTCTCAGACTGTATTTTTTGGTACTTGTTGTTAGATCCCTCAGGTGAAGGTGAGCTCTAGGAATACACCAGGGCAACTGGTATGTGATGAGGACAACTTCTGTTCCCATTTTTTCCCAGAAAGAGCTATTTGTCTCCTGTTAATCATTACACCATGGTTCCCAAAGTTACTCCTATAATATTGCATAATACATGAGTTTGTTTCCCCTAAAGTTGAACTGAACACATCATTGCAATTTTTCCAGGCAGCTGTCACACCCTGGCAAAGATAACCCATTGCTCAGTCCCCCGGGAAATCCCAGCTATGCTATCTCAGTTTATCAGTGTCCATACCTCAAATTCCATAGATGGGCAAACGAAATACCACACAACTAGGCCCACAGCTCTCTTTCAACCAAGTTATGTTTAACATTACTGTACATCCTTTCTGCTTTGAATTTGTTAGGTCTTTCAATAATTTTATTGATAGTAGAAGAAAATGGAAAGAAACTATTTAAATGACTACTTGAAATGACTACATGGTTTTGAAATGCTTAAGCAAGAAGCAATCCTTACTAGAGGTACAGAAAGCATTCATATGTAACTTATTTTTTTATTGCTATTTCTTTGAGGTAAAATGCAGGAAGAAACTTTTTTTTAAAGCCTGGTCTCATTTACCTCTCTATGGGGCCCTTTTACAAAGCCGTGTAAGCCCAACGTGCACCAATTCTGAGTTACCGCCTGGCTACCACGTGGCCCTTGCAGTAATTTCATTTTTGGTGCACGTCCACTACGTGCGTCCGAAAAATAATTGTTATTTTCTGGCGTGCATTAGCTACGCGCGTCAAGTGGCATTTGACACGCCTTGGTCATTACTGTGCAGTTACCTCATGAGACTTTACCTCTCGGTCAATGGCTGGCGATAAGGTCTGAAACCCAAAATGGACACGCGGCAATTTTCATTTTAAAAAGTTTTTTTTTTTTACAGTTGCACTAAAAAATAATTCTGCATACGCCAAAAACACATGTCTACACTACTGCAGGCCATTTTTCAGTGCACCTTATAAAAGGACCCCTATATGAGCTTCCAGCCAATTCAAAAGTTCTGTCAAACTATTGATGAGAACAGGGTCCACAGGCAAAACATAGAGTTTTCATTTGAAGCCATCAAAAGTTTTTTCCAAATTGTGCTCCATTATATTCCTCATATAACTTAGCTGTTACAGTAACAATATTCAGTAGAGGTCTGCATGCCATGGCTCCCTTTGAAACTAGGTATGAATGCATCCTGAATCCCACCCCTAGGTGTCACTGTTGTGTGATAACTAGTATTCCTCTCCCTTTGGGACTATGAATACTGCTTCTACAGCAAGCCCTCCCTCGCCTTTTCCAATGAGCAAGAGCCAGGTATAGACACTGAGCCCAGGTCTACCACATTACAGCTCTAGTGGGCTATCAGGCCAAGTCATCCTTTCTCATATTAATTAAACAAGTCAAACCCTATACTTCCAATTATCATCAAACACCAAGAAATGAAACTGAAATGAAAATGTCTGAAAGAAACCGCATTGTCCTTATTAGCTTGAAACAAATGCTTATAGATTGAGCTATTGATCTAGCACTTTATTATAAAACAATACATTTAGAAGCAGAGTCAAAAGAATTTGAAGACCGGAGTAAAAATGTAACTTGCACTGGAGAATGTGATTGATCACGACTGACACCATTGCCTTGGACCATAAGTTACTGTGGCATCTCTTATCTGAAATGAAGAGCCTGCCCTCATTGCACTGTGTATTATGTATAAATGATTGATGATTAGGATGGTGCTTTTTAGTTACAAATATCATTGTGCAGTACAGCTTCGGTGTATGCCACCTATGTTCAGCCTAAGCACCTTCTGTACTGATTTGGTCATCTTTGGAAAGAACTAGGAGGGGGAAATGAATCTGAGCATTGCTGTTTTGAACAGTTTTGAGAATTTTACCTTTAGTACCATTGTATTACAAAGAAAAATAATTTATTTGAATCTGCAGAGTTCTGGTTTTTATACACCTGCAAATAGTGCACCCTGAAACATTCATTTTACGGAGGAAATTCTTAGGTCATCGTAAGCATTTCTGGCATCATTTGCTAAGCTGTGTTAGTTGTGCAGTTACCACATCGTAATTTCCCAAATTAATGTGCAACAACCACAAAATCTGTGCATTAAGGGCCCCTTTTACTAAGGTGCACCAGTGGATTTAGAATGCGCTAACGATTAGCATGCATTAAATGCTAAGCTGACGATAGGAATATAATGGGCATCTTAGCATTTAGCACACACTAATTTTTAGCATGTGCTAAATTTGTTAGCGCGCCTAGTAAAAGGGGCCCTTACTTCCCAATATTTTGCCATTGTATTGTATTACTGTGTGTTAACTGTAAAGCATATAGGAGCCCTTTTACTAAGACACGGTAAGCCTAATACAGGCCTACCACGTGCAAAAAGAGCACTACTATGGGATGTGCTAAGGCATCCCGTGCTAGTTTTCCACTTAGTGCACACTAATTCCACACTGGAATATATTTTTTATTTTCCAGTGTGAGAGGTGTGCCCGTGGGTGGAGAGTACGGGAGTAGCGTGGGAGCCCTTACTGCCTCCTAAATAGGTGGCGGTAAGGGCTCCCATGGTAATGGCCATGAGCTTATGGGGAAATTATCATGAGGCTGTTACAGAAACATATGGCGACAGCCATTTTACCGCCACATTAAAAGTGGCCGCAGAGTGCAAAGACCCACACGCTGTCAACAGCTCTGACTACTTTTAAGCGTAGCTTGGTAAAAGGACCCTATAATTTGATGCAGTTATCTGTATCCCTTGAAATGGCATTAACTGTTCCACACTGTCTACCATGTTAACAGCTAATGGGTGGTAATTACTGCCGTGTTAACTGTAAGATGCAGTACTAATACATTTCATGCTCCCTTCCATGTGTGGAGGGTAATTTTATAACACTTTTGCATAACACCTAAAAGTATGCATGCATTAGCCCAAAAAACAATGGGGTAAGAAAATAAACAAACTGGGGGAAAGTTTCAGTAAATCAACTCCAATAAACCCACAGCTCAAAATACAAATAGTATTCTTTGAAAATGCTTATATAGTGAAAACATTTAGAAAAAATTTTAATATGTGCTCATCATAGTTGAGAGACCACCACAGATCACATGATTGCACATCATTCTTGGTGTGCCCTCATTTCGTTTACTCTTGTTAGTTGACTTTTATTTATTTATTTAGATTTTGCTCACACCTTTTTCAGTAGTAGCTCAAGGTGAGTTACATTCAGGCACACTGGTATTTCTCTGTCCGAGGAGGGCTCACAATCTAAGCAGGGGCGTAGCCATGGGCGGGCCTGGATGGGCCCAGGCCCAGCCACTTTCCCTCCAGGCCCGCCCAACCAACGTTCGCCCCGCCCCCCACCTGCCTACCAGCTTCGTCGACGGACAGAGAGATGATCCTCTTCTGCCACCCGGCACCCAGCCTTAAAAAAGAAAAGCGAAGAAGTGCCTCGTGTCTGCTCTGCGCTGCTGTAAGGCAAGCAAATCGCCTCGTCGCATCGGCCCTTCAATCACTGTGTCCCGCCCTCTGATGTAACTTCCTATTTCCGCGAGGGCGGGACATAGTGATTGAAGGGCCGACGTGATGAGTCGATTCGCTTGCTTTACAGCAGAGCAGACGCAAGGCGCTTCTTCGCTTTTCTTTTTTAAGACTAGGTGCAGGGTGGCAGAAGAGGATCATCTCTCCATTGACGGAGCTGGTAGGCAGGTGGGGACTGGGTCAGGGAGGTGGGCTCAGATGGGAGACGGGGTGGGGTGGGCTCAGATGGTTGAAGGGGACGGGAACTGGGTCTGGGAGGGGACGGATTCAGATGGGAGAAGGGGACGGGGTCTGGGTGGGGTGGGGAGGGGCTCAGATGGGAGAAGGGGATGGGGTCTGGGAGGGGAGGGGAGGGACTCAGATGGGAGAAGGGGACTGGGTCTTGGGTCTGAGAAGGGGGCAGGTGGGAGAATGGGTCTGGGGCTGAAAAGGGGGGCCCTATTGCAAGGCGTGGATGAAGGGAACTCGGGGCTGAAAAGGAGGGTAGGTGGGATAAGGGGGCTAGTACTGGAACTAGGGTCTGAAAAGGGGCAGGGGCTGAAACTGTGCAGACTGGGGGCTGAAAAGGGGACAGAGAGAAGTGGCTGGAGGCTGAATCAACGGAATGGTGGGAGAAAAGTGCTGGGGCTGAAACTGGGAACTGGTGGGATAGTGGGGCTGAAACTGGGGGCTGAAAAGAAGCGGCAGGTGGGAGATGTGTGCTGGGGCTGGAAATAGGGGCAGGTGGGATAATGTCCTGGAACTGGGGGCCGAAAAGAAGGGGCAGCGAGAGGGAGGGCAGACCCTGGATGGATGGGAGAGGGAGGGCAAATGGTGGATTGAAGGGGCAGAAAGAAAGGGTAGACAGTGGATGGAAGGGACAGCAGAGAGGGTAGACACTGGATGGCAGAGAGAGAGAGAGCAAAGACAGATGCTGGATGGAAGGAAGACAGACGGTGAAAAGAAGATGAGGAAAGCAGAAACCAGAGACAACAAACTGTAAATAAAATGTATGTTTTTTATTTTTTTGCTTTAGGATAAAGTAGTATTGTAGATGTGTTAATAAATGTTTATAAATAGAACATGTAAATAAGGTAATCTTTTTATTGGACTGATTTTATTACATTTTGACTAATTTTTGGAGAACAAAACCCCCTTCCTCAGGTCAGGACTAGGATACTGTAACAGCAATACTGTATTGACCTGAAGACGGAGGTTTTGGCCTCTGAAAGCTAAATGTATTAGGCCAATAAAATGGTATTATTTTATTTTCTATATTTGTTTTATTTCTATTTGTTAATTTGTAAAGTGGTGATTGGTATTTGTGTTATTGGGCTTGCAGCACTGATTTCCATGGGCAGAATCAGGCACTGCAAATCCCACACTGATTTGGGTTATATTATTAGTCTAAATCAGGACTGCACAAAAGCCTGCAACTGGGTAATTTGCCATCTCTGTGATTTCTAATTTTTTGTGTTTTGTTCTGCAGTTGGTAAGGGGTGGTTTGTGTTCTGCATGTGACCGATGGAAAAGATTCTGTGTGCATGTAGTTCGCGTGGGGATCTATATGAGTCTGACTTCTCTGGCTTTTTAAAATGGGAAAGTCAGTTTCAGAATTTACCTGTTTTATGAATACAGCTTAATCACAGGCATTTGCATTTGTTACAAAGCAAAGTTTGAAGGATATGTGCCATTGACATGTTTGCCTTATAGCAGTCATATTTGGTCAAGTTTAAGATATGGGATAAAATCACTATATTTAAAAATGTTGGTGTTCCATGAACCAGGTATGCGGTTTGTGTAAATGCAGGAGAGCTGTTGCATAGACTGTTTACTTAGAAATCCATCATCAAGTGCACTCTAAGGCATTATTAAGGAGTATCCCAAGAAACACTACTCACACCTAGTGCCCACCCATATTAGCTCTGGGCCAGTGGTGTGCTGGAGCAGGCTCTCACAGGCTCGCAAGAGCCGGTTGTTAAGTTTTTAAGAATTTTGGGAGCCGGTTGTTAAAGTAGGGCCCTCCATAGCTACTTTAACAACTGGCTCCCAAAATGTTTGCTTGGGCCCCCTGCTGAATTCTCTTTTACTTTGCTGGTGGGGATGCTGAGCCCTGCCAGCCAAGTAAAAAGACTGCTGCTGCTCTCCACTCCTTGTTTCCAGCTCTGAGCAGCAGGCTGGGACTTCTCCAGCATGTGTGAGAAGTTTCAGCATGCTGCTCAGAGCAAGACGTTGGGAGTGGTGGCAGTCCATTTATTGGCTGCCAGCAAAGGTATGCCTAGTGTGCCCACACAAAGGGAGGGAGGAGAGAGAGGCAAGTGTTGCTACCCCCCCCCCCCCCCCCCCCCCAGCCACCCCTGGCCCTTCCAACTGCAGAGCTGGCTACCTCCAGAGAAAGAGCCTGTTGTTAAAAATTTACCAGCACACCTCTGCTCTGGGCCCACCCAAAATGCCAGGTCTGGCTACGCCACTGAATCTAAGTTTGTACCTGAGGCAAAGGAGGGTTAAGTGACTTGCCCAAGATCACAAGGAGCAGCAGCGGGATTGCTGGCCACCTCTGGATTGCAAGACCTGTGCTCTAACCACTAGGCCACTCCTCCACTCTAAATATAGGAATTCAGTTTTCTATATAAAATGTCCATAAATATGGAATGTACTTTCTGCTGAAATTTGAGCTGTGTGAGATTTGAAGGAGTTTAAATCCATGGTAAAGACTTTATTGTTTAAAGAAGTTTATAATATCAATATGCTATAATTTTAATGCGTGATGGTTTTGTAAATTATATCAGTTTGCATTTTAAATTGGGCTGCTGATGCAATGAAACGTGTTGATGGCTATAATCTGATGAAATGATTTATTGTAGAACTTGTTATATTGCTGTATTTTTCTTTTATGATATCTTATGTATGTCTTAACGATGTTGTTTTATAATTAGGGATGTACTGATGTACTCCGCCTAGAATTGGCAAGATAGTGTGGAACATAAATGTTTGAAATAAATAAAATAAATAAATATGTCTACTAATCAGCTTGTTTTAATTATAGCACATTTAATATCCCAAAACAAGTGTATGATAATTTTTTGGGGAAAAAAAACTGTTTAAAGTGCGCTTATCCGGTGAAAATGTGATCCAAATCCAATCTACTTGTCACAAAACGTTTTTTCACATCAATGGAGAAAGATTACATAAGTACATAAGTAATGCCATACTGGGAAAGACCAAAGGTCCATCTAGCCCAGCATCCTGTCACCGACAGTGGCCAATCCAGGTCAAGGGCACCTGGCACGCTCCCCAAACGTAAAAACATTCCAGACAAGTTATACCTAAAAATGCGGAATTTTTCCAAGTCCATTTAATAGCGGTCTATGGACTTGTCCTTTAGGAATCTATCTAACCCCTTTTTAAACTCCGTCAAGCTAACCGCCCGTACCACGTTCTCCGGCAACGAATTCCAGAGTCTAATTACACGTTGGGTGAAGAAAAATTTTCTCTGATTCGTTTTAAATTTACCACACTGTAGCTTCAACTCATGCCCTCTAGTCCTATTATTTTTGGATAACGTGAACAGTCGCTTCACATCCACCCGATCCATTCCACTCATTATTTTATACACTTCTATCATATCTCCCCTCAGCCGTCTCTTCTCCAAGCTGAAAAGCCCTAGCCTTCTCAGCCTCTCTTCATAGGAAAGTCGTCCCATCCCCACTATCATTTTCGTCGCCCTTCGCTGTACCTTTTCCAATTCTACTATATCTTTTTTGAGATACGGAGACCAGTACTGAACACAATACTCCAGGTGCGGTCGCACCATGGAGCGATACAACGGCATTATAACATCCGCACACCTGGACTCCATACCCTTCCTAATAACACCCAACATTCTATTTGCTTTCCTAGCCGCAGCAGCACACTGAGCAGAAGGTTTCAGCGTATCATCGACGACGACACCCAGATCCCTTTCTTGATCCGTAACTCCTAACGCGGAACCTTGCAAGACGTAGCTATAATTCGGGTTCCTCTTACCCACATGCATCACTTTGCACTTGTCAACATTGAACTTCATCTGCCACTTGCACGCCCATTCTCCCAGTCTCGCAAGGTCCTCCTGTAATCGTTCACATTCCTCCTGCGACTTGACGACCCTGAATAATTTTGTGTCATCGGCGAATTTAATTACCTCACTAGTTATTCCCATCTCTAGGTCATTTATAAATACATTAAAAAGCAACGGACCCAGCACAGACCCCTGCGGGAACCCACTAACTACCCTCCTCCACTGAGAATACTGGCCACGCAATCCTACTCTCTGCTTCCTATCTTTCAACCAGTTCTTAATCCATAATAATACCCTACCTCCGATTCCATGACTCTGCAATTTCTTCAGGAGTCTTTCGTGCGGCATTGGGAATCTTTCTCCATTGAAGTGAACAAAATGTTTGTGAGAAGTGGATCAGATTTGGATAAGTGCTAGCTGAGTTCTATAGCTGATGCACACAACTTGCGAACTGTACAGTATACATGTAAGGGAACACTCACAGTGGAGGAGACGGGGCCCAGGTCCAATTTTTATGCTGTAAGTTTTGCGTTAAATTCCCACATTTAGGCCTGCCCACTTATGCCTTCTTTTGATATGACATAAGTGGATGTGCCTACATGTAGGCACACTGATGCCGATTTACGCTAGTATTCTGTAACGGAATCTTGGTGCCCACATTCCATTATAGAATTACTGTTCCGTGCAGCATCATGGTGCCCAAAGTGAGGAACCCAGTTATAGAGTTACCCCCTTACCCCTAGATTCTATATAGTGCGACTTAATTTGAGCATGCAAATCTGAGTGAATTCTGTTTTGCACACGCAACTAAATTAGTTAACAAGCCAATCAGCATTGATAATTGGATGTCAACAAGCAATTATCAGCACTAATTGGCACTAATTAGAATTTATGCTTACTACTTGCTAAGCATATTCTATAAAGTAGTCTGTGTAAATTCTACCGCATGGATCTCAAAAGGGGGCACGGGCATCGGAGGAGCATGGGCGGTGAATGAGAATTCCTAAAACTTACGTGCAGCGCTGCGTATGCCTTGTAGCGCTATAGAAATGCTAAATAGTAGTATAGAATAACCTGTTCTATACCTAAAGTTAGATGTGGGCATTTATACCAGCTTTTCATTGATGAAATTGGCTGTGCCTAAATTCTACTTGAATAGATAGATTTAGGCATATTCTGTAAACCACACCTAACTTTAAATGCGGTTTACAGAATACACCTAAGTGTGTTTTCCTTTGGCGCCAATTTTTTAGGCCTCATATATAGATTTAGGCCCTTAGTGTGTCTCTGTGTCTTTATAAAATTGCCCCACAAAAGGTGTAGAAATAAAGGCTAAAATGAAGCCACAGATATTCATGTAAACTATACACAAATGTGTATATTTTCTACAGTAGTTATGTGAATCATTACTCCGCCAATGCTCTGTCCAGGAGGACTCAAAAAGTTTGATTGGAGGCAATGCCGGCTCGAGACGAGCAGAGTGCAGCAGCAACTGCAGTCTCTTTGGTGTCTGACATTGCCTTGAGCCCGGATCACTGGACAGCACTGAAGCAGCCAGAAGCACTCTCTCCTTTGAATTTGGAACTTAGGGATTCTCTACCAAAGGGGTTGGTGAACCTCAAGACTGAGGTGTGGAAAATCAAGCAGGTTCTTACTGCGAGATCCTGTGTGCGCAAGAAAGATTAGTGGTGCTAGATAAACTAGATGGAGCCCAGAATATACCTGTGCAGAAGCAGTGCTTTTGAATCCCTTTGCTTCAGTATCCTGACCTGTGCTGCAGGAAGGTCAGTTACAGTCTATTCCTGTGAAGACGTTTTGTCAACCAAAAGACCAGATCACTTTACATTGGAGACCATTTGGTCTGTGATAATGAAACTGGCCAGGTTTGTGTGTATTGGAGCTTAAAAAATACCTCCAGAGACATTACCAGTAATCACTCAAGCATATTATGTTCCCACTTCTAAGAGGAAGACTAGTGATGGTATTTCCAGACATCCAGAACTTCAAATGTGGACTTTTTGATATCTCAAAGACTTCATACTCTGAACTGATGGCTCTGTCCACATCAGTGGCGTAGCCAAGGGTGGGCCGGGTGGGCCTGGGCCCACCCACTTTGGGCTCAGGCCCACCCAGTAGCAGCACACTTAGCACACCTATCATGTGGCTGGCAGGGATTCCCCAAGCCCCACCGGCCAAAAACTCCCAACAACTGTCCCTCCTGCATACCTTGTAAATAGCAGATCTTCACCTGCAGCAAGCAGCAATTGATACGTACTGTTTGCACCGATCCCACAGCCTTCCCTCTGATGTATTCCCGCCTGTGCGGAAACAGGAAGTTGAATCAGAGGGAAGGCTATGAGACCAACATGAGCTGTGTGTATTAGTTGCTGCTCGCTGCCGGTGAAAATCTGCTACTTAAAAGGTATGCAGGGGAGGGGGGATGTTTGAGAGCCCATATGGCATGCAGGCGCGAGAGGGAGAGACAAAATCACTTGTGGGACAGGGTGGAGTTCTTCTGCCCACCCATCTTAGGCCCAGGCCCACCCAAAATTGGGTGTCTGGCTACGCCCCTGGTCCACATTATTGGTACCATGGCTTTAAGATCAAATAGAGAGTGGTTGCTGCAGTTATATTTAAAACACAAAGAGGATCTGTTCCATAATACTACCATCAGGATTTTTCCTGACCTTACTTGAGAGAGACAGAAGCACAGAAGGGAATTTATTTTGTTGAAACCTGGTTTCTTAAAACTAGGAGCACTTTTCATTTTAATATTTCCTTATAAATGCATCATCAAATATAGATCTGCTAAATACATTTATTTCAGCTGGCTCAATTAACAGCTTTTCTAGCTTCACATGTTGTGGTAACTATGACATCTTCATTACCTTTGGAAGCTGTGAAAAAGCAGGTCTATTTAGCATTATATTAGGGTCTAGGTGATTAATCTGCTCTTAGCTTTATCTTCATTGTTTGCTTTTTTTTTTCTTTTCTTTTTTATCATTTTCCTCTGAGATCTGCCCTATAATTTAGTGGACTAATATATGTGGTATTAAAGTTTGTAACTGGATAATTGCCATTTTTTCTATATGAGTGCTTTGCTTGATTGTTTTTATCTGATATTGAAAATTTAACAAAAAAAAATGAAAACAACAAAACAGTCTCAAGTTAATAGGAATCTCATTCCAGAATCTGAATCCCAGTGAACTGACTTGAGGAGAGGGCTAATGTGAGTGTAGTGATACTGGAAGAATATAAGAGTTTTGAATAGATTGAAGAGGAGAGAGATGGTTTAGTGGGAGACTCGTGAGAAGCAAGTTGCAGTAATCTAAGCATGAGGTGATAAGCGGGTGGATAAGGGTTTTGTTAGTGTGCTCAGAAAGAAAGGGATGAATTTTGGTGTTGATATTATAGAGAAAAAATGACAGGTTTTAGCAGTCTGTTGGATTTTTGCAGAGAGAGAGAAAGAAGAGTCAAAGATAATCCCAAGGTTACAAGCTAACGAGACAGAGAGGATGAGAGCGTTATCCACTGAAATAGATAATGGGGAAAGAGGAGAGGTGGGTTTCGGGGGAAACATAAGAAACTCGGTCTTGGCCATGTTCAGTTTCAGGCAGCAATATCAGACAAGCAGGCTGAGACTTGGGCCTGGATTCCTGATGAAATTTCTGATGTGGAGAGGTAGATCGGAGAGTCATCATAAACATGATACTGAAAACCATGGGAGTAGATCAGAGCACCAAGAGAATAAGTTTAGACATAGAAAATAACAGGTCTCAAGACAGAGACCTGAGGTACACCGACTGATAGTGGGACAGCAATGGAGGAGGATCTACCAGAGTATACACAAAGTGATGGGAGAGAAAAGAAGAAAACCAAGATAGAACAAAGCCATGAAATCCAAGTGAAGAAGTGTATCAAGGAGTAGGTGGTGATCAACAGTGTCAAAAGCAGCAGATAGATTGAGAAGGATGATGGATCTGGCCACGGTCAGGTCATTGGAGTCTTTAGCAAGGGCTGTTCAGTTGAATGTAGAGGGCAAAAGCTAGATTGTAGTGGATCAAGAATTGCTTGAGATGAAAGAAAGTCGAGATAATGGCAGTGAACAGCACATTCAAGTAGCTTGGATAAGAAAGGAAGGAAGGAGATGAGGTGATAGTTAGAAAGTCAGGTAGGATCTAATGAATGCTTTTTGAGGAGTGGTGTAACTATAGCATGTTTGAAGGCATCAGGAACAGTTGGAGGGGAAAGTGAAAGACTAAGGATATTACAAATAAAAGGGATGACCGTAGGAGAGATACTGCTAAGTAGATGGGTAGGAATAGGATCAGAGGAACAGGTATGACTGTGGAGAAGGGAAGAAAATGTGCAGCTTCCTTTTCAGTGATTTCTAAAAAGGTAGCAGGGGTTGAAGGAAAGTTGAGAGAATGGAGTGGGAGAAGGAGAAGTAGAAGTGACTTGGTTGAGAACTCAAGGTTAATATTGTGAACCTTATCATGGAAGTACTCAGCCATAGACTGGGGAGAAAGTGGGGGTGGAGGCAAAGGCACTTAAGAGAGAGTTCAGTGTGGCAAAGAGATGGTAAGGGTTGGAGCCAAGAGAGTTTGTCAAATGGATGTAGAAGTCTTGTTTGGCAAGTAAAAGAGCAGACTGAAAGGAGGTCAGCAAGAATTTGAAATGTATGAAGTCAGCATGGGCATGGGATTTTAGCCAAAGGCGTTCAGCAGATCGGGCACAAAAATCTAGGTAGTGGATTCTAAAGGTCAGCCAAGGCTGGGGTTTGGTATGCCTTACAGAACAGGGAATAGGTGGAACAAGAGTGTCCAGGGCAGAGGAGAGAATGGTGTAAGAAGATACAGCCTCATTGACAGACTTGATAGGACTAAAATAGCTTAGAGTATTACAATTTTTCTGTTTGTTTTCCTCCTCTTTATGTTATGTTCCATGGGATGGTATGGTTTGATGAAACGTTCTTTGCTATACTTCTATATCAAGTATTGATCAATGCTTGGCTATACATTGTAATACACACTCAGAACCTTACTGTACCATAAATATTACACTGGGCAGAACCTAATACACCAATATACCACCCATACGGAAAATACAGACTGTCAACAATATGAAACAAGGGATCATAATATCACAATTCTCATGTACAGCCACAAAACACCATAATTCATGTTTAATGTGGGATAAAATGCCGTAAATAAATATAAACTTTTAATGTTGAGCACCTGATTCTCAAAGTGGACATATTCCAAACACTATAATGAAAATAAAATGATCTTTTCTAACTTTGTTGTCTGGTGACTTTGTTTTTCTGATCATGCTGGCCCAGTATCCAATTCTGCTGCTATCTGTCCTCTTAACTCCGTTTCCAGGGCTTCCTTTCCATTTATTTCTTTACTTTCCACCTTTCTTCTTCATTTCTTGTCCTACATCCGTAAGTAAAAACTGGGTCCTCCGCAGATTTGACTGTCCAGTGGATCCAGCTTCTGCCTATTTTCTTCAACCATGTGCAGTTTTTCTACTCTCTTCCTTTTCCCTCATCTCATCTCCTTCCTCACGCCTCCCTCCCCCTCCATCCATGTCCAGCATTTCTTCTCTCTCCGTTCCCTCTCCTCCATCCATGTCCAGCAGCCTTCCTCTCCCCCCTGCCCACCTCTTCTCTCCCCTTCCCCCCCAGCCATCCATAGCTTTTGCTTTCTCCCCCCCGCCCTCCCATTCACCCTTGTCCAGCAACGCTCCTCTCCCCCTGCCCTCCCCTCCATCCACCCATGTCCAGCAGCCTTCCTCGCCCCCTCCAGCCATCCGTAGCTTTCGCTTCCCCCCCCCCGGTCCTGTCTCTTTCGTCCGCTCTCACCCATCCGCATGGTCACTTCGGCCTGAGGCGTTCTCCCTCCGACGCCGGCGATTCACATAGCCAGCCTTAATCTGCCTGCGTCGGAGCCTCTCCCTCAGACATGTCCCGCCTCCTGTAATGCAACTTCCTGTCTTACGCAGAGGTGGGACACGTCTGAGGGAGAGGCTCTGACGCAGGCAGATTAAGGCTGGCGATGTGAATCGCCGGCGTCAGAGGGAGAACGTGTCAGGCTGGAGTGACCAGCGGATGGGTGAGGGGGGGGGAAGGTGCAAGACTTGCGCGGGAGGAGGCAGAGACCGGTCACTAAGATCTGTTTGGGGGAGCGACCACTCCCCCTGCGCCCCACCTAGCAGCCAAGGGAAGTCCACGATTGGGCTGCAAGCCTCTTATAAGGGGCACCTATGCTGGATGTCTCACCGTCATCTGAAACTAAGCATGACCAAGACTGAGCTTCTTTTATCTTTCCCCCTAAACCAACCTCTCCCCCCATTCTCCATCTCTGTGGATAACACTCTCACCCTCCCTGTCTGATCAGCTCATAACCTTGGGGTCATCTTCGACTCCTCTCTCTCTCCTTCTCTGCATATATTCAACAGACTGCTAAAACCTGTCGTTTCTTTCTCTATAATATCACCAAAATTTGTCCTTTCCTTTCTGAGCACACTACCAGAACCCTTATCCACATTTTTATCACCTCTCACTTAGGCTATTGCAATTTGCTTCTTACAGGTCTCCCACTAAATCATCTCTCTCTCCCCTTCAATCTGTTCAAAATCCTGCTGCACGACATATTCCGCCAGTGTCACTATGCTCATATTAGCCCTCTCCTCAAGTCACTTCATTGGCTCCCTATCCATTTCCGCATACAGTTCAAACTCCTCTTATTGACTTACAAGTGCATTCACTTTGCAGCTTCTCAGTACTTCTCCACTCTTATCTCTCTCTATAGTCGAACTCCATTCACTGGGTGCATCTCTCTTATCTGCACACTTCTCCTCCACTGTTAACTCCAGACTCCGTTCCTTTTATCTTGCTGCACCGTATGCCTGAAATAGACTTCCTGAGCCGGTATGTCAAGCTCCATCTCTGGCCGTCTTCAAATCTAGGCTAAAAGCCCATCTTTCTGATGCTGCTTTTAACTCCTAACCCTAACTCACTTGTTTGGTACCCATGTTTTATCATTCCCACCTTAGTAATTCCCTTATATCTGTTTTTAATCTACCCCTCTATAGACCCCCGTGGGACCCTTCCACACGGAGGTGTACAGAGGGTCTGTTCTTCTATGATCTTGTGGACCGCCTCCCTGAATTCCTGTGAGACCCCTTCCCATGGGTATCGCTGTTGGGGAGGCATCAGAAGGCGCAGTTCAAGTCTAATTCCCATGACCACAGCTTTCTTTGGCTATTTATGTTCCCACATAAATTCTATGAAAAGTCTATAAAACTGTTTCAGTGAGAAATCTTACTTGTGTGTGTGTGTGTGTTAGTTTGCAAAACAGATAGAAGATAGAGAATAAATTGAAGCAAGGACAGAAACAGTGTAGTTAAAGAAATAGTCTTTTTAATCTTACCCAAATCAGGCTTTAATCAGGTACATTCAGCAGACAGATTCTGGGTTCAACTGGCCAGAGCCCTGCCCTCTTATTTGTCCTGTTTCTCTATCCTAATTAGATTGCAAGCTCTGTCAAGCAGGGGCTTTCTCTTCATGTCCAGTGTACAGCACTTCATACATCTAGTAGCACTATAGAAATTAGTAGTAGTAGTAGTATCTCAAAGAGGTTGTGCAGCCCTCCAAAACTTTAGCTAAGAGCTCTCTGGAAAGTGTGTGTTATAAAATTGTTATGCCATAGCTGATGGGATAGTGTATTTAGAGATTAACGGATGTGTTGATAACCTGCTGTAATAGTGCTTTATTTTCCTTTTTTTTCTTTTTCAGGAGCTTCTGTGTTTATGACACCCCATAACATGTCATATAGGCACAGATAAGCACCTTTCCACCCCTTCCTGCTTTTCTAATGCTGTTTTTCCTGGTTTTAAGCATATTTGAGCAATTGAGCTGTGAGTTCACCTTAGCATTGGGAAAGTGGAGTGGCGCTCCCATTAATTCATCATTTGACTGCATATATTAACCCATGATGGCCAGGACAGTGCTTCAGCCAGTGCAGTAAAGTTTGCATGCATGTTTACCTATAAAAGCTGGAACATTTGATACTGACATTACAACCTGCACATGCTCAGTGTGGTGTTCCCATTTTTTTTTTCTATAGGGAATCTGTGTCACCTAAGTGACTTAGCAAGTTTAAAAAGAGATAATGAAACTCATGCATAGAAGAATGTGGCAGCTAATACATTCTACAGCTCAAAGCAAGACAGGCATGAATGCTTCATTAAATGTTCATTATTGCTGCTATTCAGCTTCTTCTGCAGCCTCTCTCCAGATTTTAATGTTGTTTAGTCACACCCTTCCTGAATGGCTTTACACTACTGCCTCCTTTCCAACATTAAGCTGGCTGACCTGAGTTCTAAGGTTCCGATATTCAGTTGGCGGTGGGCAGCAGATTTGCTCTCCGCCACCAGTGTTAAACCCGGACATTCAATGCAGGGCTGTATCCATTGAATATCTGGGTTTATTTTGTTTGCTAAAATATCAGCTGGCTATGCCGATATTCAGCACTAACTGGTTACATTTTTAGCGGTCAAAGATAGGCCTGCTATTTATGTGGCTTATTTTGATCGGTCAACATAGCCGGTTTGACACTGAATATCCATTTCTAACCAGCTGTGTTGCACAATGTAGCCAGTTAGCGGCTAGTTGCTAACCAGGATATTCAGTGGGAAATAATCAGTTATCTCCCACTGAATATTTGCAATTAGGTGACCAGGAACCATTCCTGGCCAGTTAGTTTTGAATATCGGAGGATAAAAAATTATCTATTTTCTATGTGTAACTCGGGTCTCATCCGTTTGCTAGTTCAGGCCCCAGGCCACAAAGCACATGAGTTCAGTTTACTTCAGGTTTTGGACATGGTTTTCAGTATCATCTTTACGCTGATGACTCCCAGATGTACCTCTCCACACCAGAAATCTCAGCCGAAATCCATGCCAAAGTATCAGCCTGCCTGTCTGACATTGCTGCCTGGATGTCTCAGCGCCATCTGAAGCTAAACATGACAAGACTGAGCTTCTTATCTTTCCCCCTAAACCAACCTCTCCTCCTTCCCCATTCTCTATTTCTGTGGATAACACTCTCATCCTTCCTATCTCATCAGCTCGTAACCTTGGGGGTCATCTTCGACTCCTCCCTCTCCTTCTCTGCACATATTCAACAGACTGCTAAAACCTGTCGTTTCTTCCTCTATAATATCACCAAAATTCGCCCTTTCTTTTCTGAGCACACTACCAGAACCCTCATCCACACTCTTATCACTTCTTGCTTACACTATTGCAACTTGCTTCTCACAGGTCTCCCACTTAGCCATCTCTCTCCTCTTCAGTCTGTTCAAAATTCTGCTGCACTACTAATATTCCGCTAGTGTCGTTATGCTCATATTAGCCCTCTCCTCAAGTCACTTCACTGGCTTCCTATCCATTTCCGCATACAGTTCAAACTCCTCCTATTGACCTATAAGTGCATTCACTCTGCAGCTCCTCAGTACCTCTCCACGCTCATCTCTCCCTACATTCCTCCATGGGAACTCCGTTCACTGGTAAATCTCTCTTATCTGCACCCTTCTCCTCCATTGCTAACTCCAGATTCCGTTCCTTTTATCTTGCTGCACCATATGTCTGGAATAGACTTCCTGAGCCAGTACGTCAAGCTCCATCTCTGGCCGTCTTCAAATCTAGGCTAAAAGCCCATCTTTTTGATGCTGCTTTTAACTCCTAGCCCTTCACTTGTTCAGAACCCTTATTTTATCATCCTCACTTTAATATTCCCTTATCTCTTGTTTGTCCTGTTTGTCTGTCCTAATTAGATTGTAAGCTCTGTCAAGCAGGGACTGTCTCTTCATGTTAAAGTGTACAGCGCTGTGTACGTCTAGTAGCGCTATAGAAATGATAAGTAGTAGTAGTAGGTTTACATTCAGGGCCACTCTAACCTTACTAATTCATTTCAGTTCACCTGCAGTCGAGCTTGGGAATGGGTCTAAGGTCCAGCGTAGCGATCCGGGCGTTTGGGAGGCACTTGTAACCTTGTGCTCAAAGATACACTGTTGTCGCAGCTTATGCAAACGCAAACTGTTTATTTCCTTCAACAGGCAGTACTTTAAACCTTTATTAAGCAGTCCAAACAGCATATACACTTTAACTTATATCCAGTCTTTCTGGTGTTCCTCAGGAGAACTTCTATATCTCTTTTCCTCTCAGGTATATTTACAGGAATACCTTGTGAGCACCAAATATGTACATACATACAGTTCACCTGTCCATGCCTATTCTGTAGGGCAGTGCTATTCTCAGTGGCTGTTTCTTCTCCTCTCAGCACAACTTCAATCTCTGTGGGCTCAGACCCTTTTCCAGCAGTGACCCCACCCCCTCTGGATCTATCCTGGTCCTGGGACTGAGCTCTCCCTAGCTCCAATCCCCTGCTCCCAGGCTGGGTCTCTCCTTTGCCCATCCGTAGCACACTCAGTATCCACTTTCAGGAGCCACAATCCTCCTTTACAGACAAGGGTCACACTCCTCACTGAGGGTTCCTCTTTTTTTGCTCCTGGTCTCTTGGCAGGGGACCATCAGGCAACCAAAGATGATGACCCCTCTATGGGCATAACTCCAATCTTTATCCCCTTTGTAACTTCTTCCCCCCCCCCCCCCCCCCTTGTCATTCACTATAAGGACAGCTCTTTACCTTTGCATTCTGTTTCAAAACCACTCCCCTTGGGCTCAGAACTTCTCCCACCTAGGGACATCTTACCACTCCAACTCTCTAGCAGGGACCTCCCTTCCCCCAGGGCTCTGGAAAAATCTATCATTTTAGTAATACCCATTTTACATATGTTTCTGTTTCTGTTTTAGAGTTTTGATATATCGCCTTATCTTACAGAAGCTCAAAGCGGTGTACAATAAAAATATAAAAATAACAAAAATCAGAAAGGAACTCCATTAAGATAGTAAATAAAAATTAATCATTCACACACTATAAAAGTAGGAGGGAAAGAAGAAAAGAGAAGGGAACCGGGGGGGGGGGGGGGGGGGGGAGAAAGACCCTTTATTTGTGTCTCAGAATTCACATTTGAGTACCAACATCCTGACAAGGGGCAAAGCCAAAAGCAGCCTGAAAGAAAAAGGATTTTAGTTTTCTATAGGATAAATCTCATAACTGCTTTATATATCAGTTCGTAAGACATTGAGAGGGTAGTTATCAAGCTAGGTTAGAGCAGTAACCTACATTATTTGCTCCTTAACACGTTAAAGGACTCTAATGCTGGTTGTGGAGCCCTAATGCAGTGATAATTAGGTCAGCCTGCATTATTTAGTAATGAGATGCAACACATGAAAATGCATACCAAACAGCTCATTACTACCAACCATGCCCCGATACCTCCAGGCCATCTCTTAAAAGGGCTAGCACTTTTACTCTGTTGCAGTGGCCAGAGCACAATCCAAGACTGAAGGCCCCTTATGGCCTCCCCCAAATGAAGGACACCCCCCTTTGCTGCCCCAAACAGACCTACAACCAACCCAATGCCCCCCCTGGTGGCCAACTCCCCATCTGCAAATGTCCACTACTCCAGCAAAAGCCCACCATCTAGGCTGTTAACCCTCCCCCAGACCTCCCACCCTCTCAAAAGCTCTCCCAGTTCTATCTTGGTCTAAATCCCTGGTGTCTAATGGTGCTCTTCTTCCAAATGGTGCTGCTGACCTCTAGCTGTAGTCTCATGGTACTATCTTTAGATGGTCATGTTTCCATATAAGGGCACTGGCAACCCCTAGCTGTAGTCTTGTAGTACTACTGTTAGGAATCAATTTTCTATTTAAGGGTTATTTACCGTCATGAAATGGAAAAAACCTGACTCCTAGAGGAAATGCCATGATTCCTGGTACCATTTTGGAAGGAGATGCAAGCCAGGGCAAGAACAACTGGGAATTGCTCCTGTCCACACTACTAGACACCAAGGATTTAGAATAAGGTAGGCCCAGTGGAGGTCTTGGGGAGGGTGAGAGGCCTGAGGGAAGGGTTACTGCCTTGGGGGGGGGGGGTCTTCAGTTGGGGGAGGAGCAACATCTGGGTGGGAGGTTGGCCACTAGAGAGGACCTTTGGGTTAGGTGGTCTGGTTGGGGTACCCTTAGGAGGGGGCTTAATTTGGGGGGGCTTAAGAGGGGGTTTCAGCATGGGAGGGTGACCTGGCCATAGCTCTTACTGATGGATGCTGGCTCCTTTAACATACAGCCCAGTAGCATTGGGCCATAGCTTAGCAGCCCAGTGTATCCAGGACCATGGAATAATGCTGCTTGCAAGGTGGCTCACAAGCAGTGTTATTCATTTGCCATGGGAATCAGCAACTTGCAGTACTGCGATACAGCAGGTTGGTGACTTCCGTAGTAAATCAAGCTGTGCTAATTGAACACCTAGATTTAGGTAGTATGAAAGCACCTATTTTAAGTCTATTCTATAAAGGAAAGTAGGTACTTAGTTTTCTTTATAGAATACTACTACTGTAAGTGGCTGAAAACATGTATATATGTAAGACATTAACACTTACACTTCAGTCTCTATCATGTCCCCTCTCTCCTGCCTATCTTGTAGTGTATACATGTTGAGGTTCATAAGCCTGTCCCTATATGTTTTATGACCGAGACAACTTATCAATTTTGTAGCCACCCTCTGAACCGATGCTATCCTGTTTATATTTTTTGGTAAGTGCTGTCTTTGTAAGCATCTCCTTCTAGAAAACCTCCTTATATGCTTACATTTACACCTGCCCTTTAGCATGTATACATGTTCAGGGTTAATTTATGTGCATACAAGCAAATTTTCAAATGCATCCATGGAAGTCCAAACCCCTTCTTAACAGCTCCTCCAAAAACCCTTCGGCTCAGTCCTGGTAAATTTCTGCACATACAGGCTCTATGCCTCAGCTGGTAAAGTTCTGTTTACCACAGAAATGCATTTCAAAATTACCTTTTAACTAAAGAGAGTTAAAGTTTTGCTCTTACTGCACAGAAAGGACTAGATTCTATAAATTGCGCCTAAAAAATCGGTGCTGAAAAAACACATGCTTAGCGCTATTCTGTAAACCTTGCCTAAAGTTAGGCACAGTTTATAGAATATGCGTAGCAGCCATTCCTATGACTGAAATTTAGGTGCAGCCAGTTACATCAACTAAAACCTGGTGTAAATACCTGCATCTAATTTAGGCGCAGATCGGGCATAATTTATAACAGAGTGCGTGATTTTTAGGAATGCCCATGACCCGCGCATGCTGCTTCCATGGCCACGTTCCCTTTTGAGATCCACAGATTAGTATTTACATGCACCACTTTACAGAATAAGCATAAAAAGTTGAGCGCATAAATTCTAATTAGTGTTAATTAGTGCCAATAATTGCTTGTTGGCCTATTATCGGTGCTGATTAGCTTGTTAAGCAATTAAGTTGCATGCGCTAATTGGCTACACATGCGGATTTGGCATGCAACGTTAGCCGCCGTTTGAATCCAGGGGTAAGTTCCAAGCCTGTACACTAACTGTTAGGGGCATTCCCAGTATTTCCCCATACAGTTACCACAAAGAAAAACTCTTTACTGTGTGGTAAATGCGTGGGCAGTGACCATATGCTAGCTGAAGTAGGCAGTCAGAACATAAGAAAAACCATATTGGGTCAGACCAAGGGTCCATCTAGCCCAGTATCTTCTTTCCAACAGTGGCCAAGCCAGGTCACAAGTACCTTGCAGAAATCCAAATAGTGACAACATTCCTTGCTACCAATCCTGGGGCAAGCAGTGGCTTCCCCAATGTCTGTCTCAATAGCAGACTATGGACTTTTCCTCCAGGAACTTCTCCAAACCTTTTTTAAACTCAGATACGCTAACTGCTGTTAGTACATCCTTCGGCAAAGAGTTCCACAACTTAACTATTCATTGAATGAAAATGTATTTCCTTCGATTTGTTTTAAAAGTATTTCCATGTAACTTCCTTGAGTGTCTCCTAGTCTTTGTACTTTTGGAATGAGTAAAAAATTGATTCACTTCTATTTGTTCTACACCATTCAGGATTTTGTAGACCTCAATCATATCTTTCCTCATCCATCTCTTTTCCAAGCTGAAGAGCCCTAACCTCTTTAGCCTTTCCTCATATGGGAGATGTTCCATCCCCTTTATCATTTTGGTCACTCTTCTTTGAACCTTTTCTAATTCTATTATATCTTTTTTGAGGTACAGCAACCAGAACTGAACGCAATACTCAAAGTGAGGTCGCACCATGTAACGGTACAGAGGCACTATAATATTTTTGGTTTTATTTATCATCTCTTTCCTAATAATTCCTAGCATATTATCTACAATGACACCTAGATCTTTTTCTTGGGTGCTGATCCCCAAGGTGGACCTAGCATCAGGTACTATGATTCAGATTATTCTGCCCAATGTGCATCACTTTGCATTTGTCTACATTAAATTTCATCTGCCATTTGGATACCCAGTCTTCCAATCTCCTAAGGTCAGCCTACAATTTTTCACGGTCATATGTGTTTTAATAACCTTGAATAGTTTTGTGTCATCTGCAAATGTAATCACCTTGCCCATTGTTCTGATTTCCACATCATTTATAAATATGTTAAACAGCACCGTTCCCAGTACTGATCCCTGCAGCACTCCACTATTCACCCTCCTCCATTGAGAGAAATGGCCATTTAACCCTACCTTCTGTTTTCTGTCCAATAACCAATTCCTAATCCATACCAGAATATTGTCTCCTCTCCCATGACTCTTTAATTTTCTCAGGAGTATCTCATGAGCAACTTTGTCAAAAGCCTTCTGAAAATCTAGATACACTACATCAACCGGCACACCTTTATCCATGTTTATTCACGCCTTCAAAGAAATGAAGCAAATTGGTGAGCAAGACTTTCCTTGGCTGAACCCATGCTGACTCTGTCCCATTAAACCATATTTATTTATGTATTCCACAATTTTATTCTTTATAATAGTTTCCACTATTTTACCTGGCAACTGACATCAGGCTAAGCAGTCTGTAATTTCTCGGATCACCCCTGGAACCCTTTTTAAAAATTGGTGTTACATTGGCCACTCTCCAGGCTTCAGTCCATATCGGTTCCCTGCGATGATGCAGTTAGTGCTTGAATTAGTGCTCGTATGGTAACTGTAACCGTGGCCATGTGCTAATAGTAACTGAACACTAATTCACATATGCTTAGTGTACTTTAGAAAAGGATACCTATGTTTAATTAGGAAATAAAATAAAAAAGCTCATGTTGTAAAGCAGAGATTCTCAGTGATAGCCAAATACAGGTCAGGTTTTCATGATAGCCAAGATTCATTAGATTTGTATACATTTGTTCTTAAAAAGATAAAAACAGTTTAATTTGCATAGTTTAGTAACCCTGAAAATCTGACCTATGTGTTGGCTTTCAGATCCAGAATTGAGACTGGCTGTTGCAAGATGTACACTGGGGGGAGGGCTATTCTATAATTTGGCACTGAAGGGACCACATATTTGCCCCACCTCCTCTCCCCTCCCACATTCAGCCATACCTTTGCAGGTGGAGGATGCCAAAGTCCCACCACCCACCAGCTAAGGTGATCTCTTGCATAAGTCCCCATACATGAAGCCAGAGTAATACTCAAGTCTGCAGGATGCTTCAGCCACTGATGCCAGCACTCACATGCATGCTCAGTTTAGCGTCAGTCATTGAACTGAGCATACGCAAGAGTGCCAATATCAGTGACTGATGCACGCTGGCCAACTTAAACACTGCTCACACAGCATGGGCGGGGTCTTACTCAGGAGAGCTCTTCTGCTGGTGGGGCTTGGACAACCCCGCCAGCCTTTAAAGCAAAGCGGGCTTGAGCCCAAAGTGGGGAAGCCTATGCCCAGGAGACCCCCTTCTGGCTACACCCCTACTTAGCACAAAGATGTAGGCGCTATAATGGAAAGCTCTTAGCACCAATTCTATAACACCTTTATAGAATACTGGTGCAAAGTCTCATTAGCACACCAGAATTTAGGCGCTACTAGTGCAAAGCCTCGATAGCACCAGAATTTAGGCAAGCCCACTTATGAGTGGTCTTTGGGTGGCATACCATACTAACAGTTGTGCATGTTATAAGTTGTATATATTGCTTGGCAACATGACCATGGCCCACCCGTGTTCACCCACACATATATGCCCCCTCGTAATTATGAACTAGGAGCTAGATTCTATATATGGTGCCTTAAAAATTGATGTGGAATAAATTTCCACCTAAGGGTATTCTATAAGTAGTGCCTAGATTTAGGCGCAGTATATAGAATATGCTTAGTTGATATCCCAGGACTTAAAACTATGCACATCCATTTACACCAGGAGAAATGTGGCATAAATGCTGGCATGTAGATGTAGGTGCTGAGGGGCATATTCTATAACAGTGCATGTAAATTTTGGAATGCCCATGAAATGCCCATTTCACCACCCATAACCACACCTCTTTTTGACTCTATGCAATAGAATTTAGGCGCTGTGCATTACAGAATACACTTAGCGAGTTATGCATGTAAATTCTAATTATTGCCAATTAGTGCTCATTATTGCTTGTTAAGTGCTGTTAAAAATGCTGATTGGTTTGTTAAGCCAATTAAGTTACGCATGTTATAGAATACATTTGGATTTTGGCACAGAACACTAGATGCAATTTGTAGAATCTGCCAGTAAGTGACTTTGGTGCATACATTATGGACTAGTGTGTAGCACTTTTGCACATAACTGCCAATTATTGGCACTTCTGATATGTGTAAGTGTATCGTTCTATAACATATACGCACACTTGTGACCAGATTCTGTAAATGGCGTCTAAAAAATAGGTGTGTCCAAAAATAGTGCTTAGCGCTAGTCTATAAACTGTGCCTGACATTAGGTGTAGTTTATAGAATAGCGCATAGGGCCGAGGAATGCACCTACATTTAGGCGCAACCATTTGTGCCACTGAAAACTTGGTGTAAATATCCACACCTAAATGTAGGCCCATTGTCCCAAATTCTATAGCCACGTGTATAAATTTGAGGAATACCCCCAACATGACCTCTCTCCTTCCTTGGCCACACCCCCTTTTCAACTATGCACAACTATGCATTAGAATATATGCATTTTTTTTTAGAATACTCCTAAAAAGGCGTGCATAAATTCCAATTATTGCCAGTTAGTGCTGATAATTGGTTGTTATCAGCCAATTATCAGCACTGATTGGCTCATTACTCAAGGAGCACATGTAAGTTGGGCATGCACACAATTTAATGTGCACAACTTGCCACACCTTGTATAGATTCCAGGGTTGGCACATAAATTTATGCACGCCAAAATGAGGCTACCTCCAGGCTAGCATAATCCCTGGTGGTAATTTCCGATTTGGTGTGCACCCATAACACTGGGACAAATTAGTTTTTATTTCCTAGCATGCACAACGTTTCTGGTGTTAGTCGGCAGTTGGCACACGCTGACTGGTCACCATGCGTGTAGCGTGTGAGCCCGTACCACTAGGTCAGTGGGTGATGGTAAGGTCTCAGGCTGAAAATGGACACATGCTGGTTTTGATTTTAGTACACGTCCATTTTCCAGCCCTTTTTCCTAGACGCAGCAAAAAATGGCCCAGCATACGCCCAAAAGACGTTCTCGCTCTACCGCAGGCCACTTTTTATCGTGGCATAGTAAAAGGACTCAGAATGAGAGGGTTGGAATGTAATACTTTGATTAGAGGACCTCCATTGTTCCAGAAGGCATTGCAATACAATGGACAGGCTGAGCAAGAGTGAAAAAAAAAGACTTTATTTGAGTATACAAGTCTGAGTATTTAGAATTGCAGTTGATTGTGAGGGAGAAAGGACATTTGCTGCGAATTACAAGTCCATTTATATTTGACAACTCTTGATTGCTAAGTAATGTTTGTCTTCCAAATAATGAGACTTCAGTAGCATACTCAGGAATCAAGACTCACCAAAACTAACTAAAACATTAATTTTCTGTCAAAAAACACACGGTGCATTATCTGCTTTATTTTAGCAAGCATGGTCTATTTATAAAGGTGTAGCCCATGATAGTAAATATTATTAGGATTAATTGGAGCTGTGAAAAATAGTACATGTTCATAACTTAGCACTTAGAACCCCATGCAGAATTCTTAATAGCGTGGAGGACAGATCTATAAGAAGGCACCAAAAAAGTGAGTGCTAAATTAATATTCCATAATGGCAAATTTGCGCACTCAAGCAGTTCTAAATAATAGCATAAGACGGCAATGAGGTGCTAAAGATAGGCACAACCACTTACACCTACTTTATGGTAGACATAGCTGCTTGTGATTAAATGCAGCAATTGTGTGCATATGTGAAAGTATTCTATAAAGTGCATGCCAAAATAGCAGGAACACCCATAACCCGCCAAATCCTACCCACATGGGCACACCCTTTGTAGATGTATGCTATTGGAAATTATGCACACAGTTTATAACATTGGTTCATAACTCATGCAGGTGTCAATTACTTATAGTAAAACCCAATTATTGATACTTATAGCCAATTAAATACTTAAGTTAAGCACATAAGTAGAAGTATTCTGTAACTACACTTGCCATTCTGCATATAACTCTGCATGCCATGTATAGAATGAAGGGGGTGTTGTGTTTGCTCAGTGGTTTCTTCCACTTGATCTTTCGGGCCTCCAACTCAATCTGAGCCAGGAGTGGAATCTGGCACCATGAAACTTCATTCACAACTACCCAGGGTTTTTGCTTTTCCTAATTTCATATTCCCCACCCCCACCTCCACCCTATGTATTTAATCTGGTCATTGTAGTGATAAACCCAAGCCAGAAATCATGCACCCTGCATCTAGGGTCTTGAATCAGCCATTAGACATCACCCTTGAGTGATAGCCATGACTCCCTTCCTTCAGGAGAGGGGGACATCTAGAGAAGCATCACCAACCTCAGCCGACCAGAAGATCTAAAGTGTAATTGAATCAGGGTCTTTCTGTATGGCAGTACCCTGAGCACTGGGCTGGCTCCAGTGTGATGTTTCACAGTAAAGAAATTCAGCAGAGGGAATGAATATTTGTTACAACTAAACACTAGTCTGAAGCTCTCTCCCTTCCCCTAGAAGAAAAAAAAAGATTATTTTAACAATACCTCTTCCAAATGTGCTGGCTAAGAGGAAATTTTATTGGGAATTCAAATTGTAAAACTCTAAAACATCTGGAGAATTAGTCCCATTATCTCTTCTTATGTTTATGAAGTAATAAGACACGTCTGATGAGTAGTTGATAAACATGAATTTTACAGCACTTATGTTCTAATGAAGTGTTACCCTTCGTAAAGCAGTCAGAACAAGTCGTTGCTTTCCACGGCATTGTCTTTTTCCTCTGCGGTTCCTCCACAGAGCATACTAAAGTGCATGTTTCTTTAAATTTTAGCAGCCGCATTACTTCTGCCTGTGAACTTCTTTAAAATATATTTTCCTTAATTTCACCAGGGATGCTGAGACTGAGCATTTCCCTCTTGCAGGAGGGAATGATTTAGATTTTCTTCCATCCCTGTCAGAACTTGAACAGACGAACAAAACAGATTCTTCAGAGACAATTTTACACAGAGTTACATCCATCCAATTCAATTATAAATTAAATTGACTAACGAACCATAGCTCATTATGGGAATCAATTACTCAGAACTGTCTTTGGACCAAAAATGTGGAAAATAAAAAATAATGGTCATACTTCAGTATACCAGATTGTCTGTGTTTGAAAGCTCTGTTTTCCTCTAGCTTGGCATAGTCCAGCGCCAAAAGAAATGATAATCATCTGTTTTACAGCTTGTAGAGATGTTTTTATATTTTGAGGAATAGTTCATTCTTGAGTTTGTTCCCTTTGGGACTAACACCTCAGGCTTTTCAGAGATGACAGGCAACCTTTGTGGAATGCCACCACATGGGGATCTTACAGATCAACTTATGCAAATGTGTTATTAAAATAAGACAAATTTTAGTCTCTAGTGTAACCTAAAGAATAGTTGTTATAAATGTTGTGAAAAGACGTTGTAGTCACTTTCCTCCAGATTCTACATGTAGCGCCCAGATTTGCATGCTCAAATTTGTGCGCATGCCCGAGATGCTCGCGCAAATTAATTGAGCAACGAGCCCTTAACTGCCAATAATTAGGTGATAACAACTAATTATTGATGTTAAGTGGAACTCATTAAAAGTTGTGCGCACATCTGGCTGCACACTATTCTATAAGGAATGGCGCCTAACTCTACTAGAGTGTAACTCAAAAGGGGGCATGCACGAGAGACTATGGGGCTCATTTTCAGAGCACTTGTAGCTTTGTAAAGAGTGGAGTTCTTTCCTGCGCCGAAGAGGCCACTAGACCACCTGGGTGTATTAAGGTACATGAGGGGAGGGCACCCTGATGCCCGCCTACTTGCCAGCCAACCAGCCTGCTCGCCTACCCACCTGCCCACCCAGAAACCCAGACAAAGGGCAGGCTGGAAAAAACCACCCACATCCCTGACAGTCCCCTGAAATGGAGGACATGTCCGGAGAAATCTGGACGTATGGTAACCCTACTCCATATTGACCACACCGCTCCAAAAACTGTTTGGCCTTACTCACTGAATGAAGAAAAAGTGGTTTTCCTCCAGGTGAGAGGAAAAGCAGTCAGGCAAACTCTTTCCATACTGCTATCACCAAAGCTAAATAATCATTATACAACAGCACATGTTAACCCTGGTATACCGGAACTTTCAGCTGGTGGTAAGCCCACAGGATCTGTTCTTTATCAAATTACACCAAGCAGTCTGCTATGGCTGGTCTAGGCTTATTTTCCACCTCTCACTGGGGACCAATGCAATGCCTGCACTCAAAGTGCTTACTGCTCAGGAAGGCAGCATAAAAAAACTTCATGTGTGTATTTACAGGCACCACGTATGCATAAGTGCCAAGATAATTGGCACTTACACACATATGTGCACTACACATATTCTGTAATGTAGCACCCAAGTGTAATTAGCATATAGGTACACAGTGGTGAACACACAAGAGGGACATGGGCAGGACGTGAACATATCTCATTTATGTTGTGGTGAGGCCCTTTGGTCAACCATGACCATGCCACCAAATTCTGACAAGGCACAAGCCATCAGGCATGTAGAGATCTTTACCTCTAAGAAAGCACTCAAATACAGTGAACTACCTTTTGGTTTTACTGCAGTAGTCCTCTTTGCCAGTTCCCTACACTCAGGGTGACTTCCCAGAATTCTTGAGCTGACCTGCCCTCTATCCAGAATGTGTTTTCTTTCTTATTTTGGCATCTACAGCCTTCTGGATCCTCTGTTTCAACAAGAACCAAACGTGTTTATAGAGCTTGGGGAATATACAAATTAGTTTCCCCCCCCCCCCCCCCCTTCCAGGCCTCATGCAGATTAATCTTTTCTTGACCACCTCTCTAATAACCTCTGAGGAGGTTATTCGCTTCAAAATTTTCTTTTCCAAATTAGCAACCCTGGTTACTGGGCCCTTTTGACTGAGTGGTAGGGACTCAGTTAAACAGCCACCACCTCTTGGACAGGACAACGCTAAACCTTAAACTTACAGTCCTGTTGTCTGCCCTTGGCTGTTAGTTTCAGTTCACCAAAAAGAAAATGTAGAGTCCATTAATAACTGTCTTAAAGGTAGGTACCTTCTAGCATCTTTTTCCATTCTCTCCAGGTTAGGCTTTTCCCAGCAGCAAATGCATGCATGCTTGTTTCCTTCCTTCCTTCAGGACCCTTCTGCCTGCTTCAACCTAGGGAGTGCTTTTAAAGGTCTACAGGCTCTAAACTCCACCCCCTACTTACCTTCTCCACCTCTAGGGATGCCTGCCTCCTCCAGCTTTCAGTTAGGATAGGGCTTTCCTTAGTTCTCCTTTCTATTTTCTTAAAAGGGTAAGGACCCCCTCCCTTCCCTGACAGATCCTGTGTCTGTCAACTCTTGAAGGGGGAAATGTCATTCCTTTCATCTATTCTAACTCCCTCCTGTGGCCAGTCCAAGACAGGACACCACTGGTGCCTGTTACATATAGCGGTCCTTTTACAAAGGTACGTAAGGCCCTACATCCAGTGTGCGCCAAACTGCCCGGTTACTGCATGCCCCAGGCAGTAATTCTGAATTTGGCACATGTCAAAATCATGTGGCTGTCTTTTGGCCTTCCTTCTACCTTTTTTAATTTATCTGGTCTGGGCTTTCAGGATGGTATTTTTAAATAATATCTGCGCCTGATTGCAAATATTTGACCCTTGTAGCTGCTTCTCTAAAGTTTTTGTTTTGTTTTTTACCATTCTCCTTATTTTATCATAATTTCCTTTTTGAAAATTAAATGCTAACACATTAGATTTCCTGTATGTACTTACTCCAGTTATTATATCAAATTTGATCATGTTATGATCACTGTTATCAAGTGCCCCCAGCACCATTACTTCCTGCACCAGATCATGCACTGCAGTAAGAACCAGGTCTACAATTGCTCCCCCTCTTGTTGGTTCCTGAACCAGCTGTTCCATAAAACTGTCCTTGATTTCGTCTAGCATTTCCTGATGTTACATTTACCCAGTCAACATCGGGGTAATAGAAATCACCAGTTATTATTGAGTTACCCAGTTTGTTAGCCTCCCTGATTTCTGCTAACATTTTTGCATCTGTCTGTTCATTTTGGCCAGGCGGACTGTAGTACACTTCTATCACTATCCTTAAGCCCCAGCACTGCACAATAATACACAAGCTGAGACTTGACTTTGGCCATCCCACACCAGGAATACTAAAGGAGTAGTTAGCTCTGAGGCCCTGATACTGAAAAGTAAACATAGGAGCTAGAGGCCACTAGCACTGTACTAGCGCCTGCATTTACCTGTGCATAATGTTCAGAGGGGTCTAGAGTGGGAAGCAACTAGCACTCCAAGCACTAGTGCAGACAGCATGCAAATGAAGTGACACTCTGGTAATACGGTATTCTTGTATTCCTCCCCAATGCTCAGAAAAGAACATCCAAAACAAACCTTACCACTGCAAGGAATAATGCCAGATCGGAGCAGGCGTTAGGCTGTTGGAAGAGAGGATTTTTCATGATTCCCATGCTCCTCTCATGATTCTTTCTCTGCAAAATCGGCTGGTTTTGATTGCTTTTGGAAGCAGAAGGAAACCTGTGCAAGCCCTTAAGCGCTGAACGTGAGAAACAGCAGACCCAAGCAAAAGCCTACATTGGCATCTGTTCCCTGCATCTTAATATAAGCATCCAAGCTAAAAACAATATGTTAAACGTTCATATTTAGGCCGCAGAAAACAGACACCAAAGTGAGCTTCACGTTCAGGTTTTATCAGGCGCATGTGCACAGGAGCCAAGCTTACCAAGGAACTCTTCTGCGCATGCGCCCACACAATTCTTCCACACCAAAGCACAATCTTCCCGCTGAACTCCCTAATGCTCAACACTATGAGCACACCTATATTTGCAGCTCATTAGCGTGGAGCATTGTTCTTCTTCGTGTTCTGGTAGTATTTTTACAGCACTATTCAGAACAGCACCGAAGTTTTGTGCATCGGAGCCTGAGTTCACACTCGACAAGGTTAACAACACCACCTCCTTTGGCAAATATAAGTCGAGTAGGCAATTTTAAACCCCACTTACAAAGGTAAACCCTAGCATATTTATTCTCACCACATCAGAAAACCCCAACCCCACCCAAATATCTAAAAAGATTTAACTACCTTTAAAATCCTCCATCTCACTACTGCTAGGCCAGAAACCTTCTTAGTCCACCACAAAGCAGGAGCAACATTGTTGTAGTCCAGGTATCTCCAGGTTGACATATGGAAAGTTTATGATTACTGTGCTTGTTTTTCCAGTTGTTACTTTAATTTTCATTCGGTTGATTTCTTCCCTTTCTTAGCCATGCTCTTGGTTTCTCCCTAATTTCCTTTTGTGAGCTGGTTTTGCCAGTGTATTTTTTCTGTTGTCTATTTTTCTTGTAAGATTTTTTTCTTCATTTCTAGTACCTGAGTGTTCCCTATTGTAATATTCATTAAACTTCAGTATTCTTGTACCACCATTTAGTGAATATTATGTAAACTATCGTGTGTTAAAACTGGGCTTTAATGCCATGGATCTGTAGTTTAGTATGCAGGCTCACCAAAAAGATATTCATCTAAGAAACTTTTCACTTTCAACAGCTCTTTGGTTAACAGTAGTTTAATAAATGCTTAATTTAAAAAAAAAAAAACTGATTTACAAATAATATAGAGCCACAGAAAATGTAAACAACCAGGTAATTCAAATATAAAAATATACCAAGAAATTTGTTTTCAATTTAAATCTAGTACAATCCTGAAATCAACATGAAAATGAGAAAACTGTCCACTGAACTTCATGAAACCTCCAAACCCACCCCCATACATCAAACGAGACAAAGACATATCAAATACCAGAACTTTTTGCTCTCAAGAAATTTTCCAGATGAGTAGAGTTAGTACTCTCAGTGCGTAATCATGGTACTTGCAAAGAAATTCATGAAAAAAAAGCATCTCCTACATCCAAACCCTGAGGCTTTGACTGAAGGAATGCTTTCCTATGAAATGATGTTGCCTTCACTACTTCTTGAAATGTGTATATCTTCTGACCACAAAAAGAAATCTGCTTCCTCTTGAAATAAGATTTGAGTATAGCAAATTTTCTGCCTTGGGAAAAAAAGCCATGCCTTATAATGGTGAAGCTTCAGTACACAGCATTTTAACACATGTACTACAAAAACAAAAATACTTTTACTCTTTATGCAGTAAACTAGTGGCATGCCAGTTACTGCAGCATTAAAAAGAGTGCTCTGTCAGACAAAATAGTGCAGACTGTTGCATTCTGAGTAAAATGTCCTTTCAGAGCAGGAGCACTAATTGGCTTACCCACTGACAGCAAGGGAGACTGCTTTAAAAAAAAAAAAGATGGCTGGATTCCTTATCTCTAACCCCTACCTTCTACTCCCACCTGTACAACTTCCCAGCCTCCCAATCCCTGACCCCCAGCCATCCCATGGAGGCTATCAGGTCCAGCACACCCTTGGCTCAGGCACCTTGAGCAAAGCACTCTTGTCCCAATTATCTTTGGCCTGGCTACCTTGGGTCAGGGTTCCCTGTGTTAGGCACCCCAGGCCAGACCATGAGGCAAAGGACCTCGGGCCAGGGCACCTTTGCTCAGGTAAACCAAGCCCAGGTGTGGACAACTGCATCCTGGATACCCTGAGCCAGGGCACCCTGGTTTAGAGAACCACTGGTCTGGACACCTGGAACAAGGGTGCCCTTGATCACATAGTCTTTGATGCAATTAAATCCCCCAGACCAAATATATCCAGTAGCACCTTCCTCGTCCTGTACCATCTTGCAAAATAGTAGTACCTGATCCCTACAACACATCCTGATGCAACATTAGGGTTCACGTGCTGCCATTTTACAAGATGATGGCAATGAGTAAGAAACACTTTTTATGCCTCCCTAGATCAGGTAAATATAATTGTTCAGGGGTGGGGTGGAGTCTAGCTGTATGAGAGTTTCTTTGGCTGAGGGTTTCCTTGTTTTGGGTGCCCAGGCTAGGAGTGCCCTGACCCAAGTTCTAACACCAGGGATGCTCTGACCAAAGGTCCAGGGCCATGGAGTGCCCTGACTTGGAGTGCCCAGGCCCTGGATGGGGATGGCAAGCAAGTCTACTTGGGCCATAAGTTCTCTGAGATAAAATGTTGCACCTCACCTCGGATGATGAGGCTTCTCTCACATAGAATCTACACTTCGGACTTCAGCTGACATAAAGATCCTGAGCTAAAGGAAAAGTAAGACAAACAGACAAAATTCAGTGTGGGTTTTCACAGGGAGCAATTCCCAATTCAGTAGATTCCCATGTGATTTTCATGCCTTCCATTCTAACTTGAAATGCAATGGTTTCACTATAGATATTTCCACATTCAAATCCTTAGTTCATTGAGAGTAAAGTTAGCACAGGAAAATGATACAGTTTATCATACTGTGGCCTATAAGAGTAGCACAAACAGAAATATTATCTAGAGATGTCTCTTTTAAAAAAAGCAAAGAATTCCAAACTATCAGCAGATGAAATATAATCTAGTTCCCCTCCCCCTTTGCTTCCACCCAAGTACTCCTAAGAAGAAAAAAATAAATATTCATCTTCCAGATAACCAACATTCTCCATAGAAAATTAACATATTTATCCAATAATATCATTAAGGATTACTTCTGTTCTCAAAACCATCATTCAGACATCTTTAAGAGAGCTATCTTGACCAGGTGATATGCTGGAAGCTTACTGGAACAAACTCAGCTCAGAAGGAAAAGACACCATTTGAAAGTTGGAATATCACTTACACTCCCTTAAGCAAATTCTTCCAGTGAAGCATCTCCTTAGACCACTCCTCAATCCTCCAATCCAGATAACTGATTATAAGATCTGCCATTGGCATACCACAAAGATCAACAAATGTGAACTCCTACAAATATATCCAGAACTGTCTTATAATATTTGCTTGTAACACTACTATCATGTTTCATCATTATCATGTTAACCAAGATCCTATGTAATACTAAATGTACATTCTCTTATATACTTCCACCATTCACGATGTATTGTAAGCCACATTGAGCCTGCAAAGAGGTGGGAAAATGTGGGATACAAATGCAATAAATAAATAAACTTGTAAGTGGGAGTGGAGACGTCCTAAATTCAGGACTCAAAGATTCCCTTAAAGTCCTTTGAAGTCTGGTAACATAGTAACATAGTAGATGACGGCAGAAAAAAGACCTGCACGGTCCATCCAGTCTGCCCAACAAGACAACTCATGTGTGCTACTTTCTGTGTATACCCTACTTTGATTTGTACCTGTGCTCTTCAGGGCACAGACCGTATAAGTCTGCCCAGCACTATCCCCGCCTCCCAACCACCAGCCCCACCTCCCAACCACCGGCTCTGGCATAGACCGTATAAGTCTGCCCAGCACTATCCCTGCCTCCCAACCTCCAGTCCCGCCTCCCACCACCGGCTCTGGCACAGACCGTATAAGTCTGCCCATCACTATCCCTGCCTCCCAACCTCCAGTCCTGCCTCCCACCACCGGCTCTGGCACAGACCGTATAAGTCTGCCCAGCACTATCCCTGCCTCCCACCACCGGCTCTGGCACAGACCGTATAAGTCTGCCCAGCACTATCCCCGCCTCCCAACCTCCAGCCCCGCCTCCCACTACCAGCTCTGCTATCCAATCTCGGTTAAGCTCCTGAGGATCCATTCCTTCTGAACAGGATTCCTTTATGTTTATCCCACGCATGTTTGAATTCCATTACCGTTTTCATCTCCACCACCTCCCGGGGGAGGGCATTCCAAGCATCCACCACTCTCTCCGTGAAGAAATACTTCCTGACATTTTTCTTGAGTCTGCCCCCCTTCAATCTCATTTCATGTCCTCTCGTTCTACCGCCTTTGTATCTCCGGAAAAGGTTCGTTTGCAGATTAATACCTTTCAAATATTTGAACGTCTGTATCATATCACCCCTGTTCCTCCTTTCCTCCAGGGTATACATGTTCAGGTCAGCAAGTCTCTCCTCACACGTTTTGTAATGCAAATCCCATACCATTCTCGTAGCTTTTCTTTGCACTGCTTCGATTCTTTTTACATCCTTCGCAAGATACGGTCTCCAAAACTGAACACAATACTCCAGATGGGGCCTCACCAACGACTTATACAGAGGCATCAACACTCCCTTTCTTCTGCTGGTCACACCTCTCTATACAGCCAAACAACCTTCTAGATACAGCCACCGCCTTGTCACACTGTTTCGTCGCCTTCAAATCCTCAGATACTATCACCCCAAGATCCCTCTCCCCGTCCGTACCTATCAGACTCTCCCCGCCTAACACATATGTCTCCCGTGGATTTCTATTCAGTAAACCTTCCCCCACTGAGGGGGTCTTTTAGAAAGGTGTGTTAGTGTTTTGAGTGTGCACTAATGATTAGTGCGCACTAAATGCTAGAGACACCCATAGAAATATATGGGCATCTCTAGCATTTAGCGCATACTTATTTTTAATGTGTGCTAGAAACACTAGCTCTCCTTTGTAAAAGGACTTCTGAATATGTTAACCCAAGGACCCCCAACGCCCCTGGTTTTAAAGAATATGTTACCTGTGACACTTCCATTTCCCTATGACTAAAGTCACCTGTTCCTCAGCTCCTCAGTAGCTCCAAAGAAGCATTCCCCCTTGGGCCTACCCCTTCCGGCAAGTGATAGCAGTCATACACCTACAGCCACAACAATACCTGGAATTTAAAGGTACTTGGCACGGGGTAATAATGTCACCAGGGGACTGATCACAAACCAATCAGGCACAGTGCTTCTCTGGAGCTCTCTACCAATGCTTCCAACTGAGCGAGTGACTGGCACTCTTCCACAGAACAGCAGGCAAGGTATCTGCCCCCAATAAATGCCTATTTAAAAGAATAAACATGAACATATTTCTTAAATCTGTTAAAGACTCTGCCAAACGTTTCTTTCTTGCAGTTCACTGACCTTTTAAATCATATTTCTTATATGTATTAAAGCCTGATTTATTAATCCTTTCCCCCATAAATATAGAATGGGGGAAAAAGCCTTATCAAATCAGCACCTAAGTGCTAAATAATGATGGGTTGTATAATTACTTACAATTTTAAAGAGATACTTTCAACTTAATGTTAAATAATTTGATCAGGCAGCAAATACTTTCTACTGTGGTAATTTTTAAGCTACTCCATATTGTACTGATATGCAGAGAATTCCAGTCTGAGCATTTGTGATGAGACTTGAATTACATTGCTGTGCTTCTTGGCAAACCGTTCTGCTGTTTTAATTATATCCAATTAGAGGAGCCAGTCTTCTTTGGTTTAGAGGTATATTAAAAGATATCACATTCAAAGGGTGGACATCCACTCAATTAATTAGTGTTGTCCAGTTAAAGACCTACCATTAACTATTGCCATGACAACCCCTTGGTCGGCCTCTGCCCACCTGTTGGAAAATAGAAACAGCATTAGGCAGTTGGTTCCCGCACTAGGCCTCCCTCTGGCCTGTGGGGAATTTGTACTAATTAGAATTAGTTGTCCTTCTGTAGTCCAGCTTCTGACACAAATTGCATTCTGTAGCTTTTTGTTCCACTTGAGTTCACAGACAAAATAGCCTGTGCCATGTTTGAAATGAAGAAAGGCGATATGAAAAGATTTTATGTAATTGGTTAATATACATTAACATTTTAAGTAATATCTTCAGTGCTAGTTTCCTGCAAATAAAATTGTTTGCTTTAATCTTATTTTACTTGGTAATTATTCATGATCATTCAAAGAACAATTTTAAAGCAGCATGTTCAGATGTCATTTAATCACTGTCAGGCGCGAGTGCATGTGGAACAAAAGAAGTGACCTTTAAAAATGATCGTCTGAATTGGACCCTGCGGTAAACTGCAGAGGCCTGAGTTGCAGTGAACCAGGAAAAGAACCTTGTTCACACGTATCAAAGGAAATAGTCTACTGAATGCTGTGGGTGATATGAAGATAACCATAATGGAGGAAGATGATAATCCATTAGTTAAAATGTGCAAAAGTTGATCAGAAAAAGTACACGAGGGACAAGGTCACCTTCATAACTCCTCAAGTGTCCCAAATGTTTTTAAATGTTTGAGTTCTGCCAGCACTGTTTGGCAATCCATTCCAATTCCATGATCTTCTCACAGTGGCGTACCTAGGGTACTTGATACCCGGGGCTGGTCATTTTTTGACACCCCCCTCCAAAATCCAGTACTAGGCATACCGAGAATACAAAACATTCAGGACCTATAGAGCAATTCTACCATAAGCAGTCATTTCTACGAGTCACACAAGCAAAAGGAAAGCATCTTAAAACTACAGTGAGCACTAGAACATCAATTCACCTATTGTAAAACGAAACCAGATAGTATAGTACAGATTGTCGATCCTGCACAGTCAATGCCAACTGAAAGCCCTGTCTTTTTCACAAACACAGATACACCCTAATCCACTATAGAATAAGTAATCATAAACTTTCTATTTAGACAAAAATTAAACTGAATCCCCAAGATGCCAGACTCTGCATACAATGCAGCACCACAGAAACAGAAAATGTCCCCTAGTACTGTGCAAAATATATAGACAGCAGATGTAAATTTGAAGAAACTAACAAATACCAATCACCACTTTACAAATTAACACCACTGGTAACTCAAGTTTTGTCTTCAGCCAACTCTTCAGAACCATCCACTTCACAATTTACAAGGTCTACAAGTTGATAAAAGCATTCCAGTTCAAACAGTATATTGGTGAACATAATTGAATGCTGATTCTGTAGTCATGCAATTCCTAACCCCGTTCCTGAGGCATCACACTGCAAAACAAGCTGATCACATAGGCGATAGTACCTGAGTACAGCAGTCTTTGAATTTTTTCAAATGCCATCTGATGACTTTCTGCTCATTCCCATTCTGCCTCTTTACGTGTCTGTTGTTGGGTAGGCTCATAGAAGTCTCCAAGGCCCTCACAAAATTTTGCTAGTTCACCATTTCCAGAATTATTTGAGATCATTTTACATCCACAGGTCTAGGCATGTCTCAAAAAGATTCTAGTTTTCTAGAGTCCAATCTCAGACCTTCTTATGTCAAGTGGAGGGTAATTTTTTTGTAGATCATTTAAGTTAATTTTTTCACTTATTTTGTAATGACACCTAAGCATCTTGATGCTAAAGGCTCTGCATCTTGATGCTTTTCCCCCTGATAGCTGGCCATGATAGCTATCAGACCTGTGAATGTAAAATGATGTCAAATAATCTTGGAAATGGTGAACTATCTAGCAAACTTTTTTTGAGGGCCTTGGAGACTTCTGTGAGCCTACCCAACAACAGACACTCAAAGAGGCTGAGTGGGAATGAGCAGAAAGTCATCAGACCGCATTTGAAAAAATTCAAAGACAGCTGTTGTAACTCCTCCCACATTGAAGAGCAGTTGTAGCTCCTCCCACATCAAAGGTGATGTCACGCATTAGGAAGTTTAAATTTAATTGCTTATTGTAACACATGTTGCAGCATGCACCAAGGATGTGCTCCATTGGGTGCTCTTTTGTGTGAATCCTGAGTTCACATGCCTTTTGCTAAAATGAGGGCTCTTAATCTTTGTCAATTTGTGCTATTTATACTTGGCTTACTTCTTACAATCCATTCCTGTACTCTGGGGGGCGTTAGGGTGTTGGAAGAGAGGATTTCTCATGCTTCTCTCATGAGTCTTTCTGCAAAATCTGCTGGTTTTGATTGCTTTTGGAAGCAGACGGAAGCCTGTGCAAGCCCTTAGGTGCTGGTTGTGAGAAATAGCAAACCCAAGCAAAAGCACACATTGGTGTTTGTTTCCTGTGTCTAAATATTTATTTATTTATTTATTTATTGCATTTGTATCCCACATTTTCCCACCTCAGTGTGGCTTACAATAAGATATGAATAATGGAAATACATTTGTTACAACTTGGTTATGGGTTACATTGTACAAGTTATGTGAAACCATCGAAGTATCATTAAGAATATAACAATGGGACATCAACATTGAAACGTTGGAAAGAGACAATGGGAAGCTTAAAGGGCAGTATTAAGACACAGAGACATATGGTGTACATATTCCTGTGAATAAAAATGTATGAGTGATGTGGAATTACGGGGGATGAGGGTTAGAAGTGGATGTATGATGCATTGATGATCAGTGAGTGTGGACTCTATGTGTTTTGGCTCTTGCCATAAATTGTTTCAAACAGATGAGTCTTCAGTAATTTGCGGAAGGAGGCTTGTTCGTAAATCGTTCTTAAGTTGCGTGGCAGTGTATTCCAAAGCTGCGTGCTCGTGTAAGAAAAGGTTGACGCGTGTAGCGTCTTGTATTTCACGCCCTTGCAATTAGGGAAGTGGAGGTTGAGGTATGTTCTGGATGATCTTTTAGCATTTATGGTTGGTAGGTCTATCAACTCGGACATATAGGCAGGGGCTTCACCATGAATGATCTTGTGGACTAGTGTGCATTCCTTGAAAGTGACGCGTTCCTTAAGTGGAAGCCAGTGTAGTTTCTTTAGTAGTGGTGTTGCCCTTTCATATTTTGGTTTTCCGAAGATGAGTCTGGCTGCTGTGTTCTGGGCTGTTTGAAGTTTCCTCAATATTTGCTCTTTGCAGCCTGTGTATAGTGAGTTACAGTAATCCAGATGGCTTAGGACGAGGGATTGCACTAGGTTGCGGAAGACGAATCTTGGGAAGCATGGTTTTATCCTTTTCAATTTCCACATGCAGTGGAACATCTTCTTAGTTGTGTTATTTGTGTGAATTTCGAGTGTTAGGTGGCGGTCGATAGTGACTCCAAGAATTTTTAGCGTTTCTGAGATTGGAAGGTTTAGGTTTGGTGTGTTTATCGTGTTACCAAAAGCCTTGAAAAATACGTAAGACCACCTAAACATCTGGAAAAAACTAAAAACTAACCTGTTTAAAAAGGCATACCCTATCAATCCAACATAAATGCCTGATCTCTGCAACACAACAAAACTAAAGTACGTAATGGACATAACACAACTCTTCCATTGTACGATTCCCTAATGTGGCTACACCACATGAACTTTATCTTACCACAACATCACTTTGTATTTGTTTACACCAGTGGCGTACCAAGGGGGGGGCGATGGGGGTGGTCCACCCCGGGTGCACACCGCTGGGGGGTGTTCCCGGGGCAGAGGGAGCATGGAAACGAACGAAGCTGACCGGCGCGCTGCACCCCCCCAGCGCGTGCACCTGGGGGGGTTCTTTCACTGGGGTGAAGGGGGTGTCCTTTCGCCGGGGGGGGGTCGCGCTGCACCCTGGGGGGGGGCACATCGGCAATCTGCCCCAGGTGTCAGCCCCCCTAGGAACGCCACTGGTTTACACTGGAATCTGCAAATGCCTCTCCAGTACTATGTAAGCCACATTGAGCCTACAAATAGGTGGGAAAATGTGGGATACAAATGTAACAAATAAATAAATAAAATAAATTTGAGTTTCACCAGGTGCATGTCCACAGGAGATGAGCTTACCATAAAAATCTTCTGCGAATGCGTCAAGCCCAGTCCTCCCACGCCAAAGTACAATGCTCCCGCCGAACTCCCTAATGCTCAGTGCTATGAGTATGCCTATATTTGCATCTCATTAGCATTGAGAAATAGGGCATTATTTTTCTGCGCTGTTCTGACAGTATTTTTACGGTGATATTCGGAACAGCGCCAGAGTTTTGTGCATCCTGGTCTAAGAGTCTTAGATTTTTTTTAATGTGACCCCATCTCCTACTAGTATTACTCAGTCTTCAAAACCCTCTAAACTTGGCATTCTTAACATAAGTAATTCTTAAATAGAGATTTGATTTAGACATATTTCCCCTGATTCTATAAATATATGTGCACAACTTTACTCTTAACACGCAAAATTGTGTCCACAAATTATATAATAGTGGTATTTATGCACATAGAGTTCCTTTTACCAAGCTGTGGTAAGAAGGGTCCTGCGGTAGTACCTCAAGATTCTAACCAGTTTAAAATTAACAAAGAAAACCAAGATAGTCACTTGGGAATTACAATTAGAATTCAAAGTAATAAGAAATGCCATTACAGTACTAAATATAAAAACAATACTACTACTACTATAAATCATACTCAGGGATCCTTTTACCAAGCGGCGATAAAAGGAGCCCTGCGGTGGAGTCAGTGCATAGGTATGCTGCAAGCCAAGGCCGCCTTTTACCGCCACAAGTAAAAGGCTTGTTTCATCGAAGTGGAAGGAAATGGCCATGCGCTAAACAAAGGCATTGGCTTCTAGCCAATACCCGCTGAGCCCTTATCACCTCCTATTTAGGAAGCGGTAAGGAATCTGATGGTAGCCCGACGGTAACCAGGCAGCATGCGGTGCTGCCAGATTACTGCTGGGGACATTCCCGATGCTAGAAAATGCAAAACTGTTTTCTAGTGCCAAAAATGGCGAGTGGTGGGAGCCAGAACTACCACCGGGCTCCCAAAGGAGCCCGGCGGTACAGCTGAATCACAGCATGGCAAGCCAGCAGTAGGCCCACCGCGCGCTTGTAAAAGGGCCCCTTAATCTAAAATTAAAATTAACATTGAAAATATCTTTTAAATAAGAAAGGGCTCCTTTTGTTAAGGTGCGCTAACGGATTTATCATGCACTAATTAGCGTGCGCTAAATAATAAGAAGGCCATTATATTCCTATGGGCATCTTATCATTAGCGTGCACTAAATTTGTTAGTGCACCTTAGTAAAAGGACCCCAAACTCTTCACATTTTTCCTATTTAAATTGGAATTTGAATGATTAAAGCATAAGGCAATTGCCTTCCAGAGTTTTGGAGCATGGAAAACTCTGGAAGGCAATTTGGAAAGCTAGAAATCTTTTTTCTCCTTCACTGATAGAAAGGAGAAATGGGAATTATTATGCAATCTCTTATTCCTATTCATAATAGAAAATTGAAAATGCAACAGCATGTATCCTGGACAGTCCCCATTTAAAACTCTCTATAAAATATAAGCAAATTTAAAAGTAATTCTCACCTCTATAGGCAACTAATGGAGATTAATAACATTGTGAAATCCTATCAAATTTATATAGAGATAAAATTAACCAAACTGCAGTATTTTGTATAGTCTGGTACAGTAACTTAGGTAGTCTGGTATAATTTCAAGATTTAATGGGATATTTATATCTTTTTTTCTCTCTCTCTCTGTAGTTCTAAAAATTCTGTTTGTTAATTATTTTAGGCTTACTTGTATATGTTATTTTATGCTTTGTGATGTGATACTGTACTTATTAATATGTGTTCTGTTTATTTATTTAGAGAAGGGGAAGTTGGTTGTGTGTCTTATTTGAGGACACACCTGACCACATTAGTCAATAATCAATATAAATAATTATATCATTTCAACCCACCCCACCCCCTCAACCCACCTTCAAATACTATTTTAGATAAAAACAGTTGCAAATGATTTCAATTGAACAAAAATTCCAATAAGCCAAAGCTCCATTACACAGCCTTATAGAAGAAGCTGAGCACCCACTGGTACCTCTCTTCCACCTAGAATTTATTTCATCTCAAAAGCCTTGTTAAATAAGTAGGTCTGAGCCTTTCTACTGAATTGAAAGTAATTTCTCTTGAGGCGTATCTAGTGGAATTGAATTCCATAATTTAGATCCAGTGAAGGCAAAGGCACACTTACACTTTGTAAATAAACTCAGGCTAGAAATCTCAGCAATGCCTCTTATAGAGAACTAACATGTCCAGCAGATATTTAAGACCCTCATGGTGTATTACTCTACTAGTCAAGCATAATAGTGAATCTAAATTTGGTTGGGATACAATATTGTACCATGCTTTCTTAGTCATAGAACAAATATTAGCAGCAGTAATCCCCAGGTTCTGAATAGGTCACCCAAATTAGGGCACAGATCCTAGATCCGTGTGTAAACTAATTGGTCAATTAGATGCTAACAATCAATTTTAGGAATTGGCAATAATTAGAAGTTATGTGCACATCTGCCCTGCCCCCTATTCTAGAACATGTCAGCCTAAATTTCATAGGGGCCTCCCACATTCGACATTGAGCCTAGATATTCAATGCCGGGGCATTTCTGGTGTCTGGCATTGAATATATGGTTTATTTGTGGCTGGTTTCAACTTAACTGTGCCCAACGTGTGTCAATTTTGAGTTATCACCCGGCTACCGTGTTGCCCTTGTGGTAATTTCATTTTTAGCACATAAGCACTGCCACGCTGGGAAAAGACCAAAGGTCCATCAAGCCCAGCACTCTGTCTCCGACAGCGGCCAATCCAGGCCCCAAGAACCTGGCAAACCCCCCAAAATTTAACAATGATCAATGGACTTTTCCTTCAGGATTCTGTCCAGACCCCCTTTAAACTCAGCAAGGCCAGCTGCCATCACTACCTTCTCCGGCAATGAGTTCCAGAGTCTAACTACGCGCTGAGTAAAGAAAAACTTTCTCCTATTTGTTTTAAACCTACCACATTCTAATTCATCTTGTGTCCCCTGGTTCTATTATTGTTAGAAAGTGTAAACAAACGCTTCACATCTGTCCGCTCTACCCCACTCATTATTTTGTAGACCTCTGTCATATCATCCCTCAGCCGCCTTTTCTCCAGGCTAAAGTGTCCTAGCCATCTTAACCTCGCCTCATAGGGTAGTTGTCCCATCCCTTTTATCATTTTTGTTGCCCTTCTCTGCTCCTTCTCCAATTCCTTTATATCTTTTTTGAGATGAGGTGACCAGAACTGAACACAGTACTCCAGGTGCGGTCGCACCATGGAGCGATATAATGGCATTATAACATCCTCGTGCTTGTTTTCCATCCCTTTTCTAATAATACTCAACATTCTGTTCGCCTTCTTAGCCGCCGCAGCACATTGAGCTGAAGATTTCAACATCCTATCCACGATGACTCCCAAATCCCTTTCTTGGTCCGTAACTCCTAAAGTGGAACCTTGCATGACATAGCTGTAATTCGGGTTCCTCCTTCCCACATGCATCACTTTGCACTTGTCAACATTGAACTTCATCTGCCATTTGGACGCCCAGTCCCCCAGTCTCATGAGGTCTTCTTGTAATCTTTCACACTCCTCCTGCGACGAGACGATCCTGGATAACTTTGTGTCATCTGCGAATTTAGTTACCTTACTAGTTACTCCCATCTCAAGGTCATTTATAAATATGTTAAAAAGCAGCGGTCCCAGCACAGACCCCGGAGGGACCCCACTAACTACCCTTCTCCATCGAGAATAATGACCATTCAACCCTACTCTCTGCTTCCTATCTTTTAACCAGCTCTTAATCCATAATAATACACTGCCTCCGATCCCATGACTCTCCAGTTTCCTTTGGAGTCTTTCATGAGGCACTTTGTCAAATGACTTCTGAAAATCTAGATATACAATATCCACCGGCTCCCCTTTGTACACATGTTTGTTCACCCCCTCGAAAAAATGCAGTAGATTTGTGAGGCAAGACTTCCCTTCACTAAATCCATGCTGACTTTGTCTCAGTAGCCCATGCTTTTAATATGGGCTGTGCAATTTTATTCTTAATAATAGCCTCCACCATTTTTCCCGGCACCAACGTTAGACTCACCGGTCTATAATTTCCTGGATCTCCTCTGGAACCCCCTTTTTTTTGTTACATTTGTACCCCGCGCTTTCCCACTCATGACAGGCTCAATGCGGCTTACATATTGTATACAGGTACTTATTTGTACCTGGGGCAATGGAGGGTTAAGTGACTTGCCCAGAGTCACAAGGAGCTGCCTGTGCCTGAAGTGGGAATCGAACTCAGTTCCTCAGTTCCCCAGGATCAAAGTCCACCACCCTAACCACTAGGACACTCCTCCACTCTTCCGGTACCACACCTGATTTTAGGGATAAATTGCATATTACTACCAGTAGCACCACAAGTTCATTTTTCAGCTCTATTAATACTCTGGGATGAATACCATCCAGTCCTGGTGATTTACTACTTTTCAGTTTGCATCCTCCAGGTTTACAGAGAAATCATTTAGTCTTTCTGACTTGTCTGCTGCAAATACCTTTTCCGGCACCGGTATCCCTCCCAAATCCTCGGTGAATACCGAAGCAAAGAATTCATTTAATTTTTCCGCTATGGCTTTGTCTTTCTGATCACCCCTTTAACACCACAGTCGTCCAGCAGTCCTACCGATTCTTTAGCCGGCTTCCTGCTTTTAACATACCTAAAAAACATTTTGCTATATGTTTTTGCTTCTAACGCTAACTTTTTTTCAAAGTCCTTCTTAGCCCTCCTTATCCCCTTTTTGCATTTGGCTTGACATTCCTTATTTTTTATCTTATTGTCTTCAGTCAGTTCCCTTCTCCATTTTCTGAAGGATTGTTTTTCGGCTCTAATAGTTTCCTTTACCTTACTGTTTAGCCACGCCGGCAGACGTTTGGTATTTTTTCCTCTTTTTCTAATACGCGGAATATATTTGTCCTGTACTTCTAGGATGGTGTGTGCCATGAAATCAGCCATTGTAAAAGCACTGTGGCTTTTAGTTTCATTTGCCATTAATTACGTTCTGTGTGTGGAAGGGGCTATTTTTCTTGGAGGTAAAATACGGTCTTTCATTATTTAAATTATTATATTAATTCTGGCTTGGATGATTTGGATGATTCTAAGGAATTTCCAGGCTCTGGTGGGTACGATGAAGATGCAGCACTTTAATCAAACTTGTGGCATGCAGAAGCTGGAGTCTATGAGTGGAACTTGCGGTGATTGTTTTCAAGCACAAATACTGCTCAGCTTATAGTGTTTGTAGGGAAATGATATTAGGATGTAATGAAGTTTATAAATTAGATAATAAATTAAGACATGAGTTGCTCTTGATTGTAATTTTTCAGAGCATACATTTCTCGCATTCAGTAACATCAATCTGCTTCTTTATTCTGGATTGCGCATCAGAGTCCAGCATAATACCCACTGTGTAGACCACTGTCTGGACTCTTTTATCCTATTGATTTTATAACTAGCCCATTATAAACCATATACCCTCTTATCACCATGCATATCTCCCTATCCCTCATCCACTCAGCCCTCCCTATCCCTCGCCCTGTTAGACTGTCACTGAAATGCTTTGATGTTTCACTTATATATACTGTCATCTATCAACATTTGCTTACTTCTGATCTGACGAAGAAGGGCTACCTTCGAAAGCTAATCAAAAAATGTATTAAGTTAGTCCAATAAAAAAGGTATCATCTTATTTTCTTTTCTCTGTTTTATTTTGGTCTATTTCTATTGATTACCTTTGGAAGTGGACTAACACGGCTGCCACATCTCTATAACCAAATACAAAATGGGACATATCTTGTGTTATTCATGCACAGTTTGGGAAAGCATGAAAAGTTGGTCATAATAATTTTTTTGCATTCTTACAAAGTTCCTTTCTTAGAGGATATGTAACTATATTTGCGCTGACTTAGGAACCTAATCATGCCAGATTTGTTCGGAAGTTCTTATTAAAATGGCTCTCCCAGCTTGCAGTTCCTAGTAAAAGACTGATTTCTCAGTTGTATCCTGAGACTGGATGGTAATAATCTCCTGTGAGTTTAACAGAGGACTGCAGGCAGCAAGCTCTGACAATTCCCAGCAGCCCTCACTGGTTCACAGTCACACAAACAAACTTTTTGGGGGCGGTTTCAGCTTTGGCCAAAACCAGGCAATGAATTTCAGCTGAAAGCATTTACACAGTTGTGTTGGAAGTTTCAGTTTCGGCTGAAACTCGAAAGAGCAGTTTTCGTCACTCTCTATTCTTGGGTAACTACACGGAATGCATAAGAACATAAGAATAGCCATACTGGATCAGACCAATGGGCCATCTAGTCCAGTATCCTGCTTCCAACAGAGGCCAATCCAGGTCACAAGTACCTGGCAGAAACCCAAATAGTAGCAACATTCCATACTACCAATCCCAGGGTAAGCAGTGGCTTCCCATGTCAATCTTAATAACTGACTATGAACTTTTCCTCCAGGAACTTGTCCAAACCCTTTTTTTTAACTAGATAAGCTAATTACTGTTGCCACATCCTCTGGCAGTGAGCTCCAGAGCTTAACTATTCTTTGAGTGGAAAAATATTTCCTCTTATTTGTTTTAAAAGTATTTCCATGTAATTTCATTGAGTGTCCGGTGGTCTTTGTACTTTTTGAAAGAGTGAAAAATGATTCACTTCTACCCATTCTGCAGCACTCAGGATTTTATAGACCTCAATCATACCCCTCCCCCATCTCTTTTCCAAGTGGATTCAGTACATGGTGCTGAACAAAATCGGCGCTCAATGCTATTCTATAATGGGCATTCAAAGATAAGCACCCATTATAACAGTGTTTCCCAAGTCTGGTCCTGGAGTACCCCTTGCCACAATGAATATGCATGAAAGAGATTTGCATATAATGGAGGCAGTGTATGCAAATCAAGTTCATGCATATTCATTGTGGGTATCCTGAAACCCTGACTGGAAGGGGGTACTCCAGGACTGGACTTGGGGAAACTGTGATCTAGAAACTGAAAGAGTAGTAATAAAAAAGAGACATATTCAGATTATGCCACTTAATTACAATTGTAAAACCTACATTATAAATACAGTAGATTAGTAAGCGAGTGCACTGGGATATCCATTTTCATGTGGTGGGCAATATTCTATTCTGATAATTATAAATGTTAACAACTTTTAACTAGTTATCTAGGAAAAGAGGAAAAACTAAAATGCCAGCTTTGACTACTGTGTATAAAGGAGAAGATATTTTGGAAGTTTCAAAACTATTACGCTTTCACATATTTTCAAAGCACTTAGCCTCCCTAAGTTCCATAGAAACCTATGGAACTTAGCCTCCCAAAGTGCTTTGAAAATAAGCCTGTTTGCCTCCTCAGATCTAGATCAGAAATTTTTTTAGCAGTGAATGACTTCCTTTGGTGACCAGTACACCTGTAATTATGTCAAAAATAAAAGGTTCTGTTAAAATCTTGCATAACTGATTTGGGAATAGCAGTTGCTATTAAGGCTGTAGAATCATGAGTCACCTGCTCTAGCTGGACTAACAGTTGAATTTTGAAAGGTGTTTACTGATTTGGTTTGTTTATATCAAAACTTTGTGCAAAATGACAAATCATAGAATAGTTTCACTGATGCGCTGATAGTGGTTTTACCTAACCCTGGTAAAGACCCATTTTCTGTAGATAATTACAGACCTATTTCTCTAATTAATGTTGACTACAAGGTCTTTGTGAACGTATTGGCATTTAAACTGGAAAAGGTTATTGGGAATGTAATTAATTCAGATCAAACTGGCTTTATGCATGGAAGTATTTTTTTTTCCTGACAGTGCTTGTATGTTCACCATTCTTGTTCATATGATGAAACTTATTCCAGATCCAGTAATGACCCTTTCAATAGATGCAGAAAAAAAAAATTGATCATGTAGATGGGGACTACCTGATTAAAGCAGAGATGTCCAACCTCAGCCCTCACCATGTCAAGTTTTCAGGATGTCCCCAATGAATATGCATGAGATCTATTTGCATACAATGGAGACAGTGCATGCAAATAGATCTCATGCATATTAATTGGGAAAATCCTGAAAACCCAACTGTATTGTGGCCCTCAAGGACTGAAGTTGGACAGCCCTGGATTAAACAACTCCAGTGGTTGGGAAGTTTATCCTGGGTATTCAGGTGTTATATTCCAATGCTAAGGCTAAAATCATGGTTAATAAAATGTTGTTCTCTATAGTGGTACTAGGTAAGAGATAATTCCTGTCTTCCATTTTGTTCAACTTGACACATAAATCTTTACTTATTGCAATAAGGCAAGACATGAACATTCAAGGAATTAAATTGCTTCCTGAGAGTTCTGCTCAGAAGGTTGTATATTAAATCATCTTTCCACTTTCCACTGTGCAGCCAGAAAAGTTTTATATTGCCTCATTACCCATGCAATTTCCAGGATTGTTCGTTTTTTTCATAGTTTTTCTTTCGTTTTGGCATTACAGGTGCAATGCTGTTAAGAGTGTGATGGTTGATGCATGCACACACTGTCAGGAAAGAGTGTGCATGCTTTCTGAAAGACTACTTACTGTTCATAAATAGAATGCACTCTTTGCGAACAGTGTGCACTCTTGAAAGCGTATGTACTTTTTGAAAGAGTGCACACCAGTGACGTAGCCAGACCTCGATGTGGAGGGGGTCCAGAGCCCAAAGTGAGGGGGCACATTTTGGCCCACCTCCCTACCCCTCCCCCCCCCCCCCCCCCCCACTACCGCCACCACTGCTGCTGCTGCCTCCTCACACACCTTGAATGAAGTGTTTGTCCAGCACTGGTCTCTGCCGCATTTCTTGCCCTACTCTTCCTCTCATGTCGGGTGGTAATGCCAATTTGGCATGTGCTGCACGTGAGTAGACCCTTACACACCATTGTAAAAGGGCCCCACAGTTTTGAGAATAATAATAATGAAATATATCCAGATTGTTTTGAAATTGAAAAGTAGTTTGGTTTCTTCTCTTCTTCTCTGTATATTTGCTAGTATGAAATAAAGCAGATCATTAAAGCATGGTCCTATAGTTCAATGCACTGAATACTCATAACTTAATAAAAAATTAGAAACACCATGAAAAAAACAGCATGCATTTTTTCATCTGGTTTAATCCCTTGTCAATGATTGAAAAACTGCCTAGTATGGCAATCTAAAGGGATTTTGGTTTTGGGCTACATTTTGGAGCACTGTTGATTATTATCCATTTCCTCTTGGCAAAAAGTAAGGATTAACTCCTTTTCAATTCTTATGAAGTTGTAATTATGGAATTGCTTACAAATATACAAAAATCATCTTTGAGTAAAAGCCAGATTTTATTTTAATTTTTCCAGAAATCCTCAGGACAAGCCGATTATACTCTTAAGACTTTTAATACTGTCCTGACAACATGTGCTGGCCGAACTCTTAGACAGCAAATTAAATCACATCAACATACATATGAGAAAACTCACTTTCTTAATTTACAACTTTTTTTATTGCAATTAAGTAAATGAGAAGCTTACTGTAGATCACTGAAATTAAAAGTGCTGCACAGATTCTAGGTCAATACAAGCGTGATGAGTCTTTCTAAAACTGCTTGTTTAATACATAAAAGTTTTTATGGTCTGAATTCAGAATCAATGGGAGGGCAGTCATTTGAGAAGTAAGAAAAAACTGACATTTGATTTTCCGTCTGTAAAGGTATGAACCCGAAGGTGTATTGGGAACACTTGTTCAGATATCAAGGGGCTAGAATGTGGATTAAACTTCCTGTTGAAATATATCTCCTTTCATAAGGCATTGAATACTTACTTATTCTTAAATTGATAATCTGATCTGCTGGTTTTAAGTTTTGTTTTTTTTTATTTCTACTATAGTATTGTATGATAGATTTTTGTAAATTCCTTCTGATTAAATGTCTCTTATCATTGTAATCCACTGTGCACTATGGACCTGAGTTTATATATGGCACCTGAAAAATCAGTGCCAAAAGAATTTCCTGCCTAGATGTATTCTATAAACCATGCCTAGCTTTACGCGGTGTATAGAATATGCCTAGAGCCCTTACGCATGCCTAAATCTAGTCATGGGAATTTACGCCAAGTAAAACCTGGTGTAAATACCGGCGCCTAAGTTAGGCACTGTGCAGGGGTATTCTATAACCATGCACATATTTTTTTGTAATGCTTATGATCTGCCCATTCTACACCCATGGCTATACCTCCTTTTTTGCTGCTTGCATTAGAATTTACGCGCACCACTTAATAGAATACACCTAGCAAGTTGTGTGCATAAATTCTAATTAGATCCAAATAGTGTCAATAATTGCCTGTTAAGTGGCAATTATAGGCACTGATTGGCTTGTTAACTATTTAAATTGTGCATGAAAATACAGAATATGCCAGGATTTGTGCGCACAATTTCGGTAATGTTATATAGAATCTGGGGGTATATGGCTAAAGGCAGAATAGAAACAACCAATTCTGGTCGCTGCATCTCAAGAAAGATATAGCAGAATTGGAAAAGGTGCAGCGAAGGATGACTAAAATGATAGCGGGGATGGGACGACTCCCCTATGAAGAAAGACTAAGGAGGCTAGGGCTTTTCAGCTTGGAGAAGAGACGGCTGATGGGGGACGTGATAGAGGTATATAAAATAATGAGTGGAGTGGAACAGGTGGATGTGAAGCGTCTGTTCACGCTTTCCAAAAATACTATGACTAGGGGGCATGCGATGAAACTACAGTGTAGTAAATTTAAAACAAATCGGAGAAAAAGTTTCTTCATCCAACGCGTAATTAAACTCTGGAATTCGTTGCCGGAGAACGTGGTGAAGGCGGTGTTCTTGGCAGAGTTTAAAAAGGGGTTAGACGGTTTCCTAAAGGACAAGTCCATAAACCGCTACTAAATGGACTTGGGAAAAATCCACAATTCCAGGAATAACATGTATAGAATGTTTGTATGTTTGGGAAGCTTGCCAGGTGCCCTTGGCCTGGATTGGCTGCTGTTGTGGACAGGATGCTGGGCTCGATGGACCCTTGGTCTTTTCCCAGTGTGGCATTACTTATGTACTTAGAATATTTCAGGTGAATATGGGTGAAAAGCATAGGTGTCAGTACGGGGGGGGGGGGGGGGGGGGGGGAGCCACAGGTGCCATGGCAACTGCAAAATTTTTCCTCCCTGCCTCTCTTGCCATGATGTATTTTCCCCCTTACCTCACTCCCTCAGGAGCGGTTGCTCTATCTTCTGCCTAAGAGGCATCACGAAGCTGACTGACCAGTTTGGAAGGGGGCCTTGACCATCTGTTCATGTTCAAGGCTGGCCAGCTTCTGTCCCTTCTAAAACAGGAAGGAGGAGGCAGGAACTGGTAGACCTTGAGTATGCTCAGATGCTTAAGACCCCATGCCAGCCAGCTGTGCATTGCCTCTTAAACAGATGATAGTCGCTGCCCAAGGGGAGCAAAGTAAGGGGGAAAATCCTTGCAGCAGTATGACAGGATGGTAGAGAAGGAGAGTTATACTGTAGATGGGAAGAGGAATGCTGGACACCATGGGCAGGAGAGGGAAGAAAGAATGGAAAGTGAGATATCCTGGAGGGTTTGGGCATAGTTTTGTGGGCGAGGAGGGGCATTGCCCCCCCCCCAAATGATTTGCCACCTCATTTTGTTGCGGTGCGGCACCCCCTCCCTCGAGTGGTGCAGCACCCACTCCCCCGTGGGGTCTGGATCTTTCCCTCCTCCCTCCCCCCTCCAAGCTGCAGGCCTCCAAACTTGCAAGTCACCGGCAGTGTCAGTCATGTATGCGCTGCCTTCAGCCTACCCCAGAAGCCTTCTCTGTATAGACACTTCCTGCTCCCACATAGGCAGGCTGCTGTATAGAAAAGGCTTCCGGGGCAGGCCAAAAGTAGTGCTTACATGGCTGGCACTGCCAGTGGCTTGCAAGTTTGGAGGCCTGCAGCGTGGGGATGGGGGTGGAGAGCGATACCCATGGTCCCTTTGGGGGGGGGGGGGAGAGAGGTACCGGTGGTCCCTGTTTGGGGGGGTGGAGAGTAGTACTGGTGGTCCCTGTAGAGGGGGTGGAGAGTGGTACCAGTAGTCATGGCAGGAAGAAGGACCTGTAGCTGGCAGAGCAGTTTCTTTTGATCGCTGGCGCCGGGCCCGGGGAATCTTGCCCCCACTCCCCCTCTCGGCGGCCCTGTGTTGGCATAAAATACCAGCAGAACAGATCTCAGGTGGTTTGGATCCTAGAGCAGGACTGATATCATTAGGTAAATGTTCTAGTGTGCTACTAGTACTACTTATTATTTCTATAGCGCTACTAGATGTACGCAGCGCTCTACATTGAACTACTACACTAGATTTCAGTTACCAAATTGAGATCTGCTGATGTATGCAACTATGTTTATCAGGAGCTAAAAGGAAGTTGTTAGATTTTTGGTTGTTTTCTGTGATTCATATCATTCTCTTTAATTCGAAGATAGCGGCACCCACGCTGCCCACTGCTGGTGAAAAATAGGTTGCATATTGTCTCATTATGAGTGTACTGTACTGAAAAAGTGTAATAGGGTGGGTGTCTATGGAAATATAGAGGCCTGCAGAAAATTGTACTGAAATGTACCCTACACCATGTTGTCTTACAGGTAGGAGAGTTGTGCTGTATATGTATGATATGTTGATTCCCAGAGGAACACTGCTATTGTATCTTGTTCTAGTAGTTTATATTGCTGAAAACCTTAATAAAGAAACTTGGACTTAAATGCCCATTTTTATGCATCAAAGATTATTAAGACCATTTAGCAATTCGGTGTATGTGCTGAGAAATATTGTTTAGATTCCAATGAGTGGAAATTTTTCTGAATCATCCAAATTTTATAATAATTAACTACTTAAGAGTTGCAACTTTCAAACTTTTGCTGTTTCTCCTCAAATGTTCAGTGGTGTTTTGCAACACTAGTGGTCAAATTAAGGCTAAATACGAAAAATTAAAACAGAAAAATAAAAGTCGTGGGGGTCCTTTCACTAAGGTGTGCTGAAAAATGGCCTGCGCTAGTGTAGGTGTGTGTTTTAGATGCGCACAGATCTATTTTTCAGCGTGCCTGTACAAAAGGCCTTTTTTTTTTTGCTGAAAATGTACATGTAGCAAAATAAAAATTGGCTATCCGTTGACTTAGTGGTAAAGTCTCCCGCGTTAACTGGGCAGTAATCGTCAGTGTGCATACAATGCCGATTACCGCCGAGCATTGGAACATAAAAAATATTTTCTGACGTGCTTATCGGACACACCTAAAAAATGGAATAACCACCTGGGCCAAGCGGTAGCTGGGTGGTAATTCCAAATTGGTGCGCATTGGATTCACACGGACACCTACGCGGCTTAGTAAAAGAATCCCTCAGTGAGCTTATCTTAAATCTGCAACATTCACAAAGATCTGAAGCATTCAAAATTTGCCATGAACCCTACTACAATTCTCACAGCACTAATGATAAACTCCATCATCATAACTTACAGATCTATGACATGCACAGCCTTTGGCTCCCATGAACAGTCTTGTAGAGAGAGGGTACTCTGTAATTGATGATCAAAGCGGCAGTGTTTTATTACACAATATTTCAGCTTCTCTATTACTTTTTGTCATAAAGGAATCTTCTGAAAATATCCTGCTCTATAGAGGCCTTAAACCATACAGTGCTTAAAAAAAAAAGAATACAATCATTTGTCAAAATTTTATGAATTTGTAATTCATAATAAGCAACGGGCAATTTTAGGAAATAGTTTTATGCTGCTGACACTACTGTCAAAATAAATGTGTGGAAGATAATTATAGTAATTAACAAAACAGTTAATTACACTTTGTCATGAGATAAAGTTCATTTTGATTTCTGATTAGAGGGAGATCAATAACAGATGTCTTTCATTCATATCTAATTATTATTATATGCAAAGACAAATGCATATATTATTGCAAAATAATTCAGTGTAATGGGTAACTCTAATAGCAGCAAAATGTTATTGTGCATTATAGATCCTTGAATGCCTTCAACCACTTAGTAGTAAAGGTCGTGAGATAGTCTAATGTAGCAAACTCTTTAATAATGTTTAACAATGGTGCCTTTATTTTAAAGACTGGATAAAATCCGAACTAGTAACTGTTGACCTGTTAGCCTGACAAATTTTCAAATCAATAATGAAGAAAGAGAGCACAGTTTCTCACACAAGAAAAACTAACCTGAGTTTAGCATGGCCCTCAGGACAAATCGATCCTGTCAGACTGTTTTTTTTCAGTAACACTGGAGAGGAGGTAGATAACAGAAGTGAGCGTTAATATTAAAATAGTTGAGTTTAGTTTGTGGGAATATTTGGAAAAATATTAGGAATCCAACATTATTAGAGAAAATATGCAAATTACATTATATAAACCTAGACTATGAGATCAGTTAAGGACTATGAGATCAGTTAAGGACTTCAAAGTCTTTCTAGTTCCTCCCGCAGTTCCAAAGATCCAAGTTAACCTTTGACTTTCTTCTCACTTTCTTCATAATCAGAAATCCTCTGTGCTTTTCCCATGCCTTCTTGAATTCTGCTTCCATCACATCCCCTAGAAGGCCATTCTGTGCCTCCACTATATCTATAAAGAAATATTTCCTGACGTTGCTTCCAAGTACCCCATTAGAGCTCCATAGCACGACCTCTTATTCCATAGCATTCTTTCTTCTGAATAAGGTTTTCTTCTTGTGCAGTAGTAATAACATGTGAGTCATTTGAATGTCTCCACTACTGAATGATTTTACACAGCATATTATTGTAAACAGAAAAATTATTTTAGTAGAAAAGCAACATGTGATTGAGATCAGTATCGGATGTATAACCATTTTTAACATTCACAAATCTAGGGCGCTGTTTACTAAGGTGTGTTAGTGTTTTTAGCGCACCCACACTTAGAGTGTGCTAACCATGTGGGCACCTATAGGGATATTGTAGGCACGTACATGGTTAACGCGCGTTAAAAATGTTAACGCGCCTATAACGCTGCTTAGTAAACAGGGCCCTTAATTGGAAAACATTGAAAATAATCTTGCTATAGTTTCTGATGATGCAAAAATGAGTGATGTATCCAATAATGGTGATCTTAATAGATGAAGGTGCGTACCTTAACTCACAGAAAGTTGAACACAGTTGGATCTTGCTACCTGACTTCTAGATTCAAGTGACAAAGCATCAACTAGAACATTATGGGGCTCATTTTTAAAAGAGAAAAATGTCTTAAAATGGCATAAAGTGGCATTCGGATGTTTTTCTCCAAAAAACTTCCAAATTGCAATTTTCAGATCTCAGATTTGAGATGTTTTTCTCTGCAGTGTGTCCAAATCACAAGAGGGTGTATTGGGAGTGAGATTTGGGTGTTCTCAAAACTTGGACATTTTTCTGCCATAATGGAACACAGCAAGAACGTCCAGGGCTAAAAGTTAGACGTTTTGGTCTAGATCTGTTTCAATCACACCTAAGTAAAAAAAGGTGCCTTAAATGATGAGAGGACCACTGGAGGGATTAAGGCATGACTTCACTTACTCCCCCAGTGGTCACTGACCTCCTCCTACCCACCCACCCCCCACCCCCACCCCCCAAAAGATGTGAAAGAAACATTACATATGAGCCTCTATGACAGCTTCAGATGTTATGGCCAATCCTATTAGAGCAGCAAGCAGGTTCCTGGAGTAGCCTAATGGTTGGTGCAGTGGACTGTAGAGAAGAGACCCAGGCCCATATCCCACTCTTGTTCATTTGTGGTGGAAAGTGTGAACCCCCCAAAACCCACCAAAAACCTTATGTAAGGTGTGTACCTGGGTCCTTTTATGTGAAGTCCACTGCAGTGCTCCCTAGGGTACCCCACTGCTCAGCTGGGATGTCTGTGTGGCCAGTCTACTAAGAATGCTGCCCCCCCCCCCCCTCTTTACATCCCAATGACTTGTTTCTGTGCCTTTTTCCCTTGAATGTTTTTTTTCCCCTGAACATGATCCTAAAAGACAGATGCACTGAGGACAAAAACGTTTATCAAATGGCCATTTTTGGATCAAAAAGTTGGATGCTTTTCTGGTTTGAAAATGGACATTTTTGGTACTAGATTTGTGGACATTTTTTTGCAAAATGTCCAAAATCGGATTTAGATGTCATATCATTCTCTTCTATATCCAGTCAAGTATTGTTAATCTCCCATCTCTATGAGATTTATGCCGCAGCAAAAATAAAAAGAGCTTTCCATTCTATAGTTCAAAGACTTTCCTATTCCATGTGTGATGAGTTTATAAGAATTAGGAAGTTATCAATGTGGGCTACCATTAAGATGGGTTATTTTACTACTAACTCATGCTATTTTAGCACAGGTTCCATTTTATGCAGTGAGATCTAGTTATTAATATTCTGGGTTAACTGTAAAATAAACTATTTTAAAGGTAGTTCACAGAGATGGGGTCATTACTTTTGAAAAGTACTTAAGTAAAAAGTACAAGTACTGGCTTCAAAAGTAGTGATGTAGAAGTAGAAAGTCTTATCCCAAAAAATACCCAAGTAAAAGTGAAAAAGTACAGCTCTTAAAACTACTTTACTATTAGAGAGTAAAAAGTACTCTTACCAAGTTGGACCACGGAACCTAATATGTTTACAAGCAATACTGTATTGCGATTCTCTACTTATCAACTTGTAATCTGTCTAGATCTTTGTGGGTACAATGGAACAGAAAGTTAATAAATTAAATTAAAAATGTAAATTAAATACCTTTTTAACAAGCTTGTTAAATTTATTTGTAAGAGTGGAGGAGGGAAGGAGTTTTGTGTTTTACATTTTCAAATGTTTGCCGCTATAAGGGGCTCTTTTACTAAGGTGTGCCGAAAAATGGCCTGCGCTGGTGTAGGTGCGTGTTTTGGACGCATGCAGGTCCATTTTTCAGCACGCCTGCAAAAAAGGCCTTGGGGGGGGGGGGGGGGGGGGGGGGGGAATGGACATGTGGCAAAATTAAAACCAGCGCACATCAATTTTCAGCCTGAGACCTTACAGCCATTCATTGACTTAGCAGTAAGGTCTCATGTGTTAACTAGGCGGTAATTGTCAGCATGCATACACTGCTGATTACTGCTGGGTAAGTGCCACACAGGGACATAGCCAGACTTTGGCGGGAGGGGGGTCCAGATCCCGAGGTGAGGGGGCACATTTTATCCCCCCCCCGGCACCGCCAACCCCCCCCGACATTTTTAACCCCCCCTGCCGCCGCCACCACCACCACCAACAACTTTGACCCTCCCCACCGACAACCCTCTCGACTCCCCCTCCCGCTGCCAACCCTCCCCCGCCACCACCGTCAGCTACCTTTGCTGGCAGGGGACCCCAACCCCCGCCAGCCAAGGTCCTCTTCTTCCGGCGCAAGGTTTCGTTCTGTTTCTGTGAGTCTGGCGTCCTGCACATTGTACGTGCAGGACATCAGACTCACAGAAACAGAACAAAGCCTTGCGCTGGAAGAAGAGGACCTTGGCTGGCGGGGGTTGGGGTCCCCCCGCCAGCAAAGGTAGCCAACAGTGGAGGGAGGGGGGGTCGAGAGGGTCATCGGCAGGGAGGGGGTCCAGGACTAAATCTACAGGTGCCAGGCCCCCATGGCCCCACGTAGCTACGCCACTGGTGCCACATGTTAGAAAATTTCTACCGCGTGTTTTGGATGCACATAAAAATGGAATTACCACCTGGGACATGAGGTAGCTGGCGGTAGTTCCAATTTGACTCATGTTGGACGTGCGTAGGCACCTACGTATTTTAGTAAAAGAGCCCCTAAAATTTTTGACAGCTATATGCATGGTAGTGGTGTTCCTAGGTCGGCTGCCACCTGGGGCAGATCGCCGCTGTGACCCCCTCCCAGCGCATCACCCCCCCCCCCCCCCCAGCAAATCACACACCTCCCCACGAATCACGACACCTCCCAGTGCATCACATCCACCTCTCCAAGTGCATTACTCTTACCTCCTGGGGATGCAGAGAGCAGTTGCATGGCTGTCGGCTCCGCCGGTTCCCTGCCCCAGAACAGGAAGTAACGTGCACCCGGGACAGACCACCCCCAATGCCCCGCCCTTGGTACACCACTGATGCATAGCATTTTTAAATGTAAATTAATTTTACATTTGTAAATGTTTTATCTTTTAATTACTTCCATTATAGGCTTCCATGTAGGAAACCAGCAAGAAAGGGTGGGACTGGGAAAGGGAAATCCTATCCTAAAGAACAAGGTGACAAGTCATCGATGCATACTGCTTCCCCTCCCCACTCTCCACCTCCTCTGCAACCTTAAACAGGTCAGACAAGCCAGGGAATGGTAACTGCAAACATCCAGTGGGCTCTATCTTGGCTCAGTGGTGGGCTGATTGCTTAGCTTGCTGTAGAAAAAATAGTACACCTGACCTGGTAATGCTGCAGAGTGCAGAGCAGACACACTGAAGACTCAGACTGAGAGCTAGCTGTCTACTAGTTAGTAGCAGTGACTAATGTTACCATCGCAGGCAGTGGGCGAGTAGCACTGGCTGCACATGGAAGTCTCTGGAAAATTCACTCAGTTGCACGTGGAGGTCCCCACACGGTTGCGCCAGTAGTCAGGTGATCTCTGATGCTGCTGGCCCATGTTTGTGTCAGACAGTGTGAGCCTACATCAGCCCGGAGAAAGAGGACTTAGTTCTGGGGAAGCTTTCACTGTGGACTGATTGCAGACTTGAAGAGCAGTGCTAGCCCATCTCTGCCAAGGAGCTGCACCAGGTCCTGCAGCTCTGGCAGCTGGAGATAAGTGAGCAGCACTAATGGAGGAGTGATGGGCAACTTGGTTAGGCTGCAGGAGCAGGACTTCACTGAAAACAACGTGCACATGATGTGACAACTTCATCGCATAAGGTACCACTTCCTTTGAGGCCTCCTTGCTTCAGTCATCACAGCCGCATTAGTCTGTTGCTAAATTATGAGGAAGAGAAGGAGGAGGCGGGAGCGGGGGCCGTCTTGGAGGACTCCAGGTAGGTGAGAGGCTGATTGTGCACTTCCTTGACCAATCATACTTGGGGAGAGGGCAGAAGTAAGGTTTCCAAGTGATCTCAGACACTGGCTTACATGTGATTGGGCCCGGACTTTCAGTCCCAACTCAGCTGTTTCTAGGACCGGAAGTTTGGGCCTAATCAGCTGCAAGCCAGGTCTGACTTTACCTGTAGAGAGGGAGAAGCAGAGTCATGGAAAATACTTTTTTTTTTTAAGTACTTTCTAAAATTGTACTTCATTATTAAGTACAAAAGCACAGCTTAATTGTAACTTGTTACAAATAGGAAGTGTTGCAAAAAAAATTTAACTCGTTAAAAGTAAAAATACTGCCAATAGTACCTAAGTAGTGTAACGAAATACAAGTAGTTTGTTACTATCCATCTCTGGTAGTCCACATTGATAATTTCTCCCCTTAGCCACCATTTAGAAAGCTTCTAAATACCTGTTTGGTTTTCACTGCAAGAGATGGGGATGCCATTTTATATTTGAGAACTACAATGTTTTCTGCAACTTGATAAGAAGAGTTCCCTTATATTACACAGATTAGGGTAGATGTAAACTTTGATTTTATTAATATAAAGACTCTGATATGACCAATTTATGTACTGCTGTCTTTGTAATATTAATGCAGTTGAAACATTATTTTCAGATAGTTGTTGCCATCCTATCATCAACCATCTATTAATTTCCATCACACCTTTTCCAGATGGCTAATTAAACAGTGTCATGACTGCCTAAGAAGACTGGTTTCTACTGTATATATTTGGTAAACCGGGGGAAGTTTTGTTTAGTTAGCTGTAGGTTTTGTCACTTACTTTTAGGTCTGTGAATAATTAAATTGAATTGTATTTTAATTACATGTAGCTGCCTGTTTTATTTTACAGTTGATGCCCTTACTGGCATCATGCTGTATTTTGATTTTGAACTATAATCTGCTTTCAATTATTTACTTGATAAACGTAGAATATAAATGTCTGAAGGTAAATTGAAATGAAATGAAATTAACTTTGGTACAGAGAACTATGGAAAGTGATGATCATAGATTTGCAGCAAGTGCATCACCTTCAAGCCAAATGTTAAGGAAAATATCATAAGGACCCTTTTACAAAGGCCCATAATGGCCTATGCATGTCCAGCGTGCTCCAGATAGGCATTATCACCCGGCTACTGTGTGCCCCAGGTGGTAATTCTGAATTTGGCGTGTGCCGAAAACACGCGGTAGAAATATTTTCAATTTTCTACTATGGCGTGCTTACCCACAGGGCCGCCGAGAGACTGGGCCGGGCCCGGGGCAAGGCCGCCCCCCCCCCGAGGTTGCCGCCGCCGTTCCCTCCTCCACCCCCGAGGTCGCCACCGCAGCTCCCCCCTCCACCCGCCCTCGCGGAAGTTACGTCATACAAGTGCGGGACACAGGGAGGGAAGGAGGCCCGAAGGGAGGTGATCTGCTGCCCTGCTGCCTGCAGCGCTTTCACACAGAGGTCAGAGGTGCTGTGATTTCAATGCAGGGGGCCCGGCCCGGTGGCAGACAGTCGACGACGGAGGGCGGGTGGGACTGTGGCGCCGGGCCCCCCTTGGAGGCCCGGGGAATTTTGTTCCCCCCTGCCCCCCCTTCTCGGCGGCTATGCTTACCCAGCAGTAATCAGCAGTGGGCACGTGCTGTATGCTTACCGCCCAGGTAGCGTGTAAGACCTTACCGCTAAGTCAATGGGTGGCGGATAAAGTCTCAGGCCAAAAATAGACATGCACTGGTTTTTATTTTGCTTCACGCCCATTTTCCGGCCCCTTAAAAAAGGTTGTTTTTTCCGGACACAGTAAAAAATGGCCCAGCACGCGCCCAAAAGACACACTCGCACTGCCGCAGGCCACTTTTTGCTGTGGCTTAGTAAAAGGGCCCCACAGTACTGAAATGTAATTTACATTATTGTTGATGGCAGTTGTTATGATTCATGTTCACTTCATTCCAAGTTGCAGAAAACAAGACATAATCCCCCTAATTCTATAAAAGTCACCAAAAAATGTGCGCAGAAATTTGGATGTAAGCCCAATTTGGGTGCGCAATTTAATTGAATAATCAGCTAATTAGTGCCAATAATTGGCTTTTTAACAAGCAATTATTGGTACTAGATTTAATTGACATTTATGCATGTAAGTTTAGGTGTGAGACCTGCGCCTAAATTGTACATGTGTCTTGGAAAAGGGGCACAGAAATGAAAGGGTCATGAGCCATTCAGGGAGGATCATGGGCATGGGTTTTGGTTACATGCACAATTATAGAATAAGGATGCTCCACATCTAAATTTATGCACAGGTATTTGCACCACATTATCGCTGGTGTAAATAGATGTTCCTAAATTTAAGCATGACCCCTGAGACTTAAGCACTATTCTATATACTGGGCCTAACTTTAGGTGCAGCTTATAGAATAGCACTTAAGTGTTTTTAGGCACCATTTATAGAATTTACCCCAAAAAGGGGCTCTTTTACAAAAGTATGGTACACACTTAAGACTAGATTCTATATATCACGCCTAAAAATTCAGCGCTGAAATGAAATTCGCTTAGGCGTATTCTATAAAGTATACTTTAATTTAGGTGTATTTACAGAATAAGCCTACATTTCCGCACTATTTATAGACTAAGCTGAGCGGCAGTCCACATGACTAAATTTAGTCACGGTCAATTACGACAAGTAAAACCTGGTGTAAATCCCAATGTCTAAATTAGGCACGGAGTGGGTGAATTCTATAACAATGCACATAGATTTTCGAAACACCCATGACCCACCCATTCCATGCCCATAACCATGCCCACTTTTCAACTATGGGGCCCTTTTACTAAGCCAGGTAGGCACCTATGCACGCCCAACGCATGTCAATTTGGATCTACTGTCTGGCTACCATATGGCCCAATCGGTAATTCCATTTTTTATGCACCTCTACTACACGCATCCAAAAATATTTTTTCTTTTCAAACACATGGCGCTAACTGGGCAGTAATCGGAAATCTACGCGTGTTGACAATTACCGCCTGGTTAACGCATGAGACCTTAATGCTAAGTGAATGGGTGGCGGTAAGGTCTCAGACCCCAAATGGATGCGTATGCAGCTTAATAAAAGGGCCCCTAAGGTATCCCATTCATTTTCCTTTAATCAGGGCTAGAAATGCCTTCTCGAGCGTTACGGTCTGAAAACCAGAATTTAATGGTTCCATCTTTTCATCCGGTACGTTTGGAGGAAATTTGTAGTCAAGTTTTTTTTTTATTGCTGGTCCTCGTTTGTGGAATTTCTTACCATTGGTTATGTATCAGTCTACATCTGTTCCCCAGTTTAAGAAATTGCTAAAAACCTGGCTGTTTTTTAGGGCATCTGACTGATAGGGATTCTGAGTTTCTGAGTCTTTAGGGTTTGTGATTTGTAAGATTGTGTATTGTTTGTGGGGGGGTTTTTTTTAATGCATGTTTTATTGTACCTCACCTAGATGTTTGGATAGGTGGGTTAAAACCCAAATACGAAAGTGCAAATCACCTAAGAGAGAAACTACACTGGCTCCCGCTCAAGGAACGAATTGAGTTCAAGATCTGCACGACCGTATACAAAATCATTCACGCAGAGGCCCCAATCTACATGCTGAACCTAATAGACTTACCACCCAGAAATGCCAGAAGATCAGCCCGTAAGTTCCTCAACTTGAACTTCCCCAGCTGTAAAGGAACCAAATACAAACAGGCATATGCTACTACCTTTGCGTACAAAAGCACGCGGCTATGGAACGCACTACCCAAGACCCTGAAAACCACGGACAACTTAACCAACTTTCGCAAAACTTTGAAGACATTTCTCTTCAACAAAGCCTACAAAAATAATCCTTGATGAATCAAACTACAAACCTTTGAAGACACTTCCCCTCAACATAGCCTACAAAACAATCCTGATGAATCATACTACTCCGTACATCACCCAAACGCTCTAAAACACTTCGACATGACCTTACCCATTACCTTCTAATTAATTCCTCTTTTATTACAATTCACTACCAACTGTACCCAACTCTATGTAACGATCATACCAAATTCACATCCTGTAAGCCACATTGAGCCTGCAAAAAGGTGGGATAATGTGGGGTACAAATGCAATAAATAAATAAATGTAATAAATAAATAATTAAATTTAAGAACTGGGTCACCCTATTTAAGTGACCCTGGCTAAGTTGGAAACCTTGGTCTGGTGGGGGGGAGATGCTGTGAATGGTGCTTATGTGCACCCACTGCACAGTACAGAGTGTCTGCCTGTGTGTGTACCTGTGTGTGTGTGTGTGTGTGTATGTATATAGATATAAATATATATGGCACGTAAAAAATCAGTGCTGAAAAAACCCACGCCTAAAATTCAGCACGGATTATATAATTAACATTTAAACAGAGAGGTTGCACGTAAATTTAGAAAAGGCCACATGTAACTCAAAACCACACCCCCAATCCACCCCAAAATGCCTTTCACCCTCCTATTTCTGTGCCTCCTTTTTTGGCCTACATGTAAATTTTAGGTGCAGATCCCATGCCTAGCTTTACGTAGGTAAGTCCCAATTAAATGTAATTAGTGCCAATAATCACTTGTTTAAAAGCTAATTGTTGGCATTAATCGGCTCATTACCCTATTAAATTGAATGCGTAAATTGGGAATGTGTCTAAATTTGTGTGTGCAGTTTTTGGTGACCTTTATAGAATCAGGAAGATATTGTGGTCGAGGGATCGCATGTATTGGGATGAGGGGGATGGATCATATGTGTGATGGAGTATGTGTTGGGGGACTAAGGAAGGGGCTATGGCTCAATGGAGACTGAAGGGCCTAACCTCTTGTAACCTCGCTTGATGTAGAGATTTTGGGGGGGGGGGGGGGGGCTGAACCTGCTTTGTCATCACTGCAGTTATTTATTGGGGGTAGGGTAGAGGGTGGGACCAGGGAGAAGCATGGTTGGGCAATGACAGGCAGTAGGTTTCTCTCTTTCAGAAAGTTGGTAACCCTCTGGGTACTTGGGCTGGTTATAGAATGAGCTTACTAAGGGGTTATTTAAAAAAACAATTTACATGGATAAAACAGAGACTTACATGCATAAATTACTTCTTTAAAATTGCCTGGACTATTCACAGGTCTTGAGAGCATATGTTTACTTTGACTGAGTGCAAGCATTCCCAGTGGTGGGTTCAGGGGGGTTAGTGTTTATACACGTGTTTTATAAAATACGCAAGTATGTGTGTAAAATAAGCCAGGAAATGTGGGGATAAATTAGAAAATTTAAATGTGTGTACTTTTCAGGGGGTAATTTTCAAATGGTAAAATAAGTGCATATTTTCCCTTTGAAAACTGGTGCACATACTTGCTTTACAAGTTAGGCAGCCCATTATAAAAAATATAGTTGAAAAACATAAACTTCCCTAAATACTTGTAACACAGTGCTCAGCAAGGGTGAAGAATTTTTTCTTCAGGCCTGTCTATTTCCTCTGATATGGTGAAATAATAGCTTTTCCTGGGTATTTCTCCTGGGGTTGTCTGGGAGTACCAAATCAACAGATAAACATCTCTAAATTATCTTTCTCAGCTGAACTTCTTGAGGGCAAAGCAATAGGTAGAGAATGGGACTAGTCCAGCTCTTTGCAGACAGTAAGGGTTCATACTGGTTCCTGGTTCTTTTATTCCCTGGACTGAGCAGATCCACAGGACTTAGAGCAAACCCCAAATGCAGTTCATTACAGGGAGACAGGGGTCACCAGACTGGTGAACTCCCAGGAGTTCAGCTAAAATCCTGCAGACTGCAAAATCTATTCTTTCGGCTTTCAGCTCAGTTGGAACCGGTGTATTAAACTATATTACATGCACCTTCATTCACAAATAGTGGATTTTTTTGTCTATTTCATATCCCCCAATTCAGTTCACCATTGCAGTGAGAGTCTTTGGCCAATGACCACAAAGCATGGCTCTTTGGCTCTTTGGCTCTACAACATTGCCAGCCACAGCCCAGCAAGAGTAACACTGCTACTCTATGCCAGGGTGAGGCAGATGGCCCAATAGTTACAGCAGAGGGCTGAGAACTAGGAAAGACAAAGTTCAAATACCAGAACAGCTCCTTGTGATCTGGGCATTGCCTCAGGTACAATGTTAGATTGTAATCCCTCTGGAGCCAGGAAAATGTCCTTTTCACACATAGCTGCATAAAGGCTAGAGCACACTCTCAAAGTCCTCCTAACTCTTATGTACATCTCCTCATTGGTGCAGATGCTAGCATATGATTGGCTCAGAGTAAAAAAAAATTGACTCCTGACATTGGCAAGTAAACACAGTCCAGAATGACTGTCATACTTCCAGCCTAAGAATCCTAGGGCTGACAGAAAGGAGACCAATAGTGATGTGCATTTGCTAGGGTACACTTTTTTCATTAGCTTACCTTAAAAAATGTAAAGGTTGGTTCTATAACCTGGGGGTTAACATTTATATACCCATTGCACTAATAAATGTGAGAGCTTCTGTTTAACCTAAGAGTTCTCGCCTGCTTCTTTGGGTTTCTAGGTGAATAGGGACCAGAGAAGAATATGATGCTAAATCCACCAATACATAATGCCATTGCATGGTAACTGAGTCCTTCCTCCTCAAAGGTTATAAATTTAGCCTCTCCACCCTCTGCTGGAGTGTGAAGAATAAAAGTCAAGCTCTCCGCATGGATGTACGCAGTACTACTACTGAGCCACATGCTGGCCCCTGGAAACTGGAGTTTTAATGTTATTGAAGTCATACAGTTCTTGCATTCCATGAAAGTTTCTCCTATAGTGACATCACTGCACTTCTACAATGGAGCTCATTCTTGCAGTGACATCAGAAGCCTTCTCCAACCTATACAATGCCACTGTGATTAATTATAAGAACCATGTTCAAAAGATTTTTAAAAGGGATGATGCATTTTTCAAACCAACGGTAGACCCAAGGATAGAATGGTGAGCTCTCGGAAGTTCAAATAAAATCTTGCAGACTGCAGAATCTATTCCCTGCGGTGTTGTGGTCTATCCTACAGTTGTGACACCTAAGTAGCTAGACCTCTGGCCCATGATTGCCAGAGCCCTGGTGCTTGGTTCTCAGCTGAGGATTGTTACTGCAATGACTGGAGAAAGTGAGTTGTGGGGGGTGGAGGGGGAAGGGAAGGGAAAAGGGAGATTGGACAGAGTCATGTAAAATAAAGAGAAAACCTAAGGTTAATGGTACCATACATCCACACTGAGTATGGTTCATTTTTTTACAAACATACATATACACATTTTAAATTGCTGAACCATTGTCTTATCGATATATACTGAGTTCCCAATTTGAAGCGTAATAATACCGTAGCCCAGTATAGCTCAAATCTGATTGAGTTGGAAGGCCAAGAGGAAGGCAGAACCCGCAGGACCAGGAGCGCCACAATCCAGAAATGCTACCTGTATGGCACATCCCCAAATGCTCCTGCCCTACCCACATATGTCACACCAGTAAGGGAAGTCAATGAACGGGGTACATTCGTGGTACTTCAGCTTCCTTTGAGTCCTGTGCAGCTGCACTGCTCACACATAACTGGCTAATATACACCATGTCCTGAAAAAAAAGAGCCCACTACTACAATATTTTCATCCTAACTCTGACAAATTTAAAGATATGTTTAGGATTTTTGGCAGGCAAGTTCCTTAAACTAATCAGAAATTGAGTATATTTAAGTCATCTGCCACACCTGATTTATGTTGCTGTTTTATCTTGTGGAATAGCTTTCATGCTATCATTTCAATTTTTGTAACACAAAACAGCTGACAAAATGATAATATCATCACAAAAGAAGTGTGGCGTTAGGCGAGGTGGTTAAATTTAATTACCGAGTTGCATAATTCACATGCAAAAAATAGTAACAATATAAATAAGCATATGAAAGGTATGATAATTAATGGCCTCTTTTTTTAACAGTGTATATTTTTAATTAACTGGAGTTTTCAACTTATTTATTTGTTTATTACAGAATAAAGCATGTTTTTTTTTATATTAAACTGCTAAGCCCTGCTTAAACAAATTCCAAATGTGCCAGCCCTCATTTGTCCTTTTTCCTGATGAGAATATTTACTTTCACACTGGAAAACAATGGCCCCAGACGTTTTTATCCAACCAGTTACTGGTTCTGGGTATAGTCAAGCCAAGCAATTGCAGAGGCAAAATCCCAGTTGAACTTGAGGGATATCATTCCAGTTTTAGTATATGCGAACAGGAATTGAAAGAATAAATAATAACCAAATACCTTTCCAATGGTTATTTTTTTTCATGGCACAGTTTGCATAAACTAATAACACTATAGGCTGTAAACTTGTGGTTGAAATAAATCGCACTATTAACTATACAAGTTTATTTTATAAAAAAAATTGAGCCCTAATTTTTTTCTAAGGGCAGGAGGAAAAGACTTCAGAAGCATGCGCCAACTTTGAAACTACCACAGGGTGCCCTCGCTACCCCTGTAGTAGTGCCGACTTGGCGCGTGCTACCCACTTATTAGCTACTTAGTAAAAGGACACCTTAAACCCCTTAGTTTTATGAACAGTGTCTGATTATTGCCAGCAATTCATATAGGTACCCTTTTACTAAGCTGCATAGCTGATGCTGTTGTCAGTGTGTGGCTTTTCCATATGCTGCGACCACTTTTAGAGTAGCAGTAAAATGGCCGCATTTCCATATTTTTCTTTATGGCCACATGCTAATTGTTGCCATTACTGTGGGAGCTCTTACCAACACCTATTTTGTTAGCGCTAACCCCCCGATTCTATATAGCGTGTATAGTGTTCCGCGCCCAAATCCAAGCATATTCTGTAACAACATGTGTAACTTAATTGACTTAATAAGCCAATCAGCATTGTTAACAGCACTTCACAAGCAATAATGAGCACTAATTGGCAATAATTTGAATTTACGCACATAACTTGCTAAACGTATTCTGTAACACAATCCTGCTTATAATCGAACGAGAATAACGCCCAAGTTCCGACCTAAATCGGGAGATGGGCGTTTATCTCACAAAAACGAATAACGCGGTATAATCAAAAGCCGAATTTGGGTCGCTTTCAACTGCACTCCGTCGCGGATGCGGACAAAGTGGACGGGGGCGTGTCGAAGGCGTGTCGAAGGAGGAACTGGGGCGTGGTTATCGGGCGAACAGAGATGGGCGCCCTTCGCCGATAATGGAACAGTTTTGAGCTAGAATTTAGGACACTTTTCCTGGACCCTGTTTTTTTACGAATAAGGCCCCCAAAAGTGCCCTAAATTACCAGATGACCCCCAGAGGGAGTCGGGGATGACCTCCCCTGACTCCCCCAGTGGTCACTAACCCCCTCCCACCACAACAAATGATGTTTCACAACTTTTTACTTTCACCCTCAAATGTCATACCCTCCTCCCAAGCAGCAGTATGCAGGTCCCTGGAGCAGTTGTTAGGGGGTGCAGTGGACGTCAGGCAGGTGGACCCAGGCCCATCCCCCCCCCTACCTGTTACAATTGTGCTGCTTAATGCTATTAGTCGTCCAACCCCCCCCAAACCCACTGTACCCACATGTAGGTGCCCCCCTTCACCTCTTAGGGCTATAGTAATGATGTAGACTTGTGGGCAGTGGGTTTTGAGGGGGATTTGGGGGGCTCAACACCCAAGGGAAGGGTGCTATGCACCTGGGAGCTCTTTTACCTTTTATTTGTTTTTTGTAAAAGTGCCCCCTAGGGTGCCCGGTTGGTGTCCTGCCATGTGAGGGGGACCAGTGCACTATGAATCCTGGCCCCTCCCACGAACAAATGCCTTGGATTTATTCGTTTTTGAGCTGGGCGATTTCATTTTCCATTATCGCTGAAAAGCAAAATCGCCCAGCTCACACCTTGACGAATAAAACATGGGCGTCTTTTTCTTTTAAAAAATACGATCCGCCCCGCCCCTTCACGGACCCGTTCTCGGAGATTAACGCCCATGGAGATAGGCGTTTCTGTTCCATTATGCCCCTCAATGTGCCTAAATTCTAATACACGCAGGCGAAAAGGGGCAAAGTTATGGGTGGGGAAATGGGTGTTTCATGGGTGTTCCTAAATTTACACATGCAGTTGTGGAATACTAGTAAGAGAGGCCCGTTTCCAACAGAAAGGAAACAGGCGCTAGCAAGGTTCCAGGCCCCCCTCCTCCTCCCCCCTTCCCCCCTCCTCATCACCCCTCCCCCTCCCCCCAGGACCCCCCACCCTCTCTCATCTCGTCTCAGGACCCCCCTCTCTCTCGTCTCAGGACCCCCCCTCTGGTCCCGCCCTCATTTCCTGTTTATGGAAGGGCGGGACCAGAGGAACAGCGAACCACAGCCTGCCTGAAGCGGCGTCTGTAGTTGCTGGACTTGAGTGTTGCCGGCCGAGCAGGAGGTAAAACGTTTTAAACAGCAGCTGCCACGTACGAAGGGCTGGGGCACCCACACACGTTCTCCTTGCACTCAGAGGCCACAGAGACAGAGGGAGGGAGGCACTGGCTGGCGGAAGTGGGAGGAGAGGAGGGGTGCGGAAATGGGAGGAGGGGGCGTGGAACTCGAACAGCAGTGGGGTCGTCGCGGCTCGTGGAACTCAGAAGACGGGAGTCGGAGGGAGGGAGGGAAGTTGGGGATCATGGAACTCGGGGGGGGGGCATTTGGTTACTCATCTTCGGTGGCTGCTGCTGGGTTCCCTTCCCTCTCACTTCCCATTGGTCCACCCTGTGATGTCATCCCCAGGGCGGACCAATAGGAACTGTATTATGAACCCAGGCACCAGGCAGCCAGATGGAAGTGCAGAGGTCCAAATTATTATGTAGGATGTCCCGATGTGCCTAAGTCTATGTGCCGGGATGTACACCACATTTTCATCGGTGTAAATGGAGTCGTGTAGTTTTAGGTGGTAGGATATCAATTAAGTATATTTTGTATACCGTGCCTAAATATAGGCACCCCTTATAGAATACACTTAGGCGGAAATGTTTTCTGTGCGGATTTTCTAGGCGCCATATATAGAATCTGACCCTAAGGATCTCCCATGCTAACCCCAAGGTAATCAGGCAGGGAATGTGCTCGCAGTACCTGATTAGCGCAGGGCACACCTACTGTCTGCCCATAGTCATGCCTCCTACGCTGAAAAATAAAAAATATTTGTCAGCATGGGATTAACGTGCATTAGTGGGCACACTGCTGCAGGACACTTCAGCATGTCCCAAGGCAGTGCTTTTTGACATGTGCCTTAGACAAAGGGCCCCATCATTAGGTGGAACATCCACACTCTACTCTTTTTGTCCTGTTACTAACTGAATAGAGCTGGGACATTCTGTAAGAATTTTCAGCAACACAATCCTTTTTCAGTAACACAGAGAAGGCATCTAGTCTGCTTGATGCAACACCATAGGCCACTGGTAACTTTCTAAAAAAGAAAAAAAAAGTGTACGGGGTCGGGACCAGCAGCAAGGAGGGGGGGGGGGGCATCTTCCTCTCCAGCTGCGGTGGGGAAAAGAAAGCAAGTTCAGAGAGATACTGGGTCAGTGACAAATGTTTTCAAGTTTGTTATGACCTGGCAGAAAATCCCGCTGCCATAGACTTTTCCTTCAGTTCTGCATAGCTAAGAAACCCTGTGCTTAGCTCTTACTGTTCATCTCCAGCATCCACCTTATTTGCTGTGAAGAAATAGTTTCTCATATTAATCATTAACCTACTCCTTTGCATCTTCTGTGGCTCTTCTTATAACATTACTGATTATTAAAAAGTCCCAGGTTTAACATGTTGCCATTGAGGTTAGTTGTGGTTATTGTAGTGATGAAAATATCTTACCATCCAACTGTGAAATTTCAGCTACTTTATTTATTTATTTTGCCGTGCCTGTATCCCACATTTTCCCACCCATTTGCAGGCTCAATGTGGCTTACAATATGTCATAATATCAATTAACATTAGCAGAGTAAGAAACTCAGTATATTGTTACAATAAAGATGTGAAGAATAATAAGTAAATTAAGGTAAGTAAATAAGTAACACATAACATAAAAGTGAGATGAGGGTAAGTAAATAAATAATACATAACATATGAGTGAGATCAGGATGAGATAAAATGAACAATAATGATATTGTGATTGAGGTAATCAAATTGAAAGGAGATCAGTATTGGTTGATTCAGGTGTAGTTTATGAGTCAAGTCATTGTGAAGGGTTTTTATTGTAAGTCTTTTTGAACAAGTTCGTCTTCAGTAACTTCCAGAAGGTTGTCAAATCATGTATTGTTTTTATGGTATTCGGTAATTCATTCCATATTTGCGTGCAGAGGTAGGAGAAGCTAGATGCATGTATCGATTTATATTTAAGTCCTCTACAATTGGGGTAGTGGAGGTTTAAGAAAGTGCGTGATGAACTTTTTGTATTTCTTGCTGGTAATTCTATTAGGTCCGACATATATGACTTTCTTTCCTCTATCTACTAAGTCCTTCATCTAACCCTCCAAGGAAGAGTCCTAGTAGACATATTGGTCCTGGAGAGAGCTGGATTTTCTGTGGCCTTTGATCTGTAGTATTATACCAACATAATGTAGAGTTCTTGAAATTTGGGGAACACTTTCAGTCACGTCTATAATTGTTTAGTTATCAATGAGTAGGAAGACAATTCCTACTTCAGTAAGACCATTTATTTATTTATTGCAGCATTTATATCCCACATTTTCCTAAATTACTTTGGTTCAATGTGGCTTACAATAAAAATCATAAACATAAATACTAACAAATTGATCTCTATTGCATCAAAATAGCCAAAGAAGCAGAAGACAATTCCTAATCTAAGAATAATTTAAACCTCATTTACTATCATCATTAAAAAAAACATTTCTAAAAAAAAAAAAGGCTTTTAAATGTTTCCAAAAACTTAAATAACTATTCATACATCTTAAATCTTTAGGTAGAGTTCCACCACTTTGTACATTGGTAAGTGAATCCTGCAGAGTATATTGACTTATACATCAAATTCTGACAGCTGGGGTAATGGCAGTGAGGTAATTCCTCATTCCCATTTCCGCATTTCATAACGGTAGATTAATTAATTCCAACAGATATCCTGGGGCGAGGTCAAAATTGTTTGATATACCACGGTGCATAGCTCCAAAGCAATATGTGCTTTTATTGGGAACCAATGTAATGTAATGCATACAGTAACGGACTTGCTGTATCAAAGCGCAATTTCTCATAAATCAGCCTCGTAGCTGTATTCTGTCATTTGGAGTTTCTTCAAAACTTGCTCCCTACAGCCTGCATATACTCCATTGCAATAAGCAGTATGAGCTAATACCATAGTTTGAACCAACATACGAAAAACTTCTTTAGGGGAAGTAACCTCAAATTCTCTTAAATATTTTTGTTCTAACAGGTGCAGCCTGTTTTTCAAAAGTCAATTTGTGATCTAAATTACCTTCTAAAATCTTCAAATTATCCACCAAAGGATAAATGCCCCATCTGTATTAATACTAGAATAATTTTCATTGCAATAAGGAGATGCTACCACTAAAAACTGACCCCCCTCCCCCCCCCCGATATTCAGCGCTATTTAACCAGCCAGAACGGCTGCTGACCTGTTAAATAGAGCATAACCGGCCCTCCGGGATAACCGTCTATCCTCCGCTGAATATCCCTGGTTAGCGGCTAGCAGCTAGCTAGTTATATTGCGTGATATAACTGGCTATCCACCGATTTTTAAAGCGAGTGTAGGGGCCTGATTTGGCCGCGTGAAACTGCGGAATATCTTTGGCCAGTTTCTCTCTACTCAAGATAACCGACTAATTCTAATACCGATTTAGCTGGTTATCTTAAAACTGGCCAAAAATAAACCGGATATTCAATGCCAGTCGCTGGAAACCAGGCTCAGCACTGACTGCGGGATTTAGCCAGTCTAACTCCCATGGTCTGAAAATTGGCCTCTGCATTTTTCTCTCTATTTAATTTCAGTTTAAATGCTGTAGCCCAAGACTCCATAATACCCACACCTAATCTGATCAAATCCAGAATTTAATTCAGCTCTTTGTCAAATGGAATGTATATAGACATAATGTCAGTATATATAAAGAGGTTAAAACCTTTTTTTGCCAATGTCCTCGCTAAAGGTATCATCATTATATTGAACAATATAGGCAAAATAGGCAATCCTTGCATAACTCCACAGACAGGTTTTCTGGAAGATGACATTATATTTTCCATCTTTACTCAATATAACCTAGACGTCAGAAAACCCTTAAACCAGCTGAGCACTTCCTTCACCAATTCCAATTTTATCCAACAACTTTACCCCCCCTGTTTCAGAGCCATGCTACTGGCTCACGTCAACTTGTAGAAGGAAAACCTTTTTATCTTTACTAAATTCTCTTCTAAATTTGCTATAAGTATTGGATGCGGCCTGAATCCTGATTGGGACTCATGAGGTATAGAGAAACTACATAAGTAATCCACGAATTGCTTGGCGACTATTCCTTCTATGACCTTAGCCATGAGAGGAATAGAGGCCACCGGTCTATAATTTGTAACTTCACTTTTACTGATCTTGAGGGTGGCAAACAGGGCAATTGCCCTGGGCCCTTATATCACTGGGGGCCCCAAACCTTCATGAAGTTAAAAGAGGGATGATTTGCAAGCGAGTTTTGGGACTCCCTCCCTAGTGTCTACCCTGGCCCCATCATGTCTAGCATCAGCCCTGCAAAGACACCTGTGTCTGGATAAAATACTAGAGTAAATTAGCAGAAATCATGGCCAGACTGAAGGCACACACATTGTTAGCACATAAAGTATGCATGCAATTTATATTCCAAAAAATGTCCCACTAAAAAACACAGGAGATGAACTCTCACAATCAGTCAAACAACTGTTTAAAGACAGGAAGGAAAAGCTTCAAAGAGCTCTGAGTCTAGATGAATTATAGAGCTACGTTGATGAAAAACTATCTGCTCTTCATCATTGGGAAAAAAAACTTCCTGATAATAATGTCCAAATAAATAACACCCAAAAAGTGTCCAACTCAAAAAATGTACAACATAGTGCAATTCTTGTGATATATATATATGTTGGATTTTTTTTGAGTTGGACACTTTTTGGGTGTTATTTATTTGGACATTATTATCAGGAAGTTTTTTGCCAATGATTCATCTAGACTTGGAGCTCTTTGAAGCTTTTCCTTCCTGTTTTTAAACAGTTGTTTGACTGATTGTGAGAGTTCATCTCATGTGTTTTTTTAGTGGGACATAAGTGTGCACTGAATGTGTATATATATATATATATATATATATATACACACACACACACACACACATTCAGAGCACACTTATCTTAAAGGATGTCTTGCAGGTCAGCTTCTCAACTCCTCCAGGACCAATGATGGCCAGCGGTTCGCCCTATTGTGTTTCCAACTGCTGCATCAGGCTCCATAAAACTGAGTCATCGCTGGCCGCAGCCTGTAAAGAGTCCTCATCCTGCATGGTTATGTTGTACAATTAACACCATAGCCTGCCAGCGATACTCCAGTTTTAAGGACCCTGATACAGCAGTTGGAAACACAATAGTGCAAAACGCTGCCCATCGTTGGTCCTGTGGGAGTTGAGAACCTGGCTTGTAAGACGTTCTTTACGATAAGTGTGCTCTGAACAGATATATATTACAAGTATACATTTATTTTTTGTATTTGTTATATTTTGTGTTTCCATGCTCTTTTTGATTTTTCCATTTTATATTCTACATGGGTAAATTGTGATTCTACCTGTACTGCAGCCAGAGTACACCTACATGTGGGTCACATAACATTATGCACCCAATTGACACCTTGTATACTTTTACATGCATAACCCATGGGTTATTTTATAAAAGTCCTTTTAAGTGCACTTAACAGGTGTTTATGTGTAACAAAAGTTTATAAATGATCCCTTTTTTGTATGATGGGTCCCGATCAGACGCACACAAACTTGGAAATTCAGCACCTACTCATGGAACATTTGAATTTAGTCATTGCTTTGAGGCGTGTTTGTTTTATTTGACAGGGTCCCATCATCCAAGCCCAATGACTGTGCATTATCTCCCAAAAATGGATACCGTAAAATGTATTCCAAAGTTTATAAATTGTGGCCATTAGTCCTGCTATAGCCCAATAGGCCTCAGAGGTACACTGACCAGAACTGACCCCAGTAGTTTAAATAATAATAATGACAGCTCTATTACAGATGCCTTTGCTTCAACAACATCTGTCATTGACAGTTTTTCTTTAGCGTAGCAATTTGAAGAATACAAGTAATTGTAATTGTGGCTCTTAGAGTATCTTCAAACAAGGCAAAAGGCTCAGTATTCCTTCCTCCTTCACTTAAAAAACACACTGGTGTGGAAAGCTTCTTCCTCACCAGGAAAAGAATTCCAGTGGCAGGCTTTACATACAAGGACACTGAACATTATGCTACCTATGCCTGTCCAACTGCAGACAAATGACTATAATATCTTCCCCAGAATCAGATAATGATTTAGAGTCAAGTGAAAGGATGGAGTGTGAGGATTTAAGCTTTTGTTAACTGGAGGAGGAAAGCATCTGGAAATCTAATTTGTGAAGAAGAGAAAAGGAAAGACTGATATCAGATGTGAAACACATTCTGATGGCCTCTGCTGGGGGATGGCATCCAACGAAAAGGAATTTCTCTTCCTTGTTAATTCTCTTTCTGACTTCCTATAGTCTATTACCAGGTTGCATAGGAGAAAGTTCTGTGGTTGCCAGTGGGTGCTGAGCAACCCCAATATTAAGTAAGCTTCTTCATTCTGTCCAGAGAGGAGTCTTTTGTACAAGCATCCCCAATCATTTTGAAATATTGGCACCTATAATATAGAACATATAGAACTCCATTTAGAGATAGGAAATACAGAAATTAAAAATGTTTCTTTCCTTACTTCACTTTTAATTTTAGCTCATACCTTTCCTAGTAGTAGTAGAAAGGGAGTTACATTTAGGTACACCAGTATTTTCTTGTCTCCAAAAGACCCATGGAGGGGCATTTTCGAATGGGGACGACCATCTCTAAGGGCTCCCATCTCTGAGGATGTCCTCGCGAAGGGGCGGGGTATCCTGTATTATCGAAACAAGATGGGTGTCCATTTTTCGTTTCGATAATACGGTCGGGGACACCCAAATCTCAACATTTAGGTCGACCTAAGAGATGGTCGACTTAAATGTTGAGATGGTCGACCTTAGAGATGGGCGACCTCGGTTTTCAGCGATAATGGAAACCGAGGACGCCCATCTCAAAAACGACCAAATCGAAGGCATTCGGTCATGGGAGGAGCCAGCATTCGTAGTGCACTGGTCCCCTGACATGCCAGGACACCAACTGGGCACCCTAGGGGGCACTGCAGTGGACTTCACAAATTGCTCCCAGGTGCATAGCTCCTTTACCTTGGGTGCTGAGCCCCCCAACCCCCCCCCCACCAAAACCCACTCCCCACAACTGTACACCACTACCATAGCCCTTAGGGATGAAGGGGGCACCTACATGTGGGTACAGTGGGTTTCAGGTGGGTTTTGGAGGGCTCACATTTACCACCACAAGTGTAACAGGTAGGGGGGATGGGCCTGGGTCCGCCTGCCTGAAGTGCACAGCACCCACTAAAAACTACTCCAGGGACCTGCATACTGCTGTGATGGAGCTGGGTATGACATTTGAGGCTGGCAAAAAATGTTTTTTAATTTTCTTTTTTGGGTGGTAGGGGGGTTAGTGACCACTGGGAGAGTAAGGGGAGGTCATCCCCGATTCCCACTGGTGGTCATCTGGTCAGTTCGGGCACCTTTTCGAGACTTGGTCCTGAAAAATAGGGACCAAGTAAAGTCGACCAAATGCTCATCAAGGACGCCCTTCTTTTTTCCATTATCGGCCGAGGACACCCATCTGTTAAGCATGCCCCGTCCCGCCTTCGGTACACTGCCGACACGCCCCCAGGAACTTTGGTCATCCCCATGACGGAAAGCAGTTGAGGACGCCCCAAATCGGCTTTCAATTATGCCAATTTGGGCAACCCTGAGAGAAGGACGCCCATCTCCCGATTTGTTTCGGAAGATGGGCGCCCTTCTCTTTCGAAAATGCCCCCGATAATCTAAGATGCTGATATTGAAAGGGAAATAATCAGGTAAGAACGGCTCCTACAGCACCCAGTTATCTTCAACTGACTGGGCCAAATCCAGATATTCAGCCACAAATTCCCAGATAGTGCTACTGAATATCTGGGCAGCACTGGTCCCGCTAAGCTGTGCAAGAGTCCTCCAGCTACAGTCCTGCCAGTGTAGGTGCTGTTTAACTATCCCATTTTCAATAGTGAGGGATAGGCAAGCTCTTTAGGACTACAGGGAACCTGCCTGTCCCTAGTGATTGAAAACACATTATTGAAGCACTGCCACCTACTGGCAGTAATGCAGCTGGAGGACTCCGGCATAGCTTAGAGCGAACAAGGCTGGGCAGACTGCCTTGGTTCTGTCCAGGCAGTCCAGGGGCGGTGTTTAGGCAGAAGCAAGAGTCAGCAGCAATATTCAGGCTGCTAAGTAGATTATTATCTGAATAAGGTTTGGACAACAGTAGGGTTGTCCTAACTTATTCCAGTTAGTTATCTGGATCTGGAGCAGAATATTACCAGTGCTTAGATAAATGCTGGTGTCCACATTATACCTTGATATTCAGTGCCGGTATCCAGCTATGATGAAGCACTGAATGTCTGTGTAGAGAAAAGCATGTGGCAGCCAGTGTTTAAAAGGCTGACTGTACAAAATTGTTATCTTCTTCAAAGGCCATTGACACAACTAGAGTAGATCAAAAGTGTTCACACAAGCGACTTGCCCAAGATCATAGGGGTTTACAGTGGGATTTAACCTCTGTCTTACCCTGGTTCTCAGGCCACTGCACTAACCATTAACCTACACCTTCATGCCATAGGCTACATATATCTACTCATACTTTACTTTTTAAAAATGTTCTGGTTGATTGGCCTCCACAAACCATGAATTTGACAATGAATTTGCATACTGCCCAGAAGGAGAGGAGTACTGCTTTGCTGCATGAAAATCCAAAGGCAATGCAGCAAATCATACAATATCACTGCAGGACTTCAAGATCTTAACTGAGTCCCCTCGTGAAGCTGCTAGAGAAACACACTTTTTTGAAATTACAAAGCAGGTTGACCTGCTTTGTAATTTCAGGCAGTTGGATAGAGGCAATAATTCTCAGTCCAAAAGCCTTAAAGTTCAACTCCAGAACAGTCATTGTCAGGGCAATTCTATAAGCTAGACACCTTCATTTACATATGCATTGCTTGCATAAATGTTTAAAATAATGGTATACACATGCATATATGTCTACATCCTGTATAATAATTTGCACCTCCAACGTTCCATGGCTGGCTGGCTGGCTGGGTTCATAACATCTCCTGACGTCAGCCAGCCTCCAGCGTTCCATTCCCCCTCACTGTCTCGCCCTCGCATCAAGACGTAATGACGTCAGAGGGCGGAACAGTGAGAGGGAAGGGAACGCTGGAGGCGAGCTGACATCAGGAGGGATGTTACGAATGGAACAGAAGCCAGCACCAGCCAGCCAGAGAACGTTCAGGTACAAATTGAGGGGAAGAGAGAATTGCAGGACATCGAGGGGAGGGAGGGTGGGGAAGGGAAGGGGAGGGCAGGGCAGAGGAGAATTGATGGACATGGATGGGAGGACAGTAAAGGAGAGAATCGCGGGACACGGATGGGAGGGCAGGGAAGAGGAGAATCGCTGGACATGGAGGGGATGGGATGGGAAGGGAAGGAAGGGAAGAATTGCTGGACATGGAGGGGAGGGCAGGGCAGGGCAGGGGAGAGAGAAAAAAAGCTTATATCTCAGCCTTCCTAGGGCCCGTTTCATTGTTGAGGAAACGGGCATGGTTCCACTAGTATATGTATAAATGCAGACATTTTGGCTAAGCTCTAATCTGCAAATACCCACTTATTCTATAAAGGTTATACTCCTACATTTATGGTCCTAAATGTTATGCTCCTAAATTATGAGCATACTCTATGCTCCAAAATAGATTATGCACGTACTTTAGGAGCATTAATTTAGGAGCGTTAATTATGCTCATAAATTAGGAGCGTAAATTTAGGAACATAACCTGTCAGGTTCTCAGGTTCAGAGCCCGCCGGGCCGGGCTCTGGAACTAACGTGAGCCCTTGGGCTGCTGCCGAGGAGCGGCAGCAGCAGGCAAAACCCACCAACCAACACTGGGCAAGCACACCGGCAGGGGCTGCAGGCACTGCCCAGCGAGCCAGAACACATGGACTGGAATCCCCCGGATTGGAGGACACAGGACTGGAAGACACACCGGACCGGAACACACTGGACTGGAGCGCACCAGACTGGAACACACACCGGACCGGAACACACTGGACTGGAGCACACTGAACTGGTCCGTACAGCTTCACCTGCGCTTGGCCACTACCCCCCCAAGGGTTGAGCCCTTGGGTTCGAGTGGCCGGCAGGACTTACTGGATACCAGATGACACAGGGACCAGGACTGGAAACAGAAGTACTCCTAAACCTAAACTGATCTAAGTGCTCCCAAGCCCTAAACTAGCAGGAGTGTTCCTAACAGAAAACTGACAAAAGGACTTCCTAAGCCCTATACTAAACAGGAGCTCCTAAGCCCTGCTCAACAAAGGGACTTCCTAAGCCCTAAACTAACAGAGCAGGGAACTAAATACACAAGCAAGCAAAGGAACTTCCTAAGCCCCCACGCTACAGCAGTGCACCACCGCACTAACCTAACCCAGGTGCCACTAAGCACCAAGCTACAGGAATACTTCTCACAGTGAACTCAAGTGCCTCTAACAGCACCAAACCCAGAAGTACTTCTAACAGCAAACTGAAGTGCTTCCTGCAGCACCAAAACCAGAAGTACTTCTATCAGCCAACTGAAGTGCTTCCTGCAGCACCAAAACCAGAAGTACTTCTAACAGCAAACTAGCAGTCCTTCTAACCACACCCAAAGGAAAAGCAGGGGAGCTACAAGGGAAAGGCAGGGAAGCTAAACACTTAAACACAGGACAAATGTGCACACTGCACCTACACTAACCTGGACCTAAAGCAAACGCAAGCAGGGAAGCCAAACACATCAGAAGAAGTGCCCACTGCACTAACCCTACCTCAAGCACGCGTTGCAAAGGCCCTGAAGGAAAGAACACCACTTCCTTATCAAGGCCCTCCCTGATGATGTCACACTCCCTAGACCCAGGCAGCACACTGAAACACAGAGAGCACACTGAAACCCATAGAGGCCCAACCCACACCAATGCAGCACCGTGAAGCACTTGAAGCCAGTACACCTAAAGAGAGGTAGAGCTAACTCAGTCCACACACACAGCTGTAGTAAAGTGAAACAATTAGCCCCATGCTGGCAGCAGCCAGCACAGAGAGAGAGAGAGAGCTAGCTCAGACAGGACAGACAAACGAAACAGAAGCCAGCTAAGAAGCTGACCCCCAGGAAAAAGGTAAGTTTGAGAGGGGTTCTGACCACGATCATAACATAACCTTTATAGAATAAGGCCCTTAACGTACACAATGGGCTAGAGTCAATAAATGGTAGTCAAAGCTAGGCACAGAGATGATCTGTGCCAAGTTGGTATTCTATAAAAGGTGCTGTGTGTGAAACGGTCTGTATAGAATACTAACTCAGTGTACATTTAGGACTAGATTCTATATACCACTCCGAAAAAAGTGGCGCTGAAACGAAATACACCTAGACGTATTCTATAAAGTACACCTAAATTTAAGCATACTGTACAGAATAAGTCTAAATTTCCACATGGTTTATAAAATATGCGAGCACCTGTCCGCACAACTAAATTTAGTCATGGGCAGTTACGCCAAGTAAAACTTGGTGTAAATGCTGACACCTAAATTACGCGCGGACTGGGTGTGTTCTATAACAACGCATATAAATTCTAGAAATGCCCATGACCCACCCATGGCCATGCCCCCTTTTCAACTATGTGACTTAAAATTTATGTGCATCACCTTATAGAATACGCTTAGGCTGTTCTGCGCATAAATTCTAATTAATGCCAGTTAGTGTCAAATTGCTTGTTAAGTGGTCATTATCGGTGAAGATTGGCTTGTTAAGTAATTAAGTTGTGTGTGCAAATTCAGAATACTACCGGATTTGTGCGTGCAACTTAGGCTGTGCTATACAGAATCTAGGGGTTCATGCCTAACTTTGGGCGTGACCATTTAAGCCTACCAAAGGCTGGTGAAAATGCTGATACCCAACTGAGGGCACTAAGATGCACAAATGCAACCATTCTCTAACATTGTGCCTAATTTCTGGGAATGCCCTGACCCGCACATGCCACACACATGCCACGCTCCCTTTTGAGTTGTGCACTATAAAATTTAGGTGTCATGTGAAAGAGAGTGCGTAGGGCAGATCCATGTGTAACTCATAATTACTGTCAACTAAATGCTCATTAACTCCAATAATTGATTATTAGTGCCTAATTGACTAATTATTTTTTGTGCAGTTCTGGGATATGTACCTACATTGGGGCAACCTCTACAGAATCCAGGGGAATATCTATTTGCAAGGGGCGGGTCTATACAGATGTGGAGCATGAGTGGGACATAGGAGTGGCTCCAACATACACACACTAGTTACAAAATACTGTAACTTATGTGGGTACCTGCTACATTTTAGTGCTTGCAGAGATACCAGTTCTACGACTGGTATTGATGTGGGCACCTAAATGTTTGGCTTATTGATACCAGTTACACTGGTATTCTATGATGGAACCTGGGTGCCTAAGTTCAGTTACAGAATAGGTTCCTAGCGCACACCCTAAGGATGCCTAAATGGGGGTGCTCATATATAGAATTGCCCCCGAGTGCCTGTATCAGCATTAATGGCCTCATCTGGAGCCTCAGATTGATCTAGTACTTCTGAAAAGTCACTTTTGAAATGCTTCCTGAGTAAAGTTTGGTACTACTAAAAGTGGCAGTTGGAATGTTGTTGTAGAACGTCTGATGGCCCATCACTAACATAAATTTGTCATGTGATGAACAAAAGCACTAATATTAGAGAAGGCACAATACAAACAAAATTACTGCATTATCATATATGAGGTATATTTTCAAAGCACTTAGCCTTCCAAAGTTCCATAGGTTTCTAAGTGCTTTGTGCTAAGTGCTAAGTGGAAGGCTAAGTGCTTTGAAAATGAGCCCCCTTGTCTCCAATGCCGCTGTCTTTACTTAGGTGTCACTTTCATCTCTATTTTGTGCCAACAAAGTTAAAAATACACTTCTTGGACGAGTGAATCCTTGGATCCAAGATGGCGACTAGAGCAGACGCTGCTATACGGAGCTCTGGAACACCAGTGAGGCAGCCTGGGTCAGGAACTTTCCCCAGTGTTGGAATGGGGAAAAGGAAAGGGAAACCGAAGCCACTTACCTCCTCAAGTCCTTTGGAAACCTCATCCACCTGCCAGACTACCCTGGAAAGCTTTGGAGTCCCGAGACTAGGAGAGTTTGCGATCGCTTCGACGGAATCCACAATTTTGGAAGCGGACCATAGCGTCGAGGGAGTTTCACTAAGCCCTCCCTCTTGCACAGCTCCTCCAATACCAGATAGTAGTTGATAGTAGTTAGGCGGGGAGAGTCTGATAGGTATGGATGGGGAGAGGGATCTTGGGGTGATAGTATCTGAGGATTTGAAGGTGACAAAACAGTGTGACAAGGCGGTGGCCCCAGCTAGAAGGTTGTTAGGCTGTATAGAGAGAGGTGTGACCAGCAGAAGAAAGGGGGTGTTGATGCCCCTGTATAAGTCGTTGGTGAGGCCCCACCTGGAGTATTGTGTTCAGTTCTGGAGGCCTTATCTTGTTAAGGATGTAAAAAGAATTGAAGCAGTGCAAAGAAAAGCTACGAGAATGTTATGGGATTTGCGTTACAAGACATAGGTTGCGGACCTGAACATGTATACTCTGGAGGAAAGGGGAAACAGGGGTGATATGATACAGACGTTCAAATATTTGAAAGGTATTAATCTGCAAACTAACCTTTTCCGGAGATGCGAAGGCAGTAGAACGAGAGGACGTGAAATGAGATTGAAGGGGGGCAGACTCAAGAAAAATGTCAGGAAGTATTTTTTCACAGAGAGAGTAGTGGATGCTTGGAATGCCCTCCCGCGGGAGGTGGTGGAAACGAAAAAGGTAACGGAATTCAAACATGCGTGGGATAAACATAAAGGAATCCTGCTCAGAAGGAATGGATCCTAAAGAGCTTAGACGAGATTGGGTGGCAAAGCCGGTGGCGGGAGACAGAGATGGTGCTGGGCAGACTTGTACGGTCTGTGCCAGAGCCAGTGGTGGGAGGCGGGACTGGTGGTTGTGAGGCGGGGATAGTGCTGGGCAGACTTATACGGTCTGTGCCCTGAAAAGGACAGGTACAAATCAAGGTAAGGTATACACAAAAAGTAGCACATGTGAGTTTATCTTGTCGGGCAGACTGGATGGACCATGCAGGTCTTTTTCTGCCGTCATCTACTATGTTACTGTGATACACGCCAATGGGGACACGCCCGAGAGGGAACAGGCTTCTCTTGTTGCAAGAGGAGGACCTGAGGCTGTGTTAACCCCGGGAAGACAGCCTTCAGAGGAGAGACAGGCTTTTCAGCTTACCTCTCCTCCTACCCAAGGCTCTACTTTTTTTTTGTTAAATTTGTACCCCGCGCTTTCCCACTCATGGCAGGCTCAATGCGGCAGGCAATGGAGGGTTAAGTGACTTGCCCAGAGTCACAAGGAGCTGCCTGTGCCGGGAATCGAACTCAGTTCCTCAGTTCCCCAGGACCAAAGTCCACCACCCTAACCACTAGGCCACTCCTCCACTCCCAGAAGTAATGGAGACTTGGTGAGACCTGCTGTGGTAACATTAGAACTATTATGGGATCTGATTCAGGGTTTAAATTTCTCTCTCCTTCAGGTTTCTAACTCTTTTAAAGGAGAGATTGTGGATTTGAAAGAATCAGTTTAAGTTTTGTCTGATAATTATGAAAATCAGATGCATAAAACTAGAAGGGGAGATAGTACGTTTACAAAGTTTTGCCTCTATGGCTATCAAAGACAGAGATGTACAAGCTCGTAAGCTGGAGTACTTGGAGAACCAAGGAAGGAAAAATAGTTTGAGGTTTTTAAATTTTCCTAAGTCACCACTCATCTCAGCTCTTGATATGCTAAGAAAGTATTTTGGTGAAATATTGGGAATACCGATTGAGGGTTATCCACCCATAGTCAGAGCCCAATATATCACAGGAACTTCTAGATCTACTGCACAATCTCAATCTGATTTAAACTTGACTCAATTTCTGGAAAGTTCCTTGGACATAATAACCTAATGGACAACCCTTCTTGTGACTTTTGCTTTAGAGCCAGACAAAAATTATATTTTTCGGACTTATTTTCGACATATGAACGCAGACTTTTTGGGAGCAAAAATGAAACATTTTCCTGACTTAGCAAGGGAAACACATAAAAGAAGGGACAGAATTCTTAGCTTTAAAACCTAGAATTCTTAATTTAGGTAGTATGTTTGTGTTGAAATTCCCTTGAAGGTGTTTAGTAACATTGAATTAAAAACATTATGTGTTTTTGACCCGAATAAGCTGCTGGAATATGTAAAATCTAAAGAAGGTGTTAGGGATACCTTGGTCACATCCAGTAATTGAAATCGCTGTATATCGGTTGCGATCTCAGGCTCTCTACTGCTCTATTGATATTTATTTTTCCTTTGTATTTTTATTTATTTCCTAGTACTTGGATCCAAATATGTGGACAAAGTGATGATAATTGTTTTTCTTAGTAAATAATTTTTCCTGTTAATCATGGTTGGGAATTACCTAAATATTTATGTTAATTATATAAATGTAAAATAAAAATATATTGATAATAAAAAATACACTTCTTGGTGGGGGAAAGGGGGAGTTCCATCCAGTATGCTGGTAAATTTTTAACAATGGGAGCTCTCTCTGGGCATAGCCAGCTCTGCAATTTGGACGGGGGGGGGGGGGGGGGGGGGCAAGGGTGGACTGGGGGACAACTCGTTCCTCTCCCCCACCCCCACACTAGGCATGAGAGCCCTGCCAGCAAAATAAATGGACTGCTGCTGCTCCCCGCTACTTCTTTCTGGCGCTCTGAGCTTGAGGTACAAGTCCCGGCATGCTGCTCAGAGCCGGAAACAAGTAGCAGGGAGCGGCAGAAGTCTATTTATTTGGCTGGCAGAGCTCAGCATTCCCACTAGCAAAGTAAAAGGGAGTTCAGGAGGGGGCCTGAGTCCAAATTTTGGGACCCAGATGTTAAAGTAGCCATGGGGACCTACTTTAACAACTGGCTCCCAAAATTCTTAAAAACTTAAAAACAAACGGCTCTTGCAAGCCAGTGCGAGCCAGCTCCAGCACACCACTGGCTCCATCTTACAATGATCTCAGTTTTTGTATTGCGAAATTGTTGGCCTTATAGAAGTATCAGTTCTAGCCAACTGCACATTTTCTTTTTGGAAATCATTGTAAGAGCAATCATTTTAGATCAGTGGTTTTTAACCAGTAGAGTATAAGGAGGCGGACATGGGAATCAGCCTGAGGAAGGGCAAGGAAGAGCTGAAACATAAAACCGAGTGTCAAACTGGGATGCATAGATGCCACATGTAACCTGGCATTTCCAAATCCGGAGGAATTGCTAACCCACTTGTCACTGCTGCATCAGCAATTGTACCAATGGACTGAGATTCACAGCATGGCCTTGCGGTTGGCAAGTATGTTACCACTGATGCAGTTAGCCATCAATGGTGACCTGATGACTTCAGCAGTGATCTTCCTTCTTCCTTACAGCTACTACTACTACTATTTAACATTTCTAAAGCGCTACCAGGGTTGCGCAGCGCTGTACAATTAACAAAGAAGGACAGTCCCTGCTCAAAGGAGGTTACAATCTAAAGGACAAAAAGTGCAGTCAATCAAGATTGAGGCATTCTAGATTTCCTGGTTAGAGGTACAATGGTTAGGTGCCGAAAGCGACATTGAAGAGGTGGGCTTTGAGCAAGGATTTGAAGATGGGTAGGGAGGGGGCTTGGCGTATGGGCTCAGGGAGTTTATTCCAAGCATAGGGTGAGGCGAGGAAGAAAGGGTGGAGTCTGGAGTTGGCGGTGGTGGAGAAGGGTACTGAGAGGAGGGATTTGTCCTGTGAGCGGAGGTTACGGGTAGGAGCGTAAGGGGAGATGAGGGTAGAGAGGTAGTGAGGGGCTGCAGATTGAGTGCATTTGTAGGTTAGTAGGAGAAGCTTGAACTGTATGCGGTACCTGATCGGAAGACAGTGAAGTGACTTGAGGAGAGGGGTGATATGAGCATATTGGTCTAGGCGGAAGATAGGCACAGCAGAGTTCTGAACGGATTGAAGGGGGGATAGATGGTTAAGTGGGAGGCCAGTGAGGAACTACAGCCCTTAGTTCCAGGCGCTTCTTCCCTCCCCCAATATGTCTGCTAGGAGGGAAAGAAATTTCTGACTGGGTACCACTCATGCCCGGCTCCAGTGAGGACAATTGGCTGATTTGGAAGGTATGCAAGTCAGTGGCTTGAGGGCTCTCCTAATTGATGTACCTTAACTAGTAGAATCTAGGAACAGCTTTCCTGCTCCTTCCTACTCTGCACAGATGCCCTCCATGTCTAGGGAGAGAACTCCTTTTAACAGTCATCAACATTTCACTAACCAAAAAGTGGACAAAAAGCAACATGCTTGTGCATTCTTCTCTCCAGTACCTCCAGGATTCAAGGTTGACCTTTCAAATTCGTTACTTTCTTGTTGTGTCAGGAGATGTGCTTTTTCACATATTATTGGTGCTATTTATTCAAATCTTCCAGCTCACTTAACCTCTCCTCAAGATCTTTTATGCAAGGGCAGATGCCACCAACTGAACCTCTGGCCACCTTAAACTCCACTGCCTTCTTCTCTCCTATTTTGAAAAAGTTTCATAGGTTGCCTGTTCAGTACAGTTTCAGTTCGTACCTTCAAAGACTTATGATTTGGATTCCACAGTATTTGGCAAACTTGACCATTCCATTTAGTCCTGCCCGCTTATTACAATCATTAACCCCTGGATTCTATATATAGTGCTCAAAGTTGCATGCACAAATTTGGGTGTATACCCAATTTGCATGTGCAATTTAATTGAGTAGCGAACCTATTAGTGCCAATAATTTGGGGCTAACAATCAATTACTGGTGCTTATTGGCAACAATTTGGATTTACTTGCGCATCTTGCTAGGTGCTATTCTATAAAGATGCACACGTAAATCTTTTAACGCGCAGCTGAAAGTGTGTGTGGCTATGGTAGGGGCATGGGTGGCCCAAGGGCATTCACTAATGCACTATTATAGAATTCAGGGGATCTGTGCCTAATTTACACCTGAGGATTTATACCAGGTTTCAGGTAGTGTAAATCCTCATGCCCAAAGTTGAGCACAGATCCCAGTGCTATGCACTGTTCTACACATGATGCCCACCTCAGAGTTCCATTTATAGAACAGGGATCAGCGCTCATTTTACTCAGCACCCAAATTTGAGCACCGTTTACAGAATCTAATCCTAAATGATCACATTTTAGTACTTCTGGGTTCAAGATACATCCAACCTGAGTCCACCCGTCATTGTGCCTTCTTTTTCTGTGGTACCTACTCAATGGGGGAAAAAAACTTTCTAATTCCATTTGAATGGAACAATCCTTTAAAAATGTGAAAATGCAAATTAAGGGGCTCTTTTACTAAGCTACGGTAAAAAGGGCCCTGCGCTAGCAGCGGGGGGGGGGGGGGGCATTGTTGCCGTGCACTGTGGCCATTTTTACCGCAGTGGGTAAAAAGGCTGCAAAACGACATGGTCATGGGGTAAGGTTGCTCTTACCATATGGCCATGCAGGGGGGGGGGGGGGGGAAGCACTTACCACCACCCATTGATGTGGTGTAAGGGTTCCTGTGCTAATCCGGTGGTAATCAGTGCAGCTCTGCTTGATTACTGCCGGGTTAGTGATGCACTGAAAAATCTTGCCCAGTTTTCCCTAGCACAGGAAATGGTGCGCTCTAGGGCTGGAACTACCACTGGTGCCCATGTTGGGCTGACGGTAGCTCCAAATTGGTGCACAGTGAGTCAGTGGTGATCCTTGGTCGGCTGCCACCCAGGGCAGATCACTGCTATGCACCCCCCCCCCCCCACCGGGTGCAGTGGCATCCGTCCCCCCCCCCCCCCCCCCCGGGTGCAGCATGACACACACACACCCCACGGCGTATCACCCAAGCCCACCCAGAGTGCATTCTTACCTGCTGTGGGCAGCCGCACGGCTGTCGGTTCCGTTGATTCCCTGCTCCCTCTGCCCCAGAACAGGAAGTAACCTGTTCTGGGGCAGAGGAAGCAGGGAACCAGCGGAGCTGACAGCCACGCAGCTGCTTTCTGCACCCCTCCAACGATGTGCACCCAGGGTGAACCGCCCCCACCGCCCCGCCCTCTGTACGCCACTGCAGTGAGTCCACATTGGGCTTACCACCACTTATTAAAAGGAGCCCTTAGACTTTACTTTTTAAATGAACTATGAGTAGATAGTGGGATAAGTGACTGTGAGCTCTCCTGTGGCCTAAACGTTGACTATTGAAGTGGTGTTACATGCATTTTGCTCTGTTGTCTTTGGATGTGATAATTGTGTCTGTATATCTAGTTTTGCTGAGAGTATATTTTGACGCACATATTCTGCCCTATTTTAAATTGATGGGGTTCTTTCCTACATTGTATTTTACACTGCTTTGGTCTGTTTTGTCAATAAAGGTGGTATAGTAAATGTTAATAAACTGTAAACTTGATATCATGTGTGACTCCCGCTGACACCAGAGTGAGACGTTTCATCTGGGAGCTTTGCCACTGCTAACGTCTTCGGGATTTGCCATTTCACCAGCTTGTCTTTGAACTGACTTTTCTGATACATTTCTTGCTTGATGAGTGCTTCCTGATGTTATCATCTCCAAGTTTTGGGCTCGTTTTCGCCATCAGTTGCGCAGTATTGAAGCAGAGAGGATTTTAACCACACCGAGCCACAGGATTTCAAAAGAAAGCATTCACCCGCCTTGATGCTGACCGGCCACTCCCAAGCTCTTTTTCTCTACCTTATGTTTTCTGTTTAAAAGAGTTTGGTCATATTGAGCTGGTGCTGTCTCCAGCAGAATCCTCCGGCTATTTTATTTTCCCACTCTAACTTTTCACTTAGTAAGAAAGGCTGCCAAAATAATAGTCTAGCTTTTATAGTAGATAAAATTATTTCGCTCAGTAGGAACTATTAATAGATCTACCTCTTGATACTTCAAACTGATAAGCGAAAAGAACATACAGTATAATTAGAGCCTATTTAATGCACAATAGCTAAGAATTCTGCTGCTAAGCAGTATTGTGCTACAGTAGTTTTTTTTATGTTACAAAATGTTTTTCATTATAAGTGTGTTGCATTTGCAAAATCTACTGTAGTATGCAAAATCCCATTAATCCATAGCCTATTTGTTTCAGTCTGTCAGTTTAGAGCCAAAACAAGATTTATCCTTTTTACTTAAAATTACTAATGTAACAACTTGTATTTAGGATACAATTCTAATATCCTTTCCCAGCATCCTGCCATCATATGATACTGGATCATTTGCTTATTAGATGCCTTTTGCAATACTCTTGCCAGTTTGTTCGCTTTTTTTTTTTTTTTTCCATTCAGGGATTTAGGACTTGAATATACCTCAGACCAACCCTATCACTGGCCAAAATGTTAGCAGGAGAACTCATCTGGCTGATTTCTTTCTTTTCAACTATGGCTGCTGCCCGGTTTCCTGTAATAAGCTGAAACATAGTTGTTTACATAGTTGCACAGTTAACTATTAGGTTGAAAGAAAAGCAGAGATCCATTGAGCCCCAAGCTTCTGATTGTCCTGTAGAATTTATCATTGAATACTGCCACTCTTTAAGACTGTCAGACATATAATTCTGTGCCCCTCGTTGCTGACACTTGACAGATGAACATTTCCTGATTCCCAAGTGTGTTTACACTCTTTCCTAAGCTCTTATATACGGAGGAAGAGCAGGGATAGTCCCAATTAAAAGCACAGCTGGCCTTCTGCAAATTAAAAGAGAGGAATGCGATAGTGTTAATGGTTGCATTCCTTTCACATTGCCTTGTTGAGGAAATTCACCCAAGATGGTGTATAGCAAGTATAGGTCAAACATAAGCAATAAACAATTATGACAATAAAATATTCAAATAGTAGTATATAGCATGGAGGGGCATTTTTGAAGGGACATCCAAGTATGAATAGAGACGTCCGTGTCAGAACGTCTCAAATGGACATTCATCTCACAGGTATTTTTGAGTCAGAAATATGTCAAGATTTCCTGTTCAAAAAATATATGAAATGGATGTCCTTGGGCTGGAGACATCCAACATGAACAGCCATTTTACAAACTGGAAAGTGGCTCAACTGAAAAGCAGATTTCTTTTTTTTTTTGTTTTTAGTCTTACTATTTTTATTAATTTTGTTGCAAAGAAAAATAACAGATAACAGTTATAGTAATACAATGCAATGAACTATAAAGTTTAGATTCAACATTAGGAGCTTAAAGAAGACAAAGAAAAAGAGGGAGAAAGGAGGAGAAAGATAAGAGAACAAAAAAACACTGAGGATTTCAGCCAATTCATGCATATATCACAATTGTTAGCAATAGGAACACTTCTCATTTTACTTCTTTAAAGTAAGACAACAAAGGAGACCATTTTTCCTTATATAAGATAAAACGAGATGATTTTTTAGCAAAATATGTTTCATAAGTTTGAAACAATAAGTTCTACCACTCTTGGTAAGTGACTTGGTGCAGAGCTTTCCAATGTGAAAAAACTACCTTCAAGTCTAAAGTAAGCATGGTATTAACAAGCATACATTCATTAGACTTTAACATGTTTCTAAAACATTGATCCTTAAGTAACACATATTTATACAATATTGGACCAGTAAGATGGAATACGTCTATTAAAATAAGTCATATATCTTTCCAGAATTTTTGAATACATATACAATCAAATGTAAGATGTTTAATAGTGCCTTGTTGGGTATGGCAGGACCAACATTAATTAGAGATATGAGGGTCAATTAAGTGTGACCTGAGAGGTGTCCATAGGGATCTACGTGTAAAGAAATAAAGATATTGTGTTAACGAAGATCTGGAACATTTAAATAGTGAACTCCATATCTGTTCCCAATTTTTATCTGTAATAGTTTGTTGAATATCCTCTCCCCAGCATACAATTAATAGGATACAATAGCATACAAGCCCATACAATTAATAGGAGATTTACTTAAGATGAAAGTATAAATATTGGATGCAACATGTCTAGCAGACTGAAGTCTCTTAGTTATATCAATGAGCTCAGGAGTATGATGCATCTTGTGAATTAGTAAGTTGCTTTTTTTTTAACATTGAACTGAGCTGTAACCATTGATAAAATTGAATATCTAATAAAGAAAATTTGACTTTCATAGCTGAAAATGTTTTCCAAGTGTGATTGTTCAGGTCGATAAAATTTTTAAGATCCCATATACCTATGCGTTGCCAATGTCACCAGGAGACTTGTTTTTTTTATTAATTGTAAATTTTGGATTATTCCATATAGGCATATATGTGGTAGAAGACCAAGGAATGCTTAGTTGCTTATCAAAAGAGGATATTAATTTATGAGTAGTATTGATAATGGGATTAGAAGCAATATATTTAGGAAGATGCATACCAATTAAATACGAGTGTATTAATGGATCTATAATGGAGTGCTCCAATAATACCCATCTAGATGAGGAAGCAATATTAGAGGGAGCTATCCATTCTAATCCTTGACGAATAATAAACGCTTTATGATAAGAGATCAGGAAATCTTACCCCTCCCTGCAATTTAGGTAATTTTAGCTTACCTAAGGAAATTCTGGGTGACTTAAGATTCCACAGAAAATTACAGAGTAATTTCACCAACCTTTTATAAAAAATAGTAGGAAAAAGAGGAATCATACTCAAAGCATATGTAGTTTTAGGAACTATCATCATTTTGATAGTGTCAAGTCTGCCCCACCAGGTTAAATTGAGTGGAGACCAAGATGAGAGAGAATTTTCAACCTTAGCTATAATTTTATCAGAGTTGATTTTGATGGTAGTAGGGAGATCCCTATAAAAACAAACACCTAAATATTTAATAAAGGATATAACCCATTTAAAGGGATAACCTGGAATAGTAAAAGGAATACAGATATCATTTAAATGCATCAATTCAGTTTTATCCCAATTGATTTTATAGCCATATAACCTTGAAAAATGAGAAATTAGCTTAATAACTGCTTTCATAGATGTCTGTGGTTTAGCAAGATATAACATTATATCATCTGCATATGCTGAAAGCTTACACATGGAAATGCCAACAACAACATTTGAATTTTGGATAGCTACCAAAAGGAGCTCAAGAGCCAAATTGAATAGTAGAGGAGATATAGGGCAACCTTGTCTGGTGCCTCTATGTGATATAAATGGAGCAGAAAGCTCACCATTATCTGCAATTCGTACAGTTAGTAATGAGTACAATAGGTGTTCCATGTGTAGGAAGGGTTCAGGGAAACCAAAATGTCTGAGTACATTAAATAAGTATTTCCACTCCACCCAGTCATAGTAACATAGTAGATGATGGCAGAAAAAGACCTGCACGGTCCATCTAGTCTGCCCACGATAAACTCATATGTGTATACCTTACCTTGATTTGTACCTGTCTTTTTCAGGGCACAGACCGTATAAGTCTGTCCAGCAGTATTTCCTGCCTCCCAACCACCAGTCCCGCCTCCCATCACTGGCTCCGGCACAGGCCCCGTATAAGTCTGCCCTCCCCCATCCTAGCCTCTCAACCACCAACCCCTCTTCCCCCCGCCACCCAATTTCAGCTAAGCTTCTGTGGATCCATTCCTTCTGCACAGGATTCCTTTATGCCTGTCCCATGCATGTTTGAATTCCGTTACCGTTTTCATCTCCACCACCTCCCGCGGGAGGGCATTCCAAGCGTTCACCACCCTCTCTGTGAAGAAATACTTCCTGACATCTTTCCTGAGTCTGCCCCCCTTCAATCTCATTTCATGTCCTCTCGTTCTACCGCCTTCCCATCTCCGGAAAAGATTCGTTTGCGGATTAATACCTTTCAAATATTTGAACGTCTGTATCATATCACCCCTGTTCCTCCTTTCCTCCAGAGTATACATGTTCAGGTCAGCAAGTCTCTCTTCATACGTCTTGGAACGCAACTCCCATACCATCCTCGTAGCTTTTCTTTGCACCGCTTCCATTTTTTTAACATCCTTCGCAAGGTACGGGCTCCAAAACTGAACACAATACTCCAGGTGGGGCCTCACCAACGTCTTATACAGGGGCATTAAAACCTCCTTTCTTCTGCTGGTCACACCTCTCTCTTTACAGCCTAGCAACCTTCTCGCTACGGCCACCGCCTTGTCGCACTGTTTCATCGCCTTCAGGTCCTCAGATACTATCACCCCAAGATCCCTCTCCCCGTCCATGTCTATCAGGCTCTCCCCACCTAACACATACGCCTCCCTTGGATTTCTACTCCCTAAGTGCATCACTTTGCATTTCTTCGCATTGAATTTTAATTGCCAAACGTTAGACCATTTTTCCAGCTTCTTCAGATCTTTTTTCATGTTTTCCACTCCCTCCGGGGTGTCCACTCTGTTGCAAATCTTGGTGTCATCCACAAAAAGGCAAACTTTACCTTGTAACCCTTCGGCAATGTCACTCACAAATATATTGAACAGAATGGGCCCCAGCACCGATCCCTGAGGCACTCCACTACTCACCTTTCCCTCCTCCGAGCGAACTCCATTCACTATCACCCTCTGGCGTCTGCCCGTCAACCAGTTCCTAATCCAGTTCACCACTTCGGGTCCTATCTTCAGCCCTTCTAGTTTATTCAAGAGCCTCCTGTGGGGAACCGTGTCAAAAGCCTTGCTGAAATCTAAGTAGATGACATCCATAGCACGTCCTTGATTTAATTCTCCTGTCACCCAGTCAAAGAATTCAATGAGATTCATTTGGCACAATTTCCCTTTGGTGAAACCATGTTGTCTCGGATCTTGCAACTTATTGGCTTCCAGGAAATTCACTATCCTTTCCTTCAGCATGGCTTCCATTACTTTTCCAATAACCGAAGTGAGGCTTACCGGCCTGTAGTTTCCAGCTTCTTCCCTATCACCACTTTTGTGAAGAGGGACCACCTCCGCCATTCTCCAATCCCTCGGAACCTCTCCCGTCTCCAAGGATTTATTAAACAAATCTTTAAGAGGACCTGCCAGAACCTCTCTGAGTTCCCTCAGTATTCTGTGGTGGATCCCGTCCGGCCCCATGGCTTTGTCCACCTTTAGCTTTCCAAGTTGTTCATACACACTCTCTTCCGTGAACGGTGCTCTATCCACTTCATTTTCAGGTGTACTTTTGCCAGTCCCTCTCGGTCCTTCCCCAGGATTCAGTAAAAACAGAACAAAAGGCTTTTTCAGCATCTAGGGAAACAGATAGGATAGGGTAATCTATAGACTGAGTGGAGAGGATAAGATGACATGGAGGGGCATAATCGAATGCGAACGCCCATCTCCATGGGCGTCTATGTCCGAAAACAGGTATGTGAAGAGGCGGGACAGACCATATTATCGAAAAAGATGGGCGTCCATCTTTCATTTCGAAAATACAGTTTGGACGGACCAAATGCCATGGATTTGGTCCCTTCTGAGATGGACGTTTTTTTTTTTGTGATAATGGAAACTTAAAACGCCCAGCTCAGAAACGTCCCAATCCAAGCCATTTGGTCATGGGCGGGACAAATGTACAACACTACCATAGCTCTTAGGGGTGAAGGGGGCAACTACATGTGGGTACAGTGGGTTTTAGAGGCCTCCCATTTACCACCACAAGTGTTAAGGGTGGGGGGGATGGGCCTGGGTCTGCCTGCCTGAAGTGCACTGCAGTACCCACTACAAGTGCTCCAGGGACAGGACTTGTTGCTGGTGTATAACCTTGGCACAGCAGTTCACACCTGAAGACTAATCTCGCTGAAAACGTCCTTTATTTTAATAAGCACCTTTACTCACAGTTAACTGCAGATCAGAGGTTGTGCCCCACTGGCAACGAGTCTCGCTGGTACTGAGATTAGCAGTAGGTCCGAGCTGGCAGAATGGTGTACAATGTCCTCTTTCAGCAACATTCAAGGTAAGAACTAAGTGCTGTAACGTGGCTAACACATGAGAGGGATCTAAAAGTGTCTTACACAAATGGCCACTACCTCATGGACTACCAGAAACAAAACAGGGCACAATCTGACCCAGTAAGCAGAGGGAAAAGCACCATGGGAGTAGAGCCTACCAACTACCAACATCGTGAGCATTTAACACAAGCTAGTGGAATCACGGAGCCCAATACCCTACACCCACCACAATGCACTGCTGATGTGACTCTGCAGTGCCCTTAACAGAAAAGGTGTCACACTCACCTGAGACCCACATCAGAACCAGGGAAAGGCTGTCAGAGGATAGAACACAACAATTATTGTACCTGACATCCAGGACTAACTGTACTAACAAAACTATGTAAGCCACTTTGAGCCTGCAAATAGGTGGGAAAATGTGGGATACAAATGCAATAAATAAATAAATAAATAAATTCTGCTGTCATGGAGGTGGGTACGGCATTTGAGGCTGGCATACAGGCTGAGAAAAAAAGTTTGTAAAGTGGTTTTTTTTTTGGTGGGAGGGGGTTAGTGACCACTGGGGGAGTCAGGGGAGGTCATCCCCGATTCCCTCCGGTGGTCATCTGGTCAGTTGGGGCACTTTTTTGGGACTTAGACCTGAAAAAAAGGGTCCAAATAAAGCGGACCAAATTCTCATCAAAAACGCCCTTCTTGTTTCGATTATCAGCTAAAGACGCCCATCTCTCCTCGGCCGATAACCACGCCCCAGTCCCGCCTTTGCCATGCCTCCGACACACCCCCGTGATCTTTGTTCGTCTCCGTGACGGACTGCAGTTGAGGATGCCAAAAATCAGGTTTCGATTATACCGATTTGGGCACCCACAGGAAATGGACGCCCATCTCCCGATTTGGGTCGAGATATGGGCATCTTTCTCTTTTGAAAATAAGCTGGACAATAATCTTGTGTTATCAGCACCATATCTGAGTTTTATGAAATCAACTTGATCTCTGTGTATGAGTGATTGGCTAATGGTCTCCATTCTGCAGCACAATAGCTTTGTATAAATTTTGTAGTCTGTATTTAGCAAGGAGATCGGTCTATAATTGTGCACAAGGGTACAATCACTATTAGGTTTAGGAAGCAGTACAATGTTGGCGTCCAAAAAATGGCCTGGAGATGATGAGTCTAGTAAAGCTTGATAATAAGACATCAAATGAGTTGAGATAGAAGCAGAGAATGATTTATAAAATTCCACTGGCAGCCCATCAGGACTGCCAGTGGAAGAAAGGCAATATTTTGATTGCAGAGATTATCTCTTCATGAGAAATGGATTGATTAAGTTGACATATTTGTTGCTCAGAGAGGCGCGGAAGATTTAGTGATGAAAGAAATTTAGAAATTTCAGAATCATGAGCTATGCATTCTGAAGAATATAATGACGTATAAAATGATTCAAAAGCTTTGAGTATTTGAGAAGAAGAAGTCAAGGAAGCTCCTGTAGGCGATAGAATAGCAGCTATGCGTTGCTTTGGTCTTTTGCCTTTAAGATAGGATGCTAGTAATTTACCAGCTTTGTTGGATTCTGTATAATATGTAGCATTTTGTTTAAAAGTGATGATACTGGTAATGCTTGACAAAATGGAGTTGTACTGTATTTTAAGGAGCCTGAGTTTTTGAAGTGTAGACTTAGATGATGATGATGTGTACAAAGTCATTTCAAGATGGCGAATTTCTTCCTCTGGTTTAGTAATTTTAGCATTGTTGGTTTTGTGAAGATGAGATGCATAGCTAATTATTTCACCTCTCAGTCATGTCTTAAATGCTTCCCACATTGCTACATATGATGGTACAGAGTCTTTGTTATTAGCAAAGAATTCAGATGATATGAGGGAAATGTGTTGCAGAAATGCTGAATCCGAGAGCAGAGAAGTATTGAGTTTCCAAAAAAAGATTTTGTTTTATTAAAAGACCAATTGAAATCACAAGATATTGCTGCACGATCAGAGATTGATATTTCATGTATCTGTGCAGCAGATAGCAAAGGGATCAAGTCTTTAGTGCCCAAAAAATAGTAAATTCTTGAATACGTTTGGTGTGGGGTGGAGAAAAAGGAGTAGTCTCTAGACGTTGGATAGATTAATCTCTATAAACCAGACCATCCATTGGATTGCATAATAGTATTCAGTGAGCTTCGAAGTTTGAAGATCTGTCCATATAAGGATCAATTGAAAAATTAAAATCTCCTCCAATTATAGTGTGACAAGTAAGAGCATTTGATCCAGAGGTATTAATTTTGTGGAAAAAATTACGATCATCAATATTTGGAGCATAAACATTAATATTATAGGTTTGCCCTCTAAAGATCCTTCCAACCTAGATCATCTACCTTCATTATCATTAATATGAGAAATTAGTTGGAAGGGCAAGGATTTTCTAATAAGTGTAATAATGCCATTTTTACGACCATTTGCTGGACTTATAAGCATTGATCAAACCATTTACCTAGAAGTTTGGAACCTTCTTGTGCATCTAGATGAGTATCTTGCAAGAAACAAATAGAATTTTTCCTTTTCAGATAAAGTAGGAGTTTCTTACGCTTGATGGGATTAGTGATCCCTTTAATATTAAGGGATAATATCCGTAGTTTCATCATTGATAGTATATAAGCTCTGCATCCAGTTAAATAGTTCAATGTAGATATGCATGAAGAGAAGACTGCGAATAATTGACAGCATAAAATCCTCAAAAAACTTTAAAAAATCAATGAATATAACAAAATAAAGGCTGATCTTAATAAGTGAAGGGAATAGAGACAAGAAGTCCATATGCTCCATGGATAAGGAGAGTGAAAACCAATTATGGGGCACATGCGTCCAGATCAGACACAAAGAAAGAGCTTTAGCCAGCATAAAGTAATATGATAGCACTTAAAACAGCTATGTGAAGTAAACTTTAGAAAGCCATCAGAAAAAATTTTAGTACGGCACTTACAAGCAGGCAGATTGACCAAGCTAACACGTGGTGTCAGAGGAATCTTTATTAAGAAACTCTGATACTTCAGCAGGATCTTCACAATGTTTAATATTAACCACGCTATCCCATGGTATCAGAGGAGTCTTTGTCAAGAAAAGTTTGTAGCTCAGCAGGATCGTTATAATGTTTAGTATTATTTTGAAAGGTTACCCTCATAGTTGCAGGATACAAAAGACCATATTGTGCACCAATAGCTTTAAGTTTAGGGCGCATTTCAAGAAACATCTTCCTTTTTTTTTTGCAGTGGGTTTGGAGAAATCCGGCATTAGAAGAATTTTCGCTCCAGGGAACATCAAAGGAGATTTTGAACGAGTAGCCTTCAGTAGGAACATTAACTGATCATGTCGAATAAATTTAGCGACTATAGGTCGCAGATAGTTTTTCCCAGGAATAGGCCACGACGTGATGCGGTGAGCACGTTCTGTTTCAAAACTTGTGTCGGTTGAAAGAGCAGCGATTTTCACAAAGAACGAATTCAAAAATTGAATCATGTCCTTACTCTCAGTTTGTTCAGGAACCCCTAATATTCGGATATTGATCCTTCTCATTTGATTAGATAGATCCTCTAACTCCCTCTGCATGAGATCAATTTTGTTCATCTTACGGTTCATTTCCTGATGAAGTTCGTCATGTGCAGACATGCGGTCTTCAAGAAATTCAATTCTGGCATTGAATTGAGTTAGTTGAGATTAATTCTGACTTAATTTCAGAGGTGTTTTTGAGATTTTGTTGCATTAGGATATGTAACACTTTAATGTCGTCTGCAACGAGCTCAACCTTATCGCATGGTAATGGCGACTGCAGGGCATTCTCGGGCGAAGAGAGATCAGTTTTGTTTCTTTTAGAGGCTGAATGTAGTGAAGAAGAGCCTTCATTCCTATTAGATTTTGATGACATCCTGCTAGAATGGCTTTCCCAGCATCAAAAAGAGGTGTTAAGCTGTTGAATCGTAATATTAGAAAGGAAACTGGCAGGAGAGAAAGCTCTACGCGTCCATACTGGATGAAGTCATGTGACACTACCCGAAAAGCAGTTTTCTGAACTCAACAGGTATGAACAAGGTGTAAAGTCTGATCTATATCACAGGAGAACCCACCTGGGTAGCAAATATCCATCTCCTGAGAAATCTTACTGACAACCAGCATTTCTTTGTTTTTGCATTTTTGTTTTGTTGTTGTTATTTGTTTGTTGATTTGTTAGGGAGGTTGGTTCTTAAGGTATTTTATCCTAAGAAATTAAAAAAATGTTTTCTATCACATCTCAGTATTCCTGGGACAGATACTGTGCAGGAATGCTTCGTGATTCCAGTGGGATAAATAGTACCTGCTACAAGAGGCAATGCTTGACCAAGACATGTGAAGGGCAATTCTATAACTGGGTGCCCATGATTATGCATATGCAAAATTACTGAATACTAGCACTTACATGACTACATATACACTTACCCTTGAAAGCACAAGCAGGACACCAGTGTGCTATTCTGAAAGGGAGAACAAGTGGCCTAGCATGTAAATGAAAGGGGGCGGAGCATGGGTGGGGCTAGAAACACAAGAGCAGGTTTCCCTTCCCCACAGAAAGGAAGACAAGATGAAAGAGCAGTGATGACCAGGGAGGACAGACAACTCAGGAGTCCTTCAACATACAAAGATTTATTATGAGTCCCAAAATTAACACTTTCAATAACTATTTGTTTATTTAGTTAAGAAGTTTATATTTATCATTGTTACAGATTTTCATTTAAGAATCATAACCCCTTGTTGTATTATTAGATATGTGGAGGGGCATAATCGAATGGGGTGCCCAAGTTTTCCTGTCCCGCGAAGCGGCAGGAAAACCCGTATTATCGAAACAAGATGGGCGGCCATCTTTTGTTTCGATAATACGGTTGGGGATGCCCAAATCTCCACATTTATGTCGACCTTAGAGATGGACGTCCCTAGAGATCGTCGTCCCTGATTTTCGGCGATAATGGAAACCGAGGACCCCCATCTCAGAAATGACCAAATCAAAGCCATTTGGTCATGGGAGGAGCCAGCATTCGTAGTGCACTGGTCCCCCTCACATGCCAGGACACCAACCGGGCACCCTATGGGTCACAGTGGACTTCAGAAAAAGCTCCCAGGTGCATAGCTCCCTTTCCTTGTGTGCTGAGCCCCCCCCCCCCAAACCCACTCCCCACAACTGTACACCACTACCATAGCCCTTAGGGATGATGGGGGGAACCTAGATGTGGGTACAGTGGGTTTTGGAGGGCTCACATTTACCACCACAAGTTTAACAGGTGGGGGGATGGGCCTGGGTCCGCCTGCCTTAAGTGCACTGCAGTATCCACTAAAACTGCTCCAGGGACCTGCATACTGCTGTCATGGAGCTGGGCTTGATATTTGAGGCTGGCATAGAGGCTGGCAAATTATTTTTTTTTAATTTTTTTTAGGGTGGGAGGGGGTTAGTGACCACTGAGGGAGTAGGGGGAGGTCATCCCCGATTCCCTCCGGTGGTCATCTGGTCATTTAGGGCACATTTTTTTGGCTTGGTTGTAAAAAAAAAAAAAAGGACCAAGTAAAGTCGGCCAACTGTTCGTCAGGGACGCCCTTCTTTTTTCCATTATCGGCCGAGGACACCCATGTGTTAAGCACGCCCTTTTGCTTTCAACACGCCCCCATGAACTTTGGTCGTCCCTGCGACGGAAAGCAGTTGAGGACACCCAAAATCGGCTTTCGATTATGCCGATTTGGGCGACCCTGGGAAAAGGATGTCCATCTCCCAATTTGTGTGGAAAGATGGGCCCCCTTCTCTTTCAAAAATAAGCCTGATGGTGATCTTCCACAGCCTTGTTTTGGCAAAATGTGTCTGCATCAGGAGTCCAGAAACTGTAATATATCTGATTAGTAGTAATCGTTAAATGTTCTAGAACTTGCAATGTGCAGCCTAAGAACATTCTAAGACATTCTAGAATTAGCTCTCACCACGTGGCATCAAGACATCTAAATGGAGGTACCTATTTACAGAATTGTCCCCATGGCATCCTACCGGTGTTAATGACTTGTAGTCATAACTTAACACAGGGGCTCTTAACCTAGTTGTTGGGACACACCTAGCCAGTCGGGTTTTCAGGATATCCACAACGAATATGCATGAGATAGATTTGCACTCATTAGAGGTAATGTATGCAAATTTATCTCATGCATATGAATTGTGGGTATCCTGAAAACCTGACTGACTAGTTGTGTCCCAAGGACTGGGTTGAAAACCCCTGGTTTAACATATTGACCCCTATCCCCAATAAATTCATTACTGTGGGCAGACTTCAGGCATTAAGGGGAATATATAGAAAAGTGGAAAGTGGACCAAAACCTTCAGAGACTGGGACAGTAGAATGAAATACAGATGGTGTTTTATTAATGACTCCACACAGATCTGTGTTTTGGCCACAGGCCTGCCTCAGGAGTCTCGATGGTGTATTCAACCAAGTAGGTCAATATGTATTGAAAAAAAAACGAAATTGTCTTTAAAAAGACCTTAGTCTTTCGGTTTAAATTTGCAACAGTTCGTCCCACTTTTCTCCGCACTCCGTTTGATTCCATGGGACTTTGTTGTCCATTCACCCAGGTGGATTTCCCTCCATTAAGGGGAATATGACATTTTCTAAGATAAACAAAATGAGCTGGAGTCTTTATTTCTAATGAGATCACCAGTCCACATCACCATGCAATGTTTTACTGTTTCCCTGCTAAATAATTAAGTTACATACTTAGGACAGACATTTTACTATGCTGATAGATATTCTTAAGGACTATACATTATGCTGTTAACACAAAAAATAAGTGATCTGAAATTGTTCCCGAATTAGAATCATTGTTGCTGTGACTGCAAAGATTGTGAAATTAGACATACAATTTCATTTTTGTTTATTTCTATCCTATACTGTATTATCTGTGTTATGCCAGAAATCTATGAGGTCAATGAGTATCCAGCCACACAGTGTATATATAATTTGAACTGCCTTAGATAGGTAGCCAGTTTTACACCCTTGTAAGGGGCCACTTTAAAGAAGACCACAAGTCAGGGGCTGCACCTCACTTTTATCTAGAGCCACAGGGCCTGGATGTGGGACCAGCACTGCTGGGGGACCTTCAGCTGGAAATAAAATAATAAAGGTAGTCCCCACAAACAACTTATGGGGGCTGTCACTTGTGTGATAGTTTCCTGGCAGACTATTAGCAGGGTGGTTTGCCAATGCCCACCCATTTAGGGCTCAGGCCCACTCAATAGTAGCACACATTTAGCGATAGCTGTTGGGGATCCCAAGATCTGCTTGCTGAAAACTTCCCACTGATGGTAATAAAAATGCTGCTATCCATGATACTGGCACCTGCGCATGCTCAGTTTTCAGCGCATGCGTACTGCAGACTGACAAGGTGGAAAGAAGCATTTTCCCACCAACTGAGATATTTTTTTGGTGTGTGTGTGTGTTGGAGGGGGGGAGAACACTTGGTGCCCACCCATTTCTTGCCTAAGCCCACCCAAAATCTGCTGAATTTGTTTTGTTTTGTTTGGGTGGGAGGTCCAGAGATGGACTGGAGGAGCAAACAGTACATAAGTACATAAGTACATAAGTAGTGCCATACTGGGAAAGACCAAAGGTCCATCTAGCCCAGCATCCTGTCACCGACAGTGGCCAATCCAGGTCAAGGGCACCTGGCACGCTCCCCAAACGTAAAAACATTCCAGACAAGTTATACCTAAAAATGCGGAATTTTTCCAAGTCCATTTAATAGCGGTCTATGGACTTGTCCTTTAGGAATCTATCTAACCCCTTTTTAAACTCCGTCAAGCTAACCGCCCGTACCACGTTCTCCGGCAATGAATTCCAGAGTCTAATTACACGTTGGGTGAAGAAAAATTTTCTCCGATTCGTTTTAAATTTACCACACTGTAGCTTCAACTCATGCCCTCTAGTCCTAGTATTTTTGGATAGCATGAACAGTCGCTTCACATCCACCCGATCCATTCCACTCATTATTTTATACACTTCTATCATATCTCCCCTCAGCCGTCTCTTCTCCAAGCTGAAAAGCCCTAGCCTTCTCAGCCTCTCTTCATAGGAAAGTCGTCCCATCCCCACTATCATTTTCGTCGCCCTTCGCTGTACCTTTTCCAATTCTACTATATCTTTTTTGAGATACGGAGACCAGTACTGAACACAATACTCCAGGTGCGGTCGCACCATGGAGCGATACAACGGCATTATAACATCCACACACCTGGACTCCATACCCTTCCTAATAACACCCAACATTCTATTCGCTTTCCTAGCCGCAGCAGCACACTGAGCAGAAGGTTTCAGCGTATCATCGACGACGACACCCAGATCCCTTTCTTGATCCGTAACTCCTAACGCGGAACCTTGCAAGACGTAGCTATAATTCGGGTTCCTCTTACCCACATGCATCACTTTGCACTTGTCAATATTGAACTTCATCTGCCACTTGCACGCCCATTCTCCCAGTCTCGCAAGGTCCTCCTGTAATCGTTCTTCTCAGTTCTTTCCCTTCCCCCCCCTGCTAAATCATATCTTTGCTGGTAGGGATGCTGAAGCCCCATCAGCCAAAGAGATTCTGTTTCGGAGCACCTGGTCATGCTGCCTTAGCTTCTGACACTGGCACTTCTGTGCATGCACAGTTCAGTGCAAGAACAGAGCAAGTGCCAACCTCAGAAGCTTGAGCACCCGCTGACTTTGTGCTGCTCTGGTAGCATGGGCAGGGCTGTAAATCTCTTTGTCTTTCAGGGCTTGGTATTCCTGCCATCCAGGTGCTGCAATTTTGGAGGGGGAGCCTGGTTCCCAGGTTGGGGGGGGGGGGGGAGTCTGGAGCCTGGACCCTAGTGGGGGAGGGGGCCGGGGCCAGGTCCTTGAGCCTACCACTCCTCCTGCCCCCGTTGCTATTCCCCTGGCACCCACCCTCTCCCTAGCTAAGGCCAGGTATTCATTTACTAACCAAAGGTAGATGGATGGCTGATTTGGTTAGCTATCAGAAATCACAGCATAGGATTTGAACTTAGGGCATGGGTGCAGGAAACAAGTAACCTACTGATTGTGCCTTGAGGCCACCATTAGCCAGAAAAGAAAATCTTTTCCAGATCCCCTTTACACTCCTTAATGTAACCAGTTCTCCTCCCCCACCAAACACAATGACCATGAACCACATGCAAGTAAAACATAGTGACAAAAGTAGGGTTATTGCATAAAGTAAGACATGGGATTTAACAAGGTGATATGGGTCAGTCTTTCACCATCAGGGCAAAATATACCATAAATCACAGGAAAATCTTGGAACAGGAAATTAGAGGAGATGATAGAGGTGAAGAAGACTAGGGGATAAACTGTTTGGAAATGAGAGAGAGAAGGAAAACTGATACTTAGGTGCCATGATTACTGGGAGGATAAATAATTATTGATTTTAGAGGGCTGCTAATGTGATGATGAATTGTTTAAATTTGTTTTTATTATCATATGTTAAATGGTTTTATTATGTCTTATGTTGATTTTGCAGTTTGCTGAGGACCATTAACAATCAGTGAAATTCAAGTAATGTTGTACTCAAAACCAGGGAAAATATATCCAAAGAAATCAAGCAGTCCTGCTATATCACTATAGTTGTGCATTTATATCTTATGCAAAAAAATGGTTTGGGTTAAGAACATAAGAATAGTCATACTGGGTCAGAGCAATGGTCCATCTAGCCCAGTATCCTGCTTCCAACAGTGGCCAATCCAGATCACAAGTGCCTGGCAGAAACCCAATTAGTAGCAACATTCCATGCTACTGATCCCAGGGCAAGCAGTGGCTTTCCCACATCTGTCTCAATAGCAGACTATGGACTTTTCCTCCAGAAACTTGTCCAAACCTTTTTTAAACCCAGTGCTGCGTACGCCTTGTAGCGCTATAGAAATGCTAAATAGTAGTAGATACGCTAAGAGCTGTTACCACATTCACTGGCAACAAGTTCCAGAGCTTAACCATTTGTTGAGTGAAAAATTATTTCCATGTACCTTAATTGATTGTCCCCTGGTCTGTACTTTTTGAAATTAACTTTTACCCATTCTACACCACTCAGAATTTTGTAGACCTCAATCATATCCCCCCTCAGCCATCTCTTTTCCAAGATGGAATTAACCTCTTTAGCCTTTTCTTATATGAGAGAATTTCTATCCCCTTTATCATTTTGGTCACTCTTCTTTGACCCTTTTCTAATTCTGCTGTATCTTTTTTTAGATACAGTAACCAAAATTGAATACAGTGCAGTCACACCCTTGAGTGATACAGAGGTATTATAGTATTCTTGGTCTTATTTATCATCCCTTTCCTAATAATTCCTAACATCCTGTTTGCTTTATTTGGCTCCAGAACTAATATACTAGTCTGTTGTCCTACAACATATTTGAACCCTTCCTGGTGATGATGGTGGGGGGGGGGGGGGGGGGTTGCTTGGTAGGGATTGGGACCCTAAGGTTAAACCCTCAGCTGATATTATACTCTATTTTGCAAGTTGCTGGTACACTGAACTCACAGGAACTAATTGAAGTCAGTCAGTGAGTAGTGCTAAATATACATGGAGAGCGAGCTGTGCTAAAAATGTACAGAAAGCTTAAATGTAGAAAGGTTATACATCTAAAGGGAGGGTTGTTATCAACATGGGCTACTGTTAAGACATGTTATTGTAACGATGGGCTCATTTACAAAGCACTTAGACTTACACATTTCCATACGTTACTAAGGAACTTTGTAAGTCTAAGTGCTTTGAAAATATCCCTCGTCTCATTGCATAAAATGAGACCTGTGGTAAAATAGTGGTGCTGTCCCTGGAAGGCCCCAAATCCCACCTCCTTTTTTGGATATACAACTCTGGGCATCTAGTGATTTGTAAGTAATATACTCAACATATACAATATTTATTTATTTGCTGCACTTGTATCCCACATTTTCCCACCTATTTGCAGGCTCAATGTGGCTTAAAAAATGTTACAATGAGATATACACATTATAGAATAAGAATTCCAGAATATAGATACAGATAGGTGCATAAGAATATCATAGCAATCGTATTAACGGAATAAAATTTACAATTGTTACAAATAAGAGTGCATAAGTAAATCATGTAGGATTCGAAGTGGATTATTAGATAAACATAACATAATGATATCAGGACAAGATTTAATATTCAGTCATGAGGATGTAATTAAGATGAACAAATTAGGAAGGTTCCATAGTAGTTGTAATTGGAATAATTTGGGAGTCAATACAATATAGAATATATACAATATAGAAATAAGGTTCAAAAATGAAAAACCCAAAACAAAGAAGGATTCACAAAGGAAAATATCAACTCCACTAGTTTCAATACCACCGACTCCCTTTATAGAATACAGGTGCCATATACCGTATTTTTCGGACTATAAGATGCACTTTTTCCCCCCAAATTTGGGAGGAAAATGGGGGGTACGTCTTATAGTCCGAAGGTAGAGATTTGGCTGGCCGGCCACCCGCCCTCCCTCCCTCCCTCCGAGTTCGGGATCGCCCTCCCCCCGGCCCTGTCACCACTTCTCCCTACTCACGCGATCTTCCCTGGTGGTCTAGTGACATCGGGGCAGGAAAGAGCCCCCTCTTTCCTGCCCAGCGCGCTGCTCTCCATCCTCCTGTATGCAGCCTGACGGTCTCGGCGAGATTCAAAATGGCCGCTGAGACTTCAATTCTCGGTGGCCATTTTGAATCTCGCCGAGACCGTCAGGCAGCAATGCATACAGGAGGATGGAGAGCAGCGCGCTGGGCAAGAAAGAGGGGGCTCTTTCCTGCCCCGACGTCACTAGACCACCAGGGAAGATCGCGTGAGTAAGGGGAGAGGTGGTGACAGGGCCGGGGAGAGGGGAGGAGGTAACCCTGAGGGCGATCCCGAACTTGGAGGGAGGGATTCGGACAAGACGCACTGGAGCACCTAGGTTTTAGAGGAGGGAAAAAGCAAATTTTTTTTTCCTATTTCCCTCCTCTAAAACCTAGGTGCGTCTTATAGTCCGGTGCGTCTTATAGTCCGAAAAATACGGTAAGCATCCCTAAGGCACCTAAATATAGGCTCCCAGTAACAGAATTGTTCTTCATGTGACTTGGAGGGTCTGTGATTGATGGCAACATTCACCCATAGAGTTATCCCTTACAGCACTAATGAGTGATCATCTGCTCCTATCACAGATAACAGAAACAGAGGAAATCAAACCTTATGATGCAAATTTCATAACCTACCTGGCAAAACAGTTATTCAAATTTTAAGTTTCTAAATGCAGCACATCAACCTGGCCATCCGCATAAATAATTTTGACATGATAAGTATGCAAGGGTGATAACTGATAAGTGCAGTAATTATCTTGCTTTCTGAATTATATTAAAATGAAAATTCTGATAGAGTAATGAAAAGAGACAACGCAGACAAAATTGTCTGTAGAGCTTTTGGGTGCATCTGTGCTATCTCTGTTACACACCATATTGAAATAGAGAAGCCGTCACCAATCCTGCTTCCTGTGTATCTTTTAGTTTCTAACAGGAAGCCATGAATAAATTGTCTCAAGAAAGCAATCGATTTAAATATGAATTGGTAGAGCCTGTGAAAAATGTAAATAAACTTATCAGGATCCCTTTATGTCTTCAAAGATGGCATATTTTGCATATGCTTGTTAGTTTACATTGCTGTGTCATTTGTAATCCATTTGCCCCTGCTTGTTCCTTGCTTAGTTATCAATATTAAGACATCCTCTCTCCCACCATGTTCAGCATCTCCCCATATCTTCCCAGCATCTCATATCCCCTTTCCTAACCCCCTCCCCACCCATGTATAGCATCTCCCCTTTCTTCCCTTCTTCCTGCCAGGCCTGCCACCACTGCCACCTTATCTCCATCCAGGCTGAGACTGCAGCAATACTAAACCACAGAACTTTGTAAGACGTGTCAGGACTTGAGCTGAAAGTCTCTACATCGCACTGGCAGCAGCATTTCCGCCATCCTAGGGACAAAAAATGGTGAAAATACTTACAGATCTCGTGTATGAAGACCGCTTGTTGAAGAGGTGCTGCAGCACCTCCCATCCCTCGTTCATTCTTATAATGCTGCGCTTCTTCCCCGTTGGAGGGAAGAGGTGCTTCTCATTTGTTACTATCAGCTGTGCAAGCCAGAGCACATCCATGTTGAAGAAGCTGGGCTTTCTCCCGCGGGGACCATGTTGTGCAATCATGGCTTCTCCAACACGGATGTGCACGTACGCAAGCGTGCACACACTCATAAATAGCGCGTCAGTGACAGCGCTTATGCATGCACTTTATGGACGTGTTTTGACGGCAGATGACAGCTGTCTGGAGTTACCGGCAGCCCCTGAGCACCTGTTAAATATATCACGTTAAAGTTGTGCAGACCTTTCTATGCATTGCCCATAAACAGCTGTGTATCGTGCGTTGCCTTCGTTTAAATGAGAACTACATAATTACAATACATTTGTATGGCGTTTTCATTCCCCATTTGTGAGTGCGGTAAACAGGTCACTGTGAGCTTTTGCGCATTCGTCACTAGATACCATGATCGCTAAGCAGGTTCAAACTGGCTCAAAATAAGTTTGATGCATCTGGGCCTTAGTCAGCTCTACATATGAAGAATAAAGGGTTGTGGGGAGGAGCTATGTAAGCCAGGCTGCTGTATTTTCGTTTCAGTTGTTAAAATTGCTGTAACACCAAGGTTAAAAATGGCAGGTAATGTCTAACAAGTTGATTTTATTGCTAATTAGTCCGAAGATCCTTGCTTTTGCACCAACCATATTCATTGGATGGCTGAGAATAATATTTTTTGACATTTTAATCACCTTTGCATGAGGTTTTGTGAATGCCGACATTGTCAGGGTAATTACTACTACTAGGAGCCTACTTTCCTTCATAGAATGCTATATATGCACTTAATATTTAGGCTCAAGCACTTACATCAGCCATAATGCTGGTGTGTTTATGTATTATTTATTTAGGCATTTGTATTTCACCTAAAATATTAGGCAGATCGCATTGACATACACGTAGTTAAACAAAAAGTGATTAGCAGACAAAAGTAGAACTCAAAACAATATAAAAAGTTAGGACTGCATTTCGATTAAAATTTTTAATTGTGATTAATTCTATGATTAACACATTTTTATCACGATTAATTGCACGATTAAAGGTATTTTATTTATTGATTGATATGTTTGTTTTATATTTATTCCCCACTGCAGTTCCTTGTGACTCTGGTCAAGTCACTTAACCCTCCATTTCCCTAAGCACAAAACAAGTAAATTGCTTTGAATGTAACATTAGAAAGGCAGTATATCAAATTCCATCTCCCTTCCCTTCTCTTCCATAAAGGACTGATAAACTCCTTCCCTCCCACCCCCAGATCTCTTCCTTTCTCCCTCTCGTCTTCCCCAGGTCCATTATCTCTCCAGCCCTCCACCCTGGTGGTCTACTTCCCCAAAACCCTGACAGAAGACCTGACCTGACCCCCCCCCCCCCCAGACAGAACTACCCCCCCCCCCCCCGGTGGTCTAGCACCCCCCAAAATCCTCCCATAACTTGAAATGATGAGGAAGGAGTAGGATTCCTTTCTTTTTCTAGCACCGCCCCCAAAATGGCAGTGCCCTGTCCTGTCCAGTGCATCCTGAGATGCATTGAGCAGGACTTCCCTACCATATAAGAAACGTCCTCATATGGTAGGGAAATCATGCCCAGCGCATCACATGATGCACTGGCCAGGGCAAGCTGCTGCCATTTTGGAGGCAGCATTGGAAGGAGGACTCCTTGTAATTTCAAGGTGTGGGGGGGAGGGGGGGTTGGGGCGCTAAACCACTAGGAGGGGCTAGAGGTCCACTGGACCTCCAGCCCCCTGTGCACTTGTGTCAGGGGGATCAGGGGCTGGTAGGTCTATCATACTTCCAGCCTCCATGTCAGTGTCTGGGGGGTGGGGGCTTGCGCTTGGTTAGGGGGCTTGGGGGACACTAGACCACCAGGGCTGTAGCCTTTGGGGGGCTGGGAGTCCATGGACAGTGATAGCATGGGCTGCCTGGCTTGGACGGTGGTGGAAAGAGAGAGGAGCTTTAACCCTAACACCAGCTTTGAGCTGGTGTTAAGGTTAAGGCACTATTCCATACTGGCGGAATAGCGCGGAGCTCATTTAAACATCATTTAAATGAGCTCTGCGGTATTCCCTGGCACGCTTGTTGTTTGTTGCCAGGGCCTTCTCTTCATCCCATTCTGGTAAATGTGGGTGCTAGTCTAGCACTAGTGGGCTCTAGCACCTGCATTTACCTTTGATCACTGGGGGGAAAAAATAAATCAAGAAGAGAGATTTAATGTAATGGAAAGGGGAGCATTGAACATTTTTGGAAGGCAGAAAAAGGTGCTTGTATTTTTTTTTTGTATTTTTGTTACATTTGTACCCTGCGCTTTCCCACTCATGGCAGGCTCAAGGCTCATGGCAGTACTCCATACTGGCTGAAGAAAGCCCTGACTAATACTCACCAGGCCCAGTCAGCCCCTAATTCTATGATTGTGCACACACATTTTTGCACTTAGCATACAAAATTGTGCACACAGGTTACAGAATGATGCCAGTTATATTCGTAACTTGTTAATTAGGATCTAATTGGTGCGACCTGGAGTTAATTGGTGCTAATTAACAGTTATGCACGTGAGTGACCTTATTCAGTATTATGTAACATTAGCATTTAATTTTTCTAGAGCACAACTGCTAGGGGGGTGTGGACATGGGCGGGCCATTGGCAGGTCAGAGGCATGACCTGAACTTATGCACTGTTATAGAATCTTGTCAGTAGTATAACTGATAGCCATAGGGCGTGAGCAATTAACCAGTTTTGACATAACATAAATGCTTGCAACTAAAGTTAGGCGCTAAAATGCAGATTTATGCTACACACGTAATTGCAAATATATAATTCACACTTTGGGGTCCTTTTACCAAGCTGCGGTAAAAAGGCCCTGCGCTAGCTGCAGGGGGGCTGATTTTGCCACACATTGAGGCCCTTTTTTTACCGCAGCAGGTAAAAAGACCGAAAAAAGACAAGACATGACCATGCGGTAAGATTGCTCTTACCATGTGGCCATGCAGGAGGGAGCAATTACCGTTGGGTAACCCCTTATGGAAACACCGGCAATGCCATGCATTGGGCCAGTGGTAGCTCCAGATGGGCATGCAGTAAGCCTGTGGTGGGCTTTCCGCCAGTTAGTAAAAGGGCCCCTTAGTGTCCAGCATGTTAGCGCCTAAATTTAGGCGAACTTCAGTGTTTTTCAACAGCATTACCTACCCAGTTCCACTGAAGATCATGTCTGACTGCCTCAGCACTATCCAGGTAGTGCCAGAGTAGTACATGGATGGCAGAATAATTGTCCTAATGTGCCTGGATAGTTATCCGGGTACCGGTACAGATCTGTCAGTAACTCAATAACTTTCAGTGGCCCCCTTACTCCCAGGTATTCAGCACCAGCACTGTTATGGCCTGGCACTGAATATCCAAATATCAGTTTAAACGCTGCAGTCAGCCTTTGTGTGTGTGCGTGGAGGGGGGGGGGGGGGGGGTTAAAAAGAAGGTGAACCAGCCTACAAAGCATAAATATGTCTGTAATAAAAGAAAAATGAAATTACAGTTTTTGGAGGCAACAGCTTCTCTTTAAGGCTCTTGGTTTTGTCTAAGAGTGAAATCACTTCCCCAGTCAAAAGCTTTCTGAGACAATAGAGGTTTATCTCAATTACTGCTTTCTCCATCAGTCTTTAAACATAGATGCTCTAACCCCTTTGTGCAGCTTTTAACCTTTTAAAAGTCGCCTTGACCTGACAGGGTCCAAAGTTGTTTTTTCTAATGCAATCTGAATAAAAGAAATTAGACCAGTGAGTGCATTTATATCCAGGGCCTGCATGCAAAGCTCCAGACGCTATGTCAGAATTTTTTGGTTGAATAGAACTAAAATTAAAATGCCACCATCAGGCTTTCTTGCTTGTAAAGATTCTTTGGATGTGACCTCCATTTCTACAGCACAATTGTAACCTGTGCTACGATGCTCTACATTAACCTAATGTTTTCAGTTTCAAAGGGAAAAGCTTGGTTTCTTTGTACAGTAGCACATTAGCTCCGAAGAGCACTTACTTCGAGTCCACCTTACCATTCTGCTAAAGTTAAGAACTCCTCTGCTTAAGATTTCCTCTCTCAGTAACACACTAATGAAAATTATAGTACTTGGTGTCTAAATGTTTCACATCAAGTTTTTTTTTCTGCTTTGTCTCTTTTCATCTTTTTTTTGTTTTGCAATGAACAAGATATATGAAAAATAGAACAATAGTCCACTAGACTACAGCTCCTGACCTTCCCTGACACAATTTCTCTCTCCAGAGTCAGATTAATAATTTTAAACTGAGGAGCTGACGCTCTGTAAGGCCTTTGGTCTATACATGAAGGATGGGCAAAAGAGATAGAACGGTTCATTTACAACATGTTTTTAGTATTTGCAGGCAACACTTTAATACTTCCTTTATATCAAGTTAAAGCATTCTATGAAATCTAACTTCTCTTCTCTTGGTTGACCAAGGATATTGATTTGTAAGTGATATTTTGACCACTGCACATCCGACAGGGGCCTTCTATTTTCTGAATTTCCTGTCTTCCTATACACATGCTAGAAGTTTCTTGCTACATGAAGACAAACACATGGCAAGCTTAGTGGTACAAATATTTAAAGTAGATCTCAAATCAATCTTTGGACACACCTAACCACTCAGGTTTTCAGGACCCCACAATGAATGTGCATGAAATAGATTTGCATAGAATGGAGGAAGTGCATGCAAATGTATCTGAAGCATATTCATTTTGGATATCCTGAAAACTTGACTGGCTAGGTGTATCCCAGGACTGGGTTGAAAATCCATTTTAGAAAGATCATCCCTTCAGCAGTCATTTCAAAGAGTAACTATTCTCCCCCTTTTCACCCCACCCCCTTCCCACGTATACAGTTTGAACATCAAAATCTGAAAACTCACCACATTCACAATTCCAGTGATGCTTAAAATTAAACTCTGTCTTCCATTATGTAGCTTCCCACTATTCCAGAACCTGTGAGATAGTTGTGTCCATCAACCAGCAGGTGGAGATAGAGAACTTAAAACTGAGCTGAGACGTATCTCTTGGAATCCTGTCCAACTCCTCAGTATTTTCTATCTCCACTAGGTGGATGGACACACTTTTCAACCTCTGGTTCTGAGTGCTTTGCGCCAGGTTCAGTTGGTCAACTGGTCCACAATTCAGCTTTGTGGGTGGCGTGAGTCTGCAGAGTCATATCTGGAGGTCTTCAGATCCCTGTTTCTGGTGCCCCATGAATTTACGTCTTTCCTTCCTTCACCACTCTCCTGTTTCCTGTGGAGTGCTCCTTTTCAAGCACAAGCTTAAAAAAAAAAAGAAAGGAGACGGAAAGAGGTTTGCTGAAGACCATGGGACAGAATTATGCCGATGGGCAGATCAAAGCGGTTTACAAATAAAATTTTAAAATAATTTAAAAAAATTCCAATAATTAACAGGAAAGAATCGTTCAATCAAGACAACATTCAAAATAGGACATTCAATCTGAGTAATAGCAAGCACCAGACCATGCCACCCAACTCTAATCATGTCCCAAAAGCAATCTCAAAAAAATATGTAGAGGACTGGACAGGAGAGCCTGGAAAATGGAGAAGAGCAATTATTTTCTGTTCTGCAATGTTGGTTACAGCCTCATCCCTTCCCCCCCCCCCCCCCCCCCCCCCCCCACACACATACACAGTCCCAGTCCTCACAGGTATCATGTTGAGTGAAAGAGGAAGAGAAAGGTGAAAGAAGAGAGCAGAACTACATTTGTCTATGCTTAGAGTAGAGAATGACGGATGGGGACAGAGCCCATAGGGACAGGTTGGGGATGGGGACGGGGACAGATCCCACGGGGACAGGGCAGGGATGGAGATAGAGCCTGTGAGGATGGGACAAACTTTGTCCCCGTGACCCTTTCTTCTTTGAAGCCTGTTAATGAACTGAACTGTTATTTATGCTTGATTGATGCAGATGACAATATTTTTATTTATTTTTTTTTTAAACAAGCAAACATGCTGGCCACAGCTAGCAAAATTTGCATGGGGGATTCTGTACATCCTGCTAACAGCACATCTTCTAAAAAGACATCTTCTATTGCAGGAGGGACTGTGGAAGGCAGGCGAGCTACACTGAATCCTGAGATTGTTGATGACTTCTTATTCATCCTCAGATTAAAAAATCATAACAGTGCTTGATAGGGCATATTTCTCCCCTATAGGGCATACAGAACGGGTTGTATTTTGTACCCCTGGACATTTTAACAGGGTGGATTAGGATTGCTTGGGGTAGTAAAAGTCAGCTATTGTTGGAGTTGGAAGGGTAGAGGGTGGTGGTGGTGGAAAGGTTTATTATAGCTGCTCATTGTTATTGTTTTCTATTTGTAATTTATACACAATAGTTGAACAGCATATTGTTCCTTTCTATACTTTAATAAAAAGATTTAAATATAAAATAATAAGTGTTCGAGCCTTCTGCAAATGAGAACAGAGCCCACAGGGATGGGGCGGGGACAGGGACAGAACCTGTGGGGACAGGGATGGAGATGGGGACCTGCGGGGACGGGGATGGAGACGGGGCCTGCCGGAATGGGGTGGGGACAGAGACAGAACCCACGGGGACGGGGATAAATTTTATTCCTGTGTCATTCTCTAACTTAGAGCCACTCTGGCTCCCCTCCTGTTCCTGTATCCAACAGGCAGCATGTAGGAAGAAATAGGAGGGCAGGGGCTGGAGCAGACACAGCTCAGCTAGCAACTGCCTGTGTTCCCCTGTAGGGACTCAACAGAGGGGAGTGAGTAGGGTTACCATATGGCTCCAGAAAAAGGAGGACAGATTGAGCCAGCCGGGTTTTAATTCCATTACTTTCAATGGAAGTAATTGAGCCAGCCGGGTTTTACTTCCATTGCTTCCAAAGCAATGGAAGTAAAACCCGGCTGACTCAATCCGTCCTCCTTTTTCTGGAGCCATATGGTAACCCTAGGAGTGAGGAAACAGAAGGAGAGGCCCTAAGGCTGTGTTTTTCCAGTAGATCCTGCAGTACCCCTTATCCAATCTGTTTCTCAGGGTATCCACAATGAATGTGGGTAAGATCAAGGAGGTTTGATTGACAGGAGACAGCATCACGTGACAAGGCTGAAGCTGTCTACACCCAAGGAGGTTTGTTTCCCTATGCAGCAGCAGCAGCTGCTGCCATCTTGATACACTCAAAATACGTTACTTTGTATGGCAGCAAGCCTCACCTACTGGCTTCAGGCCAGATAATAGGCCAAGCACGCTCCCACCATCTCTTGTCAATTAAGCCTCCCTGCAAGAAATAGATTTGCATGCACATTTATTGTGGATATCCTGAAAACCACCTAGGGGGGATTCCAGAACTGGTTTGAGAAATACTGCCCTGGAGGATATGTCAGCAAACTGTTAAGTGGTTTATTGGAGGGTGGGAGACCAATAGTGGTAGGATCAGGGAGCAGGAAAGGAAACGGCTTGCTGAGATTATTCATGAGCAGTAGAAAAGGAAAACAGAGAGAACAGACAAAGAGAGACAGAGAGGGTGTGAATTGGTGGTTAAGGGAGGAGGGCTGGGTGGATAAGAGAAAATTAATATGCATTTCTTTCCCCACTAATCAACAGCAATCCGGCAATGACCACAACCAGAATTCAAAGTTCCCATGCATGAATATTAAGTTAAGCTGCTTCTGCTCCATGTTAGCTAATCAGAGATCAGTTAGGCAAAATAAATGGGAGCTATTCGAGGAATAAAAGGTTATGAAAGTGCAGAGTCTGGTTTGGATAAAAGTTTAATTCTTCAGTTCCAAATGACATAGCCATTACAGGAAGCAGAACAATCAGACAGGAGTGGCCAAGTAATGAAGATGGATGCATCTTGTTATCAGCAAGCCGTTACAAGGGCTTGATGTAACCTTAAACATTGCAGATAGCTCAATGGCACTTGCCACGAAGACTCTAATTAATGAATAGCAGGCCCTAAATTAACAATGTGCATTTACAAATGAATTCTGGGCACTCATTAAATGATGTTCAAATATCAAGCAGTAGCTGTTGGGCGTATTCCTACTGGAATTACTGTACACAGTGTTTGTTTGCTGGGAGTTTCCACAAGAGGTTTTATGTGCTCGACTGCAGCAAGTCCAGGTGCAAAGCAGAAATGAGGGGGCGGTGTTTTCACACAGAACCGCGCAAGACATACCGGCTGCCAGCCTGGTGTCACAGCACCTGTGCAGCACAAATAATGAGGGGGAAAGGCTCATCCACAGCAGTTACACTAACACATGCAGCATTTGTCAAACCGCCGGACTGCAACATCTAACCTGCTAATGAAGAGGTAATAAGAATGAATCGTTTGAGCCCTGATTAATCAGCATGGTTTTTGTAGAGTCACACAGTATGGAGAGATCACCCCCCCCCCCCCCCCCAAAAAAAAGCAATCCTAAATGACTGAAACATTCTTTGCTTTCAGATTAGTTGTGGTTCTTTGGAGCAGCGAAATAAAAGATGATCTAAAGCACAGGGTAGAGGCTTTCTGTAAGAAACGAGCTTCTTTCCTTTTGCTGCCTTTTTATGGCTCCATGTCTGTGCTTAACTCTTGCCACCTGACCCCCCAGGGCACCTGGAGGCCGAAGCAATCTTGTTGTTAACTCCTATCTCAAGGCGTTTTGGAATCAAGAGTTGTGACTTTTCAGCTACAGAGGCATCCCAGAAGGCTTGGAACTGGGACTGAAGAAAACAAACGCTGCCCAGAATCACAGAAGAAACCTGCAGCTAGCCAAAGGGCTTCTTGAAGCCATACAGCATCCCCAAAAAACATTTGAAAATTCTATAGCACAAACAGGACAAGTTAGAGCTATTCTAGTATTTTAACATGACTTCCTTGTCTATTGAAAGTTGGGCCATGTGCTTGTAGAACCTGTTCTCATATTTATTTGGATTACTTGATATCCCGCAGTTCAACAGCATGACTGACATCATTGTGATATACGATAGGGGATCATTTGTAACCAGAAAGGGAGAGAGGAAATTCGACTAGACAGTGGAATGAAAACAAAAGGAGAAGGAGGGGTAATGCATAAAAGAACGATTTACAGATAACAATGAGATATAAGTACCAGAACTAGAAGGGGAAGTGAGGGGAAGGGCTGCACAAGAACTGCAAAAATCACTTTACGGTTTAACTAAAAATTAGGAAAAACTTGGCAAAATAACCAGGAATCATACCAGTTTTAAATGTTCTGTAGAAACTCTTAGAGTGAATGACTGCATGTAAGTTGTGCCACGGTTAAGGATCAATTCATACTAGGACGCATGGATTACTCAGTGTAAAGATGGTTGTCTTACCATTACTGTTCTGGGATTTCTACTGTCTGTCAGGCAATAGAAGCAAAACCCTCATTAAAAAAAACCCCCACCTAACAACTGCCCAATTTCTGTCCAGGAAAAACTGAAAAGATAGGACAGGTAAATGAGTTGATCCAACACAATAATTACCACTACTTAATTCTCAGTAATAACGCAACTTAGCTAGGTGGAACAACCGTATAGTGAGGAGGAGGGTTACATGGGGAGCTCAAACTGATAACTGTTGTTAAAAACAAAATAGCGCTGTCCTTATGAAAGCATAGTTTAGGCCTCTTTTACTAAGCTGTGGTAAGTTTTGCACTTACCACATGTTTAATGCAAAAAAATAATGTGTGGTGAGTTCAAAGTGGGGTAAATGCAGGTTGCATTCCCTGTATCTGCCCTACATTTACCTAACAGGGCAGTCTGTTAATGCAGCATAGGTATTGTGTTACATGCACTGCCAGTTAATATGCTATCAGACACCATATGTAATGTGAGCAGGCCCATTGTAATTAAATAATTAAGAACTGCACCCCCACATTACTCTCCCCAATGGTAGTTCCCACCCTTCTAAAAGATCTTGAGGTGAAGTACAGCGAGGGGGCAGAAGCACCATTTTGGAAAAGGATGCCAATCTGAGCTGCAGCAGAGGGTGACCGCTGCTGCCTGGGACTTGCTGAACTACCACTGATGACCCTAGATAGATCCCAAAGTGCGGGTTGGGATGGGGTGAGAGTAGGGCGCTGGAGATCTGTGGTTTTCATGTCAGGGGTAGGTTTGATGGATTGGTTGGTGGGGGATAGTCTTTCTGTCCTTACATTTAGAGAATACGCAAGATATGCATGCATTAAATTTGAAGCTAGATATTATTACAAATTGGCTATCACAAAATCAACTTAAATTTTATCCTGACAAGACTAAAGGTATCATTTTTTTCAAGGAAATGAGCACAGTCACCATCAAGTTCTATTTCTGTTGCTGGTGTCCCTGTAAATATTGTTTCATCTCTGAATATTCAGGGTATAATCATTGATTCAGATCTGTCATTTCAAGACACATTTCGTCCATCATTAGGAAATGTTTCTATAAACTAAAAACTGTTCATTTTGCAAAAGAGTTGTTAACAGAGAAAGCTCTGAAAATCCTAGTTCTTTTACTACTCCTCACACATTTGGACTTTTGGAATTATTTATTTAAAGGAATCTGTCTTACAGTATTCACCGATTGCAATTAATCCAAAACTCAGCGGTGAAACTCATTAATGGGGCAAAAACAAATGTGGTCACTATTACAGAAAGAACATTAGCTTCCTATTGAACACTGAGCTCCTTCCATTAGTGCACACCATTCGTTAATCAGATCTGCCAGCATTTCTGTCTTGGCTTCTAGTACCATACTCCACAAATTTTACAATCTTCTCAGCAGAATCGGTTAGCTGTCCATTTGTATTTTTTTTTTGGATACTATTCATGAGTCTATATTTAGCAGAACCAGACCAACCCTTGGAACACACTACCTCTGTCCTTACATTTGGAATCATCTTACTTATTTATTTTTATTGGAATTTACATTTTTACCAACCAAGAATCCACTTGTACAGAAAATAAATAAAGAAATTCAAAATTGCAGTCTTATTATGGAAAGAAAAATCATCATCAAAAACTCTAGTCCTCCAAAAGGGGAGCGAACCAAGCTCTGTGATATAAAGATATACCCAGTGTACCTGAATGATGTTGAGCTACTACTAAAAAGGTGTGAGCAAAATATAAATAAATAATATAAGTAAAGAAACTCAAAATTGAAAAAGAAGAAAAGCTGCTAACACCAAGCTCTAAATACAGAAGGTAATTCAACATGGATCTTCTGCCTCTGGCATGGGAGAAGAGGTCCTATCATGACCCTCTATTATTCTTCTAGAGGAAATAAATGTAGAGAGTTGAACAGAGTCAAAAAAACACATATTTGTGTGATCTTTACTTGATCACACATTTACACGGAAACTTGAGGGAAAACAACGCTCCTATCTACAGAACTGCAGGTCTCATCAGGAGAAAATGTTTCCTTTTCCTTTGCATTTCATGTGAAACATCTGGAAAGATACAAATCTTTTCAAAAAAGTCTTATTACGATTCTTAAAATAAAGACTCGAAACCTAGTCTTTATCTGAAACCAATGTAAAGGTAACCAAAAGAGTGGCCAGCTGAGCCACCTCTGTATCTGAGGTCTCAAGTAAAGTAGAAGCATCTAATGGTTCCATAGTTTGAATCTATTCCAACTGAGTTCCATCATCAACTTTAAGATGTCTCACAAATAGTTCTTTAGCAGATAGACATTAATCATGGAAAATTAAATACCCTTAAACTGCAATTTCTTGCTGTATTTTCCAAAGCTTCAACTTTAGCCTTAAGAATTATATTCTACTTAACTATTGCAGATTCAACAGTTTTCACATTAACCAAAGGTTCTTCTAATTTTACCACTGTAGAGAAATAATTTTTATATCAGATTAATTCTTATGAATCTTTTTCTCCAAATCTTGTACTTTACTACCCATTAAACAGTGTTGAGAAGTCAGTTCAATAATAGCATTCCTGATTGATTCAAGAGTGAACGCTTCAGGTCAAGGAATGTTAACGGTAGAAGTTTCCAATTGTTGCAGTCCTCCCTGTAGCAAAGTGGAGGGAAAAGGAGGGGAAGACAAGCTCACCAACTGCCCCAGACTCACTATGCCCAGGTGATCCCTGCAGCCCCTTAACCTCTTCGGGTGCCACTCTGATGATTCCCCCTTATGCTGCGTCAGGAAAACAGGTTGCCGGTGTGTTTGTCACAATGGGGATCAAGCCTTGGGCCAGTGGCTGGGGTGGGGGATCCTTTTGTTCCAGGATCGAGTGTTCTGCCCCAGGAGACTCCACCAGTCCTCGGGTCTCCATTAGTTGCTCCAGTGGGACTGCTCTGGAACCAGTTTCTCCTGTTTCCAAATGCTGCACAAACCAATCCATCATCTTGCCTTTTCTTTTTACCATCGGGAAGTTAAAAATTTGAGGAAACCTTCAGCATTGAAGTAGAGCTGACAGAGCAGCAGGCATCTTGCAACGCCTCTTCCCCCTTACTTATTTAGAAGACATCTGAAATCATATTTGCAGATGCATTTGGTGTTTAGAAGTACCCGTGGTTTGCTAATGCATTTGGGGGTGACTTGGACCAGGGATGGATGGTTTGAGCAGTGATCAAGTTTTTCTCCACTCTTCCTTCATTTGATGTAATTTCGTATTCATCAGTATTAGAGTAAACCAACATGAAGGCACTGCTACTGGCGGTGTATCAAAATCAAGTAAATTCTGAAACTTGTTTTGGGATGAATGCTGACATTGGGGGTGTTGGGATCTGTTCATGGAGGTGGGAACTGCCATCACGTGGGGGAAGGGGAGGTGGTGTTAGGGCATGATGGGTGTCGGGTGCGAGGCTTGGAGCAGCGGGATTCTTAGCCATTTTTCAATGGCTGGACTACTGGACTGCCGTTAGAGTAGCTGCACTTACTGCCTTCTCTTGAGGTGGCAGCAAAAATTTCAGCTGTGTTACCTGTCAGCACTTGTGACAACTAGCTCATGGTACCAATCTGTGTGCTAGCTATCACAGCTGGCCACACCTCTACCCATTGATGACACACCCAGATCCCGCCCACACATATGTTGGGCACCTAACTTGGGATCCTTACTGCAAAGGCTCCCATTTAAGTGCAGGAGACAGTAGTGTGGGCATGCAGCACTGACTACCCCATGTTAGCTGCTTAATGAAGCTTAGTAAAAGGACCTCTTTGTTTCTTTTCTGTTCCATTCATAAACTGTGTGAGGGGCAAGAGGCAGGGACGTAGCCAGACCTCGAGCTGGGAGGGGGCCAGAGCCCAAGGTGGGGGGGGGGGGCACATTTTGGTCCACCGCCGCCGCTGTACATCTTGGCTGGTGGGAGTCCCCAACCCCTGCCAGCTGAAGCACCACCGCCGCAAATACCTTGGCTGCCGGGGTTCACTAACCCTCTCCCCTCCCTGATTCTTCCCAAGTCCAGCATTACCACCTCTTCTTCCTGTCCTCTCCCCTTTCAAAATATACCTTCACATTATCTGCCCTCTCATAATCATTGTCTCCATTGGCAAATGTCTTAGGGTGTTTTGGTATAGATCAAGGGGTGCAGGAAGAGGTCAAACAGGTTGTGGAGAAGGGTCTTGAAATCTGAGGCAGTTTATTGAAACGTTCCAGACAGACTGAAGGCAGCTTTTAAGACAGTTATTGGTAGTGTAACTGTGTACTACTGTAAGTTTAGCCATGTGTTAACAGCACTGTTAGTGGCTAACAGTGACATGTAGCTGTCAGTAGACACTAGTGAATACATGGTTTAGGAAAGGGTGCAGGAACCCCAAAAAATTAAGAATCCCTGGCATAGACAGATAATAGTAGATGTTACTCTGGTTTTTGAGCTTTAAAACTACATGTATTGCATCTCACAAGATAAAGATTATTCCTTAGGAGTAATGAACAAATGAATGTTTGTTTAAACCTCTGTAGAAACCACATGTGCTTTCAACAGCCATTAAAATGTTTTCTGTTAGCTGTGAATCAACACTGTGCTTTCCCCTAACTACTAGCAGTTTATGGTCATAGCTGCACAACACTAACCCTCTTGTTTTGCTTTTTGTTTTTCTTATCTCTTTCAGTACGTTTTGCTAAAAGGCTCAGTATGGAAAATCCTAATTTACCATTGGCAGAACTGGTTGTTCCTTTGCTTTGTGGTGGCACTGATGACCGTTGTTCCTCTGACAGTCTATCTGATGGTAACGGCCTTTAAGGACCCTCCTCCTCATTGGTTATTTAATGCGGCAGCTGTCTGCTTTGGAGTCTTGGCAGAGACTCTTCTGATCAAGTGAGTACAAGCGGAGCCCCTCCTTCCTTCCTTCCTAACAAAGTGGCTGTTTTCTTAACAACTCAACACCTGAAAAGCTCCCACAAGATTTGCCCATTATATTAAATAACAGGTTCTAGAGGCTGAGCACGGTTAATCTAATGTAGCTGGGTGTCATTAAGTTGCACATCTATGGCTTGTTTAATTTTTCTTCAGCCATTAACCCAACAAAATGCTTTTGAGTTTTTCTGTGTCTCAGTGGGCTCCACCTACAATAGCAGAGTGAATAAGCGTTCCAGGATTTTGTAACTGAGTTTTGTTACTTCCTTCATTATGAAGCAGGAATTAAAATCCCTCCTAGTCAGTACTTAAAATATCAAAGTTGTCAAATGCCTTTGAGTCATTATAATAACTAATTTACTTGCACAATGCAGCGCAGGTCTCATGGCACATGAAGTCGACACACTACTGAGGAGCTGTTGCAAAGAGGAATAAGCAGAAAATTGGTTTAGAATGTTGGACGCTTGCTGGTGCATATTTTCAAACTGAATTATTCCATTGTTTCCCCCTCCCCCCCCCCCCCCCCATAGGCTGAAAAATCGTATGATTTGTGTTTGATTGTCATTATGGGATTATGACCTCAAGGGCTACGAGGTGTATTGTAACTCAGTCTCCATGCCAAATCCTTCACAGTCTTTAAGGGAGTTTCCAACCACCATCCCATACATAATACTAACGGTTCCCCTCTAAGAAGGGTCACACAAAATCACAATAAAATGTACAACCAGAAACAAAGAAAGATATCAGACAGCAAGTAATGTACAAAATGAAATGCCTGTCAGATGGAATGTGTAGAAGTTATTTGTATCATTCCAATAGAAACAGAATTCACCCAATGATTATTTCAGGCATACGGTTATAGGTTTGTGTAGAAGTTGTTTTCCCCCAGATTCTGTATGTGGTAGACATAATTGAGTGCCGATCAAACGTGCACCCAATTAAATTTGCAGATGAGCCAATTTCTGCCAGTAATTGGGTGTAAATTGGCACCAATTTGAAATTCCGTGCACGTCCTTCTACATGCTATTCCATAACAGCGTGCACTGAAAATCCCATAGCGTGCAACCCTAAAGGGGTGTGACCATAGTAAGTATATGAGAGGGTCAGAAGCATTCCTAACATTTGGGTGCAGTGTTCTAGAATACAGGGATGTGTGCTGAAATTGGGCACCGGGAATTACACCTGGTTTCACAGGCGTAGATGCTGGCACCCAATTATGGGCACTGAAATCAGTGCTCAATGCTAATTCTATAATGGGTGCTCATCTTTGAGTGCCGATTAAAGAATAGCATTGATTGCTGATTTTTTTTGTGCCATTTACTTAATCTAGCCCTATATGTAAATTTTAAACAAAACTGTGGTTGTAAGGAATATTCTATCTCCATAAGTTTTTCTAGTAATAAAATAATTGTAAAAAATAAAGTTAATCGTGGCTTCAGGATGGGCAATTCACACACCGGAGTGTGGTAGTTGAATCAGCTCTCAAAAAATAAACCCTGAGATTCATGTCTCTGCTTCGCCAGATCAGGAATATAGGAAACAGAACCTTGTTGGAAGCAAGTTTTACCTATAACATAGTAGATGTTGGCAGATAAAGACCTATACGGTCCATCCAGTCTACCCAACAAAATAAACTCATAACATAAGGTATGATGTGCTGCTACATATGTATACTTAATCTTATTTATTTAAAATATTTATAGCCTGCCTGTTAACTAGGCGGATTACAAGAAATACAAACACGGTAATATGACAAAATCATATACAAAAATCATAATCAGCATATAACTCTTTTTATCTTCATAAAATACAGAAACACTAAATTAAAACCCTAAATATGCCTGTGCCTTGCCATTTTCAGGGCACAAACTATAGAAGTCTAACCAGCACGGGCCTTGTTCTCCAATTTCTGAAGTTGTCATTGAAGCCCCACTGTAACCCATCAAAATCTGTCCAGCCACAATCAGGGCACAGACTGTGGAAGTCTGCCCAGCACAATGGCTCTTTTTCCCAATTACTGGTGTTGTAATCTAATCACCACTAAGCTTGTTTGGCTCCATGCCTTCTATACAGGATTCCTTTCTGTTTATCTCCCACATTTTTGAATTCTGTTACAGTTTTCATCTCCATCTCTCGTGGTCAGTTTCCAATCCAGTTCACCACTTTGGATCCTAAGTTCAGCCCTCTCAGCTTATTCATGAGTCTTCTGTGAGGAACCATATCAAAGGCTTTGCTGGATCCAAGTAGATTACATCTAGCACATGTCCTTTATCCAGTTTTTTGGTCACCCAGTCAAAGAAATCAGTCAGATTCCAGATATCTACCACCATCTCTGTGAAAAAGTACTTCCTGACATTATTCCTGAGTTGGCTTCCTGCAACCTCAATTCTTGTTCTCTAATTCTACCACCTTCCTGTCTTTGGAAAAGGTTTGTTTGTAGATTAATGCCTTTGAAATATTTGAATGTCTATATCATATCACCCGTCTCTCCTTTCCTCTAGGGTATACATGCTCAAGTATCTTCTCATACGTCTTCTGATGCAAACCCCATACCAGAACTGGGTGCGTGGGTGAAACTAAAAACCAGCTTTATATGCACAACACCACTTCCTGCATCATCGCACCGTCAGCCCTCCCTTCCTACCTTAAGGGCTGACAGTGCGATGATGCAGGAAGTGGTGTTGTGCATATAAAGCTGGGTTTTAGCTTCACCCACGCACCCAGTTCTGAGCACTGTTTAAATATATTTAATATAGTTATACAGCTATATTGTTTTGACACTAAGCATATAGGGGTTTTTTGTCACTATAATGAGCAATAATAGTTTTCTATTTAGTTTTATTCGTTTAATTGTATGAGAAACCTGAAATTGTATAGGTCCCCAGATTAATCGTGTTTAGGTTAAATTTTAACTGCCAGACCTTTGACCATCCTCCTAATTTTTGAAGATCTCTTCTCATGGTTTTTACTCCCTCCAGAGTATCCACTCTATTTCCTATCTTAGTGTTATCCACAAAAAGGCAAACTTTTCCTTCTAACCCTTCAGCAATGTCTGTCAGAAATTATTAAACAGAATTGGCCCCAGTACTGACCCCTGAGGTACTGCAGTGCTTACCTTCCTTTCCTCCAAGTGGATTCCATTTACCACTGTACTCTGTCACCTGTCGGTCAACCAGTTTCCAATTCAGTTCACCACTCTCAGCTTATTCACCAGTCTTCTGTGAGGAACCATATCAAAGGCTATGCTGAAACCCAAGTAGATTACATCTAGCACATGTCCTTTATAGTCAGATTTGTTTGGCAGAACTTTCCTTTGGTAAACTTTGAAGAGATCCTGCAGGGTGGTTATAGATGCTGGTTAGTTGCAAATTTGGCAGTATTATGTCCAGCACAAGCATAATGCTTGTTCAAAATTTCAAGTCTGTATCTTTGTTTGCATGGAAGTTGTTGCGGTCTGAATATTGGTCCAAATATGTTCCGATGAGTCGCGACCAATTTTGATGCACACTTTGAGTCAACTTGTTTGACTGGATTTTGCATCCATAATGTTAAAATGTATTTCATCGGAATTAGCATCAAAAACTGTACAGGATTTGAATTTTTTAGCCATTCTTATAAATGTGTTTGGATTTTATTAGACCCCAAAAATGGCATTTTGGTAAATGTCGTGCGCTTATGGACTGACAACCTTTCAGAAAAGGGGTTCTAGATCTGCAACTATTGTAGTTAGAGACCTCAAAATTTGGGAAACTTCGTTTAACACCTGACTTGCGCAACAGATAAAATTTGAACAAAATTGGAGACATGATGGTGGGAAGGTTTAGACCACTTGGCATGGAATGACCCTAATACATCCTAACAATCGTCAATCAAGAGTAGATAAAACCATTGGTTACATAAAGAACAAGTGTAACATAATGGATAAAATCAATTCAATAAATCAGAAAACAGACTGATTAAACAATTTGATAAATCAAAAAACAGACAGATTCTCTAGTAAGTAATGATGTGTTGGAGTTTCTGTTATTGTTATGGTAAGTCTTGTTAAAAAGGTAGGTCTTTAGGGATGTTCGGAAGTTGATAAGGTCACATGTTTCCAGGCCACATGCATAGAACATGACTACATCCAAGTTGAAGGAGCTACAGGTCTTTCTAATCTGATGACTCTCCTTTTTCAGTTTTTGTCCATTCCCTTCTAAATTTCAGAACTGTATTGATCAATGATATGTCTATCTGGAACTGGGAAGCTCACCAGAGGACCTGCACATGCTAAGCCCCTGACTCCTTCAGAAAAATTTCACATCAACCTCCTAGAGATAAGATCTATTGTGAACACTCTAAAAGCTTTCAGAAACCATGTGACTGACAAAATTGTGATACTGGAAAAAAAAAAGTAGTTTTGAACTATCTGGTCAGATAGGGAGAAATTGTTGCTAGGAGGTTGTAAGGCTGTAGAAATTGGCAGTAATCATTCTAATAACGACCTATAGAGAAAGGAAACAGCAACAGCTCTGTGACATCTCCCGCTCTTTCTTTTTCCTGGATGGCTCAATGAAGCAGCCTTATCCATCAGCCAGATTCCATCTTCCTTCTAATTTTATTTTTATAATTTTAAACAATAATGAAAACTTAGACAGTGAAAGAAAAATGTAACAGCTGATGAGGTTGAATTATCTATTTGGTTTTAAACCATCTACACTAAAACAAAAAAGGAGGTAAAAACCCTCACGAAACCGTGAGATATAAAATAAAGAGTGAGGAGAGTGAATGAGGATACCAAATAGTTTGTTTATTCACATAAAAAATAACGTAATTCGCATTAAAAATGATGCGACACGGCCGTGTTTCGGCCCAAAGGGGTCTTTGTAACCTCAGAGAATATGACTTGAAATGTGTACTCCAAGGGAAATAATAAGACAAAATTCTCTTGGGTCACCTCTCTTCTAAAAAATGTTAAAAAACAGAGCGAACTTGTTATACTCCTCTCCAAAGAGATGTGTACAAATGTAAAATACCCGTGTCGGGTCATTTTTAATGCGAATTACGCTATTCTTTATGTGAATAAACAAACTATTTGGTATCCTCATTCACTCTCCTCACTCTTTGTTTTATATTTTAAACTATCTACAGCCACAACAGCAAGAAAAACCCTACAATGTTGTATGTGCATATTTTATGAATATGAACCCGTAAAACAAGGAAAATTCATTGCACATGGTTTTAAACGTGATACTGTATTCCCAAACCATATAATGGGGCAATTTTAGAAAAGACACCTGGTTTTAGGCGCTAAGGGGAAAATTATATATATGATACTGAAAATTAGGCACCGATTAAAAATCGGCGCCAATGTTATTCTATAATGGGTACTCTGGGATGAGCGCTCATTATAGAATTAGCACTGAGAACCGAATTCCATTCTCAACTTTGCGTGCAAGGACTTATGCCAGCTGAAACCTGGTGTAAATCCTGGCCCGCAAGTTGGACATGGATCCCCACTATTCTGTAACACTGCAAGCATCTTTTATGAATGTCCTTGACCCGTCCATGCCCCTCCCATGGCCAGGCCCCCTTTTGAGTTCAGCGTAATCCAATGTAGGCGCAAGTTGTTACAGAATAGCACACAGCCAAATCAGCACCTAAATTAATTAGTGCCAATTATATGCTTGTTAACTCTAATTATTAAATTTTTGGAGCCCAATAACTAACTATTTTGAGTGCCGATCTGGGATCCAAGCCCTTTACAGAATCCGGGGGTAAGAGTGTAAATGATCTTTTCTAAAATACTCTCTTGAGGAAAAGTATGTGCCATGAAATGATTGTGCGTACTTTGCAGATACGTGTACGTTTGAGTAAAATTTGGACAGATTGTGGACAGAGCACACAAATAAATGCATGCTTAAACTATAAACTAGTTTAATAGTTTAAAAGACTTGATATATCATTCTTCTAATACAAGTCAGAGTGGTTTACAATAATACGACTGTTCTACAGAAAGGAACTACAACAATAATAGAAAAGAATCATACATTCCCATTCAAACAATCTAACAGTCGCACAAAATATGATCATTAGATTTACAGGAATCTCCAGGCCATTGACCCCCTCACCTTATCTGCTAGTATCTCTAATCTCCTCCCATCCATCATGTCCTCCGAGACTGTCGACAAAGCGGTCTCCGCTTACAATGCCGCTCTCTCCTCTGCCCTTGACACCCTCGCACCTTCCACCTCCCGTCCCACAAAGCGTATTAATCCCCAGCCTTGGCTGACCCCTTGCATCCACTACCTTCGCTCCTGCGCACGATCTGCTGAACGCCTCTGGAGGAAATCTCGTACTCATCCAGACTTCCTTCACTATAAATTCATGCTATCCTCCTTCCACTCCTCCCTATTCCTTGCAAAACAGGACTATTACACCCAATTGACCAATTCTCTCAGCTCCAACCCCCGTCGTCTCTTCGCCACCCTTAACTCTCTCCTCAAGGTACCCACCGCTCCCACTCCCCCCTCACTCTCTCCTCAATCACTGGCTGATCACTTCCACGACAAAGTGCAAAGATCAACCTTGAGTTCACTACCAAGCCATCACCCCCACCCCCCCTCTTCACCCATTAACCCTCTCCCTCAACCAACCAACCCAGGCCTCCTTCTCCTCCTTTCCAGAGATCACTGAGGATGAAACCTCCCGCCTTCTTTCCTCCTCGAAATGCACCACCTGTTCCTCTGATCCCACCCCCACCAACCTACTTAACACCATCGCCCATACTGTCAACCCCTCCATCTGTCGCATCCTTAACCTCTCTCTCTCCACTGCAACTGTCCCTGATACCTTCAAGCACGCCCTAGTCACACCTCTCCTTAAAAAACCATCAGACCCTACCTGCCCCTCTAACTATCGCCCCATCTCTCTCCTACCCTTCCTCTCCAAAATACTTGAACATGCCGTTCATAGCCGCTGTCTTGATTTTCTCTCCTCTCATGCCATCCTTGACCCACTCCAATCCGGCTTCCGCCCTCTCCACTCGACAGAAACAGCACTCTCTAAAGTCTGCAATGACCTGCTCCTGGCCAAATCTAGAGGCCACTACTCCATCCTCATCCTCCTCGATCTCTCTGCCGCTTTTGACACTGTCAATCACGATCTACTTCTCGCCACTCTGGCCTCATTTGGGTTCCAGGGCTCTGTCCTCTCCTGGTTCTCCTCCTATCTCTCTCACCGCACATTCAGGGTGCACTCTCATGGATCTTCCTCCACTCCCATCCCGCTATCTGTTGGTGTTCCCCAGGGATCTGTCCTCGGACCCCTTCTCTTCTCTATCTACACCTCTTCCCTAGGCTCACTGATCTCATCTCATGGCTTCCAGTATCATCTCTACGCTGATGACACCCAGCTCTATCTCTCCACACCAGACATCACCTCAGAGACCCAGGCCAAGGTACCTGCCTGCCTATCTGACATTGCTGCCTGGATGTCCAACCGCCACCTGAAGCTGAACATGTCCAAGACCGAGCTCCTCATCTTTCCACCTAAGCCCACTTCTCCTCTTCCCCCACTCTCTATCTCAGTTGATGGCACCCTCATCCTCCCCGTCTCATCTGCCCGCAACCTCGGGGTCATCTTCGACTCCTCCCTCTCCTTCTCTGCTCATATCCAGCAGACTGCCAAAACCTGTCGCTTCTTCCTTTTCAACATCAACAAAATTCGCCCTTTCCTCACTGAGCACACCACCCGAACTCTCTTCCACGCTCTCATTACCTCTCGCCTCGACTACTGCAACTTGCTCCTCACTGGCCTCCTACTCAGCCATCTATCCCCCCTTCAATCCATTCAGAACTCTGCCGCATGTCTTATATTCCGCCAGAACCGATATACTCATATCACCCCTCTCCTCAAGTCACTTCACTGGCTTCCGATCAGATACCGCATCCAATTCAAGCTGCTCCTCCTTACTTACAAATGCACCCGGTCTGCTGCTCCTCACTACCTCTCTACCCTCATCTCCCCCTACGTTCCTGCCCGTAACCTCCGCTCACACGACAAATCGCTCCTCTCAGTACCCTTCTCCACCACTGCCAACTCCAGGCTCCGCTCATTTTGCCTTGCCTCACTCTATGCCTGGAACAGTCTTCCTGAATCCCTATGCCAAGCCCCCTCCCTACCCATCTTCAAATCCTTGCTTAAAGCTCACCTCTTCAATGCTGCTTTCGGAACCTAACCTTTCGAACATATAGGTTGCCCCAATCTGTCTGACCTTTCAGATTAACTGTACATTTGTCTTTTAGATTGTAAGCTCTTCAAGCAGGGACTGTCTTTCCATGTTAAATTGTACAGTGCTGCGTAACCCTAGTAGCGCTTTAGAAATGTTAAGTAGTAGTAGTAGTAGTAGTGTTTTGCAAGTTATCAGGTGTAATTACACATCACACGTGTAGGGACTCAAGGACCAAAATGCATTAAGCACATACAAAAAGTTGAGAAAAAAACCTCAGTTGAACCACGCAGTCAACCACAGTTATAAGGCGTGGGCACTGCTCACCATCACTGGTCAAAAAAAAACTCTTCTAAAAAAGTACACAAAATGACTTCTCATTGTCCAATAGAGTCACAAACACAAGTGTATATTCACAGGAAATAGAAATGTCAGTCACTGCTGTAATTCAATCATAACATGTTGGTAGCATAACACCATGTTTATGGACATGCTGGTTCGCCTTTGATTGAAGAATAAGAAGTTGGATTGATCAGTATTATGCTACCAACATGTTATGATTGAATTACAGCAGTGACTGATATTTCTATTTCCTGTGAATATACACTTGTGTTGGACAATGAAAAGTCATTTTGTGTACTTTTTAGTGGAGTTTTTTTGACCAGTGATGGTGAGCAGTGCCCACTTTCTGAAAATAAAAAGTTTTCAACGTCGCCTTAAATTGATCCAAAGACTCCTCACTTCGCAACTCCATAGGGAGCTGGTTCCACAAAATAGGGGCACACCAAAAGCGTTTTCTGTGGTTACTGTCTTCCTAGCTTGGGAAGCCTCTGGGAGGGACATGTAGCATCAATAGATCGTAAAGCTCTATATGGTATATAAGGGCAGATCAAAGACCCTTAATAAGAAGAAATCCTCTGATGCAATACTTTATGCATTATAATCAGGGTTAATGTGATATATTTTCTGGCTAACAGCTATAGGACTGGCATACAAAATCTTGCCTTAAATTAAGGTAGATTTTCGTTCACTTGCACTAGTATTTGATAAGGAAAAGTAGACTCTCACTTTTCTTTATGAAATAGCTGCCTTTAAAGTGCTTTTAGTCAGCGCCATGTTGTAGAATACCCTCCATGTGTAGTAAAGCTGAATATGATGAAGTTAAAAGGGCAGAAAATAGTGGTGATTCCAGCATTCTCAGGCCCTGGAGGGAGAGAGTCTTATGTTTGTGCCTCATGGCTGGACTTAGCATGCTGGGTTCTAGAGAGAGTTGTGGTCTGTGGCCCCTGGCCAAGAACTTTGATTTGATTTGCTTTTGATTTATTTCACTTTATATTCCGCCTTTAACAAAATTAACTGCCAAAGCAGATTACAATCAAAACCAAGCACGAATTAATTGGGCTAGTTGCTTTTATAAGAATATAAAAGAAACCCCTGGGTAGTTGTGAATGAAAGCTCTTGGCTAAATAGCCCAGTAGAGGCCAGTCCCAGTTGAACTGGGAGCCCAAATGAGCAGGATAAAACTGCCAGGACAAAGAATAATATTAATGCTTGTGAAAGATTATCATGTGATTGTAGCACTGACATATTGTGGAGGTCATTTTGAAGCATCTACACATGTAAAGAGTAACATTTTCATGTGTAGAGTGACATGTGGAAATAACAATTTACGAAAGGTACTATTTACACCTGTAGATGCCCTGAATGGAGAGATTTCAAGAGGGTATTGCATGGGTATGCTTAGGGTGGACCAAGAAATATATATATATATATACACACGCACACGCACACACAACAATTTCCTTTTCTGCTTTTGTACCTGTTCCAAAGCAGGCGTACATTTTGAAAGAAAAAAAAGTGCTTACTGTGGCCAGGGTTTTAAAGGGAGGATTAAGGGAGGAACTGTCTTTCATCCCCATTTTTTATTTGTCTCTCCAGTCTAAAGAAAATCTTTGACAGCCTTTCCTTTAATTGCTGCCAGCTCCACACATAAGTTTGAGAAACTAGGCACCGATTCAATATATGTTCTGGTACTTATACATACAAGATGCTGGGTGATGCTGTTCTGAACTATAATTGCACTGTGAGGTGATTAGAGTTCCATAGTAACCTATGGAACTTTGTAAGTCTAAGTGCTTTGAAAATGAGCCCCTGTGTAACTCGCCCACCAGCCCCCTGCCCACTTCAATGAGAGGAGACAGTGGGCTGGGAGTCATCTTTGCCACCTCCATATTTGTGCCCTGAGCAGTTGTACCACTTACACAGCTCTTGGTACGGCACTGCTTTGAACACTGCTGCTCCTTCTGGATGAGTCAGAAAATACACATGTATTTGCTGGGGTCTTTCCACTTGTTTACAAAAGGTTCCATGTTCGGCAGAACCTTTTCTAAAATACCAGAATTGTGACTATCCCGACCTAGATGTTTCAATACCTCACTCAACACCATCTTCATATGTTCTCTATTTGTGTATCTGTGGGAGTAAGAGTGGACTTGGCTAATGATTTAGAGGAGAAGGCTATGAAATAGGAAAGGAGAGTTCAAATCCTGCTTGTGTTACTTGCCTCCATGCGATACTCACTTTAACCTCTATTGCCTCAGAGACAAACTGAGGGCTAGATTGTCTAAAGTGTTAATGCAAGTTTTATGCACATAGAAGTTAAGTCTGTAAGAAGCTGTCTAAAGTTAGATTTATGTAGTGCCTTTTAGAAGAAATTCACCCAAGGCAGTATATAGCAAATATAACCCAGACATTTGCAATAGACAATTACAGCAGTTAGAATTATTCAAATAGCAATACACAATGTCAACAGAAAACACTTTAAAACATTTTAATAGGCAGCCTAGGGTGTAAGCAGTGGTGGAACATACAGACAGATAAGATATAAGAGTGACATCAGAAAAGGTGTGTGAAAATGATCTCTGCTAGAGTAAGCATGGATAACAAGTCCTACTATAGTATGTGCAATTGACGAGTCCATCTGTGTGTGACTAGCTAGTTGTTGCTTCTTCCATTGGGAGGACAGCAAGTTCTCACCTGCTTACTAAAGTAGAAATTGTCTTGCATTGAATGATGTCTTTCTGGGTGTGCATTCCAGATTGTGTGGGCTAATCTGGAGAAGGCTTATTGGCACATATCACATTGCATGATTTCTTTTGGAGAAGGTGTTGTTAGAGATATTCCTTGGGAGGACCATACTGACCTTGAAGGTGTGTAGAAGGAGATCCTGTTCTTCTATTACGCTGGTACATTTCCATTAAAGGCATTGAAGATCAGAGAGTTTTAAACATAACCCTGTATTGTGCTGGTAGCCAGTGAAGAAATGGTGTAAGATGATCGCATCGCTTCCTGCCTTCTCTCAGTCATACTGTGGCATTCTGAATTAAATGGAGCAGGTGCAAAGTGTTTGTAGTTAGGCCAATGCAACATGAGGAGGGACATTTTCGATATGACATCTAAATCCGACTTTGGCCGTTTTGCAAAAAACATCCAACAGTCCAGTACCGAACATGGTCATGCTAGAACCTGAAAACATGTCTCTTTATTTTTTTCTGAAAATGGTCGTTTGCTAGATGTTGTTGAGATCAGTGTGTCTATTTTATTTTTTTGGGACCATTTCGAAAAAAAAGCATTGGTGTGAAAAATGCACAAAGTCAAGCCATTAGGATGTAGGAGGAGCCAGCATTTTTAGTAGACTAGCCACACAGACATCCCAGCAGAGCAGTGGGACACCCTAGGGGGCACTGCAGTGGACTTCACATAAAAGGTCCCAGGTACACATCTCACCATTACCCCCTTATAGTGTATGGTGAGCCCTCTAAAACCCATCAAAAACCTATTGTACCCAACTGTACACCACTACAATAGCCTTTATGCCTGCAAGTGTCACCTATATGTGAGTACAGTAAGTTTCTGGTGAGTTTTGGAGGACTGGCACTTTCCAACACAAGTGTTAAAGTTAGAGTGGGTTATGGGCCTGGGTTCACTTCTCTACAGTGTACTGCACTGATCACCAGGCTACTCCAGGGACTTCATTGGTTCTCTAATAGGACTGGTCATCTGAAACTGTCTTAGAGCTTGGTGTGTACTGTTTCTTTTACATCTTTAGGGGATGGGAGGGAGTTAGTGACCACTGGAAGTAAGGGGGGGGGGGGGGTCATGCCTTAATCCTTCCAGTGGTCATTTGATCATTTGGATCACCTTTTTATGATTTAGTCATTCTTAAAACAGGTCTAGCCCAAAATGTCTAGGTTTTAGATCTGGACGTTTTTGCTGTGTTTTATTATGCAGGAAAGTGTTAGATGTTTTTTCTGCATAATAAAACACAGCAAAAGCATTTTGCTGCATAATGCCCAAATCCCACCTTCAACACGTCCCCAACATGCCCCCTTGTCATTTGGATGCACTACAGATGAACTGCATAGAAAAATGTATTAAAAATATTTTTCGAAAATAGCTATGTGGAGGTTCTTAGTGAATAAAACATCCAGATGCCGCTTTATGCCTTTTCTAGATGTTTTTCTGTTTCAAAAATGAGTCCCATAGTAACATAGTAGATGAGGGCAGATAAAAACCCATATGGTCCATCCAGTCTGCCCAACAAGATAAACTCATTGCATAAGATATAATGTGATACTACATATGCACATTTGCATTCTTTGTATATGGGTATCACGGAAAGGCAAATACAAAGATTACAGTTGATTCAGAATACAGCAGCCAGACTTATTTTTCGTAGAACTACATTTGATCATGTGTCTCTGTTGTTGATTGACTTGCACTGGCTTCCAATGAAAGGATCATTTTTAAGATGTGTTGCTTTATTTTTTAAATTTTAGAGGGTTATAGTCTAACTGATCTAACATTATTGATCTCCCTTCTGGGTGTTCCTGGGTGCAAGCGAACTTATACATCTCTTGTGTTGCAATTTCCTCCTCAGAGGTATTAAATTGAAAATTTCTTATTGTGAAATCATTTACATTTCAAATGTCAAAATTTTGCAATATTTTTTCAGTTGAAATAAGATTGTTCTCATCATACATGCTTTTTCCTAAACAGCTAAAAACATATTTGTTTTCAAAAATTTTATTGATATAATTAATCTCATTGTTGGACAGAATTAATATTATTGTAATTTGTGGTTTAATATATCCTTTTCTTGTTGTTAACCCACTCTGAACATAATTTTAGGGATAGGGCAGGCTACAAATATCCATCATCCTCTTGATTATCCTTGCTATTTTCAGGGCATAGACCATAGAAGTCTGTCTGGCATTGTCCTTGTTCTCCAACTACTGAAGCTGAGTCTGTTCAGTCGTGATCAGGGCACAGACCTGCATTGGCTTTGCTTCTTAATTACTGGTGTTTGCTATCTAATCATCGCTAAGCTTGTTTGGTTCCATGCCTTCCATACAGGATTCTTTTCTATTTATCCCATGCATTTTTTAAATTCTGTTACTGTTTTCACCTCCACTACCTCCTGCAGGAGGACATTCCAGGAATCTGCCTGCCTCTCAGTGAAAGCGTACTTCCTGATGTTATCCCTGAGTTGGCTTCCCTGCAATCTAAATTTATGTCCTCTGGTTCTACCACCTTCCCATCTCTGGAAAAGATTTGTTTGTATATTAATACCATTCAAATATTTGAATGTCTGTATCATATTGCCCCTGCCTTTCCTTTCCCCCCCAGGGTATACATCTTCAGGTCATCAAGTCTATCCTCATACATCTTATGGCACAAACCCCATACTATTTTCGTCACTTTCCTTTGAACTACTTCGTCTTTTTACATTCTTAGCAAGATACAACATCCCATCCAAAACTGAACACAATACTCCAAGTGGGGCCTTACCAATGACTTGTACAGGGCATCAACACCTCCTGTCTTCTGCTGGTTATACCTCTCTCCATGCAGCCTAGCTGTATTGACCCGGTAGTAGTGAGCCCCTGTGCCCCGACTGAACACAGCAGAGATGGAGTGACACCGCACTCGATCAGGCAGCCAGACAACCCCTAGCTTCACCTGGGAAGCGACCACCGTTCACCAGGAGTTGAGCTCCCAGCTGCAGGTGGCCACCAGGACTTCTGGAACCGGCGGGGTTGCACAGCCACTGTCCAGGCTGGCGGGAAACAGACACAGTCCAGAACTAGTACTCCAACAGGCAAAGAATAGTCAAAATTAGTCCAGGGTCAAGGCAGGCAGGAAACAAGCAATATCCGAGAAAACTAGCCAGGGTCCAGTACACAGGAAAAGAGGAACAGAAGTTAGTCGGCAAACAGCACTCCGACAGCAACTCCTCAGAACAATTGAGGCTGAAGCAACAAAGGACTGGAGGCAGGGCTTTAAATAGAGCAGGAATCAATCCTAAACATGTGCAGCTGAACCAAGATGGCTGCCCCCATCAGCAGAGAAACCCAATGCCCAAATATGGGCTTCCGTCCTGCAGCCAGCCAACCCCAAGATGGCTGCCACAAGCTAAGATGCCCATCCCAAGATGGCCGACCTATCCTGGAGAAAAACCACCAAGATAGTCGATTACCTCTGCCGAACCGGCTGCGTAGGCCTGGAACCAGGTGAGGAACGTAACACTAGCATCCTTCTGGCTGTGGCCACAGCCTTGATGATATGGTGTGAACTGTGACAGGTCTTGCCTTCTCATTGTAAGGAGAGAGACAGAGTAGTTTCCACCAAAATAGCTGGTTTTGAGAAAGCCGCTAACTGACATTTTCAGCAGCACCCACCAGTTAAGTACCACTGAAATTGACTGGTTAACCCTGAACAAGTGATTTAATCAGCCGGAAGCCATTTCTGGGCAGTTAAATCACTTTGAATATTTACCCATTAGTCTCTTACCCACCCCTACCTCAATATTGAGCCCATGCAAGTCAACATTTTTTTAAAGCTGCCCACTACAGGCCAAAACAAATCTGGATATTTAGCAGTAGTGTCCGAATAATGGTGAATGCCTACCCAGATAGCATGTTCCAACAAAAAACTGCAAAAGCGGAGAACTCTAAGTTCCCACGAGAAGTATACAAACAGGAGAGGGAGAAAGTGGGAGAAAGACCACGGAGTCCAGAGATGAAAAGGACAATCTTGTGCTTAAGAAGATTTATTAATCATGGACTCGATACAACGCTGTGTTTCGGCCCAAAAGGCCTGTGTCAGGAGTCTTCTTGATAAAAGGATCTCAAAATCTTCAGAATTGATGTATTTCAAAATGAATCAGATGGTCTTGAGAAAGACCTTTATGATGATCAACGCGAGCCTTCAAATCTGGTTAGCAAAAACATCAGATCCAAAAGAGATCCTGATGCAGGCCTTTTGGCTGAAACACAGGGTTGTGTTGAGACCTTGATTAATAAATCTTCTTAAACACAAGATTGTCCATTTCATCCCTGGAGTCCTTGGTCCTTCTCCCACTTTCTCCCTACCCAGGAGCAGCAATATTCGGCCACTATCCAGATAACTTATCTGGATATACTTTTGCTATCTTAATTACCCAGATAGTTATTTGGTTTGTGACACTAAAAATAACTCTAGTCTCCACTTCAGCTCCACCCCAAAACCACCTTGGCACTATTTAGATAGCATCGTAGCAGTCTGTAAAGATATTTAGCAGCACTATCTGAATAGTGGTAATTATTAGTTATTTTATTGTAATTTTTTTTGTTTATTATATTGTAAACCGTTCTGAGCCTTTCGCTTGACATGCTATATAAGACATGTTATGTTATATTAGTGCCACTGAATACCTGGGTAGCAAGTCCTTTTAAGTATTGTTCAGGGTTAACCAGGAGTGGAGGAGTGGCCTAGTGGTTAGAGCACCCATCTTGAAATCCAGAGGTGGCCGGTTCAAATCCCACTGCTGCTCCTCGAGATCTTGGGCAAGTCACTCAACCCTCCATTACCTCAGGTGCAAATTTAGATTGTGAGCCCTCCAGGGGCAGAGAAATACCCAGCATACCTGAATGTAACTCACCTTGAGCTACTAATGAAAAAGGTGTTAGCAAATCTAAATAAATCAGTAGCACAGCTTTGTAGAGAGAGCCCTAAACAGGCCTCATTGACAATAGCAGAGCTTCTGCTAAATAATGTACAGTAAATTGCATTAACCTGCATTAATGTATATTAACATGTTAGTGCATGTTAGTAAATCCAGCTTTTAGATTGTAAGCATTCTGAGGACAGGGAAATGTCTACTATATTTGAATGTAATATGCCTTGAGCTACTAATGAAACGGTGTGAACTAATTCCAAATTAATTAATTAAATAACAGGGAATGCACTCTCCTGTTAGGATCTGGTGGGTTCTTTCAGGTGACTTGGACTGGCCATTGGGCTCAATGGACCATTCATCTGACACATTATGGCACTTCTTAGATTCTCAACTTAACTTACAATGTTTAAAATAGGTTTGGACAAATTCCTGGAGGAAACGTTCATAGTCTGCTATTGAGACAGACATGGAGGGGCATATTCGAAAGGGGCGCCCAAGGTTTCCTGAGGACGTCCTCACAGGACGTCCCGGCGAAGGGGTGGGGAAACCCGTATTTTCAAAACAAGATGGGCGTCCATCTTTCGTTTCGATAATACAGTCGGGGATGCCCAAATCTTGACATTTAGGTCGTCCCTAGAGATGGTCGTCCTTAGACTTGGTCGTTTCTGATTTTCGGCGATAATGTAAACTAAGGACGCCCATCTCAGAAACGACCAAATGCACGCCCTTTGGTCATGGGGGGAGCCAGCATTCCTAGTGCACTGGTCCCCCTGATAAGCCAGGACACCAACTGGACACCCTAGGGGGCACTGCAGTGGACTTCATAAATTGCTCCCAGGTGCATAGCTCCCTTACCTTGTACGCTGAGCCCCCCAAAACCCACTACCAACAACTGTACACCGCTACCATAGCCCTTATGGGTGAAACCTACATGTGGGTACAGTGGGTTTGTGGTGGGTTTTGAAGGGCTCACATTTACCACCACAAGTGTAACAGGTAGGGAGTGGGCCTGGGTCCGCCTGCCTGAAGTGCACTGCACCCACTAAAACTGCTCCAGGGACCTGCATACTGCGGTCATGGAGCTGGGTATGATATTTGAGGCTGGCAAAAAATATTAAAAAAAATTTTTTTTAGGGTGGAAGGGGGTTAGTGACCACTGGGGAAGTAAGGGGAGGGCATCCTCAATTCCCTCAGGTGGTCATCTGGTCAGTTTGGGCACCTTTTTGTGGCTTGGTCGTAGGAAAAACAGGACCAGGTAAAGTCGTCCAAGTGTTCGTCAGGGACGCCCTTTTTTCCCATTATGGGTAGAGGACACCCATGTGTTATGCTCCTCTGAAAATTCTGAAATTGTAGATTGGCAGATAAGAGAGATAGAGAACCATGAGATGTATGAAGACATGGAAGAAGGAATCCGTTGCAGGGAGCTTCATATTCAGCCCTCTGTCTTGCAAGATGGGCCCTGCAGATCAAAACACTGAGGTGTCAACCATGCACGGGTACTGAGTCAATCCATGCAGTATGTTGCTTGGCTGCATTTTACTATTGAAAGATCCTTCTTTACTCTTAACAGCAAATGAGATGGAAGCCAACTAATTTGTCATAAATAATTTTTTTTATTGTAAAGTTGATTAATGACCTCAGTTTCTTGTATGATAGACAATTATAAAGCAGTTTGTTATAAAGAAGCACCATTATAATATATAGATACATGTAGAACCATTTCATACATTATCCATTTAATTCCTCCATGACCTTTTTCTCCAAGTCATGTTACACATTTTGATTAAATGTTTATTATTATTATTATTATTATTAAGTAGAAACTACAGCACCTAACGGTGGACTGAAGGATCTTTGATGTGTTTTCCTTCTTGTAACTGTTCTACCATTTTCAGTACCAACAATATGAAATAACGCCTTGGGTCTTCTAAATCATTATTAAATTAAGAATCTGGGGTGGGTTTTTTTTTTATAACATTTAACTTTTAAATAATGTATCATTTGGCAAGCTGAAATGTAAGAAACCACAGTACTAAATTTGCAATGAAAGGAGAGTGTTGTTCTAGAAGGCTACGTGGGAAATGTAGCAAATTAAATATGACAGTTGATATTTGTGAAAACAGTGTTATAATTAGAGGACACCTGCAGCTGTTTTCCAAGTGAAACAGAAATGAACGTGCAGAAAGCCTATATACGACTTGGGGAAGCAGCACATTTCTCGTCTTTTCTTTCCTTTCTCTGTGCCTTCCTTGATAGGCTCATGCCTGCAAAGCTTCTGTCTTGTGGGAGTCTCCAGTGTCAGAAACCAGTCTCCCACATCTTGCCCACAATATGGGATGCTCCCATAAGACAGGGATTTCAGTCCAGTATTTGATTTTTGCAAGATCCCAATATGGTCACGGCCTGGTTGGGCTTTAAGGTAACATTTTTATAGTTGGGGTGGCTGTATTTTCTGAAGACAGTAAGGGGTCTTTTACAAAGGCGAGCTAGCGTATTTAGCATGCCCTAATGATTAGCGCATGCTGATCCTGCTAGAGATGCCCATAGAAATATATAGGCATTTCTAGTGTTTAGCGCACGCTAAAAACGCTAGTCTGCCTTTGTAAAAGAGGCCCTAAGTGAGCAATCACTTGAGTAAAATCAGTTTTAAGTATGTAAGTGTATAAGCATCACCATGTACATACCGTGTTTCCCCGAAAATAAGACACTGTCTTATATTAAATTTTGCTCCCCAAGACCTGCTAGGTCTTATTTTCAGGGGAGGCCTTATTTTTCGGGGAAACATCGAGGTCACCCCCCCACCCGAGATCGCCGGCTCCCCCCCTCGATCACCGGCTCCCCCCGCCCTCAGTCGCTCCCGGAACTAACCTCTTAAACGCTTCCTTTTACCATTCATCTTCGCACTCGCCGCAAGCAGCAGGGCAGGCCACTCCTTCCTTCCGTGTCCCACCCTCGCCTGACGTTACGTTACATCAGGCGAGGGCGGGACACGGAAGGAAGGAGTGGCCAGCCCTGCTGCTTGCGGCGAGTGCGAAGGTGAAAGGAAGCGTTTAAGAGGTTAGTTCCGGGAGCGACTGAGGGCGGGGGGAGCCGCCGATTGAGGGGGGAGCCAGCGATCTCGGGTGGGGGGGGGGTGACCCCGATGTTTCCCCAAAAAATAAGGCCTCCCCTGCTAGGTCTTATTTTCGGGGGAGGCCTTATATTTTCAAATTGCAGCAAGACCTCTACTAGGTCTTACTTTCGGAGGATGTCCTATTTTCGGGGAAACATGGTATCTATTTCATTTGTAATACATTGATCTATATTTGTTTATTGACCAGAGGAGGCTTTCGCCCCACGGCGCTATGTAAGCCATATTGAGCCTGCAAATAGGTGGGAAAATGTGGGGTACAAATGTAACAAATAAATGATGGGACAGACTGAAGGTCCAAGCCCAGTATCCTGCTTCCAGCAGTGGCCAGGCCAGGTTGCAAGTACCTGGCAAGATCCCAAAAGATTAAAACAAATTTTTATTTATTTTTTTTGCTGCCCCTATTTTATGCTGTTGCAAATTGTCCTCCCCTCCATGGGTTAAAGTGTCTGTGTTGTTTCACAGTTTGGCATATAATTCCCATGTCATGAAGAGCAGGATTGGCAAGCTACATGTGGAGAGTTCATTTTGCAATTCCTGATTATGTTTGCTGGCACCAAATTTGCATCTAAAGTATCCCTGGGTCTAGAAGTACCCATCTTGCCAGTCCAAATTATAAAAATTTATTATGAAAATTTATTTGTAGGGCTATGGGAACTTTATACCCATGGGGATTTCAAAAAAGCATTTTCTTTGCTGTTCAGCATGCTGAAAGGACTGACTGTGCTATCCTTTACAGCTGCATGCTGATATATTTTTTAAAAATTTGCTTGATGTTTAAAAATATGTAGTCAAAACTCATTAGTATATATCTAGAACTTCTTCAAGAAATTCTGCATTTGTGCATGGTCTTCAGCAAGGAGGTTTAATTGATGAGAGGCAGCGTCATGTGACAAGGCTAAAACCATAGCCGCCATCTTGAGACACTCAAACCAAAGCAAATTATTGGTCCATGCCAACCCACGCATAGGCAGTCCTTATTCCTAATAAGCATTTGTTATTGTTTTGGGTGACTTAATATGGCAGCAAGCTCTGCCTACTGACTTCAGACCAGATAATGGGCCAAGCATGATCCTGCTGTCTCCTGTGAATTAAACCTCCTTGGTCTTCAGTGGTACTGCAGTGAGTGGCATCCTATATAATAAAACGCACCTCCAACATTCTGAAGCTGCATGGCTGAGGCATTCCTGCTCTCTGTATCCATCTCCTGAACTGACATCACATACTTCCGAGTTCGTCACAAGCAAAAGTGACCAACCACACGAGGTTTCTCGGCTTCAGAATGTTGGAGGTGCATTCTATTAAATAGGATTGGTCAGTTCCTTGAAGCACAGCCAGAGCTCGGCGTCCTCCACAGTAACGCTCAGACACCAGAGAGAGGGGGGGGGGGGGGGGGCCTGACACCAGAGAGAGGGAGGGAGGGGGGCATCTCTGTCACACACACACACACTCTCTCTCTCTCTCTCACAGTCAATGTCTTTCTCTCACACACTGTCTCTCACACACTCTATGTCTCATACTGTATCACATACACTCTCTATGTGTCACACAGTCACTCACACACTCTCTTGGTCTCATACACTCAGTCTCACAGAGAGTCTGTGTCTCACACACACTCTCTCTCGCACACACTGTATCTGTGTGAAACACACTCTCTCTCACACACATTGCGTCTCACATACGCACTTGCACACACTCTCATTCTCCCACACACTCTCGCACCCAGACTCTCTCTCTCTCTCACACACACACACACACTCGCACATTCACTCTCTCTCTCACACACAGTCACTCTCACATACACTCTCTCAAACATACACACTCCGAGGAAAACCTTACTAGCACCCGTGTCAGAAACGGGCCTTTTTTTACTAGTAATTGATAAATTCAACTTGATAGATTCTAGAACAGAGCTACCATGATGACACTAGTGTTTCCTTGAGAGCAGATGCATTTATCAAAGGGGGTCATTTTAATAAGCTGCAACAAAAGGGGGCCTGCGCTAGCATCAGTGTGTGTTTTTGACATGCGCTGAGGCCTCTTCTACCACAGTGGGTAAAAAGCTTTTTGTTTTTTTTAAATGGCCGCGCAGCAAGTGAAGCATTTTCCGAGCGGCCATTTCGGGGGGGGGGGGGGGAGCACTTACTGTCACCCACTGAGATGGCGGTAAGGGCTCCTGCACTAACCTGGTGGTAAATGGGCAATGATTACCGCCAGGTAAAAATTGCCACTATTAAAATAAAAATATTTTTGTAGCGCCGGAAATGGCGCTCACTGGGGATGGGAACTACTGCTGGACTGCTGAGGTAGCCTGGCGGTACTTCCAGTTTAGCGAGTGGTAAGTCCGCATTGGGCTTACTGCCGATTAGTAAACGACCCCCAAGGTTACAATGTGTTACCCAGCTCTTAGTTCGTGAGTTATTCCCCTAATTCTATAACTTTGCCTGCAGATTTCCACATATTGGTAGTTATGTGTGTCAATTGTTAAATTAGGTGCAAATTGGCACTAACTACCAATAGGCTATAATATGACATAATTGGTTCTAATTGGCACCAGTTTGTGGTTACGCACGTAACTGCGCTTAGCTGCAATTCTGTAATCATAGCATGTAATTCCTTTAGCATGCAACTGTGGGAGGGGCATGGGTGGGTCAGGACATGACCAGCATTTACGCGCTAACCCCTGGATTCTGTATATCACACCTAGTGTTCTGTGCCAAAATCCAAGTGTATTCTATAACAATGCACTTAACTTAATTGGCTGAATGAGCTAATCAGCATTGATAACAGCACTTAACAAGCAATCATGAGCACTAATGGGCAATAATTAGAATTTGTGCGCACAACTCGCTCACCGTGTTCTGCAATGAACTGCGCCTAAATTCTAAAGCATGCAGTTCAAAAGGGGCTTGGCCATGGGTGAGGAAATGGGTGTTTTGTGGGCATTCCAAAATGTACGTGCGTAGTTATAGAATATGGCCCAGTGCGCCTACACGCAGGAATTTACGCCATGCTTTCATTGGTGTAAATAGAGGCACATAGTTTTAGGCACTGGAATATCAACAAAGCATATTCTATATATCACGCCTAAATCTGGGCGCCATTTATAGAATACTCTTAGTCGGAAATGTTTACCGCGAGGATTTTTTTAGGCACCTTATATAGAATCTGGCCCTAAGGGTATAGAATGTTGTCAGTTGCGCACGGCACTGACGGCAGTTAGGTGAATGCATTTACACCAGTTTTTGACATCACGACTAAAGTTAGGCATTAAAATGCAGACTTACCCTAGTATTTTATAAAAGCAGTTATGCACATAACTGTTGATATAGAATTTGCACTGAGCACCCAGCACTTTAAGGTTACCTATATGTCCTATATGTTTTGCAAGGACAATTGGGCAGATGTGATATTATACCGTATTTTTCGGACTATAAGACGCACTTTTTTCCCCAAAACTTTGGGAGGAAAATGGGGGGGTGCGTCTTATAGTCCGAAGGTAGATTTGTTTGGCTGGCTGGCTGGCTGGCTGGCCGCCCGCCCGCCCACCCTCCGAGTTCGGGATCGCCCTCCCCCTGGCCCTGTCACCACTTCTCCCTACTCACGTCACGCGATCTTCCCTGGTGGTCTAGTGACGTCGGGGCAGGAAAGAGCCCCCTCTTTCCTGCCCAGCGCGTTGCTCTCCATCCTCCTGTATGCAGCCTGACGGTCTCGGCGAGATTCAAAATGGCCGCCGAGACTTCAATTCTCGGTGGCCATTTTGAATCTCGCCGAGACCATCAGGCTGCATACAGGAGGATGGAGAGCAGCTCGCTGGGCAGGAAAGAGGGGGCTCTTTCCTGCCCCGACGTCACTAGACCACCAGGGAAGATCGCGTGACGTGAGTAGGGAGAAGTGGTGACAGGGCCGGGGGGAGGGCGATCCCGAACTCGGACAAGACGCACCGGAGCACCTAAGTTTTAGAGGAGGGAAAAAGGAAATTTTTTTTCCTATTTCCCTCCTCTAAAACCTAGGTGCGTCTTATGGTCCGGTGCGTCTTATAGTCCGAAAAATACGGTACATTGTGCTTTTGTCCAGACATGAAACAGTGAAATAAACACAGTAGGTAACTGACACTGTTGCTGTTTAACCAGTAATCTTTATTGCTAGTTATATATTTGTCATGATTAATGAATACTAATATTTCTTCATTAATCTATATTCTAAGAATTGAAAATAAATAGTTCTGTGATGAAAACTGGTTATTGGGAATACTCAGAGCATTAAGTTGAACAGTTCTGTCTAGAACACAACATACACTCTCTGAAGACATTATTAATTGAGATAATTTACATTAATTCACATGACATTGGCCATATACTATTTTTGGATTAATAAAGCATATATTGGATTATGGTGCATTTGTCAACAATGAATTAATATTGCATTCTTGAATATATTTATTCCAAATTTGCCTATAAATATTCTGATGCCAAAAACATCAATATGGAACAATAGAAATTATAATAAACCTAACCAGAATAGTTGAAATCCCATGTTCTAATTAGATAATCTGATCTTGGTGTTTAAAATCAGAGTGGGACTGAAGAATGCTTGTTTGCAAAACAAGTTGGAAACTTCTGTGCCTCCCCCCCAATCTTCTTGGAAGTATTTTTAAAAAAATACAGTTTTTTTCACCTGCCCCCCATTCAATATCTCTCCCCTCTTTCCTCTGCAGTGTCCCAGCATCTGCCTTCTCATCTCGGAATCCCGTCCCTTCCTAGTGTACCTTACAGGCAGTGCGTTTTTTTCTAGCGAAAACGTTGCTGGTACTCAAATCCCAGGCCAGGGGTGAGGTGATCACTGAGGGACGCACCCCACAATAGCCAGGCCCCCTGCAACCAGTCACAGAATCTATGACAAGGCAGAATTTGTGTGTAGAGCCTGAGCTCTTTCATTAAAACTTGGGGACCATGGGTCAATTTTAGCAGAAAAGGTGCCAGTACTCAGTACCCCCTCAAAAAAGCCCTACTTTCAGGCAGGGGCGTAGCCAGACTTCGGCGGGCGGGGGGTCCAGAGCCCGAGGTGAGGAGCACATTTTAGCCCCCCCCCCCCGGTGCTGCCGACCCCCCCCCCCCCGCCGCTGCCACCACCACCACCAACTTTGACCCCCCCCCCCGACGACAACCCTCTCGATCCCCCCCCTCTCCTGCCGTCAACCCGCTGTTGCCTACCTTTGCTGGCGGGGACCTCAACCCCCGCCAGCCGAGGTCCTCTTCTTCCTTCGTTCTGTTTCTGAGTCTGACGTCCTGCGGGGTTGGGGTCCCCCACCAGCAAAGGTAGCAGACGGCGACGGCGGGTTGGAGGGGGGGGTCGAGAGGGTCGGCAGGGGGTCCAGGTCCAAATCTACGGGGGCCCAGGCCCCCGTGGCCCCACGTAGCTATGCCCCTGCTTACAGGCATCCCAGGATCCTGCAGCAATTCATTTTTGCTTCTTGCACTAACCCTGCAAGTTTCCATCTGCCACATCCCATTCTTGCTGGTGTCATTGCCTGTTTCCTGTCTGGCAGGAAGCGGCAGATGGAAGCCTGCAAAAATGCAGCAAAAATGAATTGCGTCAGGCGCTGGAGACACTTGTATGGTACACCGGGGAAGGATGTGGCTCAGAGACAGGAAGGTAGATGCCGGGACGCCAAAGAGGAAAGAGGGGAGAGAGCAGTGTGGTGCCGCCGCTGAATAGGCCTGAGCCAAGAATGGGTGAGCCTGTGCCCACCCAGCCCACCCAGAGCTATGCTACTGAAATGGAGGGTAAGTACCTGCAATTGTGGAAAATGTTGCAGGCTTAATTTTTTTGTACGTGTTGAACTGAGGCTGCTGCTGCTAGATAGAACTATTGGTGCTTTATTTTATGGGATGTGGGGGAGGGAATTTTTTCAATTGATATTTTATTGTTTAAAATTTTATGTTTGTAAGTACAGTGAATGCTTCTTGGAAGTGGCAGTGGTATAAACTGAATTAAATAAATAAATAAATGAGTGCACTAATGACTATGAAATGAATATTGATCCTGTATACTAAAAACCCCTAATTCTATAAAAGTCATCAAAAATTGTGTCCAATTTATAGCACAATTTAATTGAATAACAAGCCAATTAGTGATAATTTGCTTTTTAAAAAGCAATTATTGGCGCTAGTTAAAATCAATAAATTTAGGCATGTGATCCATGCCTAAATTTTACACTCATCCCGGAAAAGGTGTGGAAATGGGAGAGTCATGGGCATTTTGGGCCAGAGCATGGGCGTAGATTCCAGTTACTTATGCAATTACAGACTAAGGGGGTTCCACATGTAAATTTAGGCAAGGGCATGTGCATCATTTTCATTGGTGCAAATGGATGTGCCTAAATTTACATGCAACCCTGCACTTAAGCGCTATTCTATAAACCACTGCTAACTTTAGGCGTAGCTTATAAAATAGTGCGTAAGCATTATTTACCGTGCTGAATTTTTGACAAAATTTATAGATTTCTCCCAAAATGTCTTAGTTTAATGAAAAAAATTGTTTTGAAGTCTATGAACTAAAACTGCATCACAAAAGTTGTAGCATGCATGTCAGAAAATACTGGAATTTAACTTGTATACTACAGTGATCAGTGTAAAAACACTATTTGCAATTTAGATATACATAAACTGCATTTAGCTGTGTATATTGCATACACATCAGAATCCTGATTTTACAAAGCTCTCAAGATCATTATTGGTTTAAAAAAATATGATCATGTAACACCGTCCTTGAAAACTGCCTACTGGTTACCAATTACACACTGTATTACATATGAAATTTTATTACTAGTATTTAAAACCTGTACTTCCAATGAACCATTTTATCTAAGACGTTACTTAGTACCATGTGCTCCCTCACGTTCCCTTAGATCAGCACAACACCATCGCCTTACTGTACCTACTTATAGGAAACTACATCATGAACGTACTAGACACAGCATATTCTCGGTCTAAGCTCCAGAACTCTGGAACTCGTTGCCTATTCCCCTAAGGCAATGTCAATCTTTAGATACTTTCAAAACTGATTTAAAAACTTTTTTCTTTTTAAGGATGCCTTTTTAATTGATGAATGATCCTGCATTTCAACACTTGTTTTTGAGGTCCGTTTTGACCCTTCCCCCTCTTTCCTATCTATTTTACATAGTAACATAGTAGATGACAGCAGAAAAAGACCTGCATGGTCCATCCAGTCTGCCCAACAAGATAAACTCATATGTGTATACCTAACCTTGATTTGTACCTGCCTTTTTCAGGGCACAGACTGTACAAGTCTGCCCAGCAGTATTTCCCGCCTCCCAACCACCAGTCCCGCCCCCATCACCGGCTCTGGCACAGATCGTATAAGTCTGCCCTCCACTATCCTCTCCCCCCAACCACCAACCTCTCTTCCCCCACCTGCTCTGCCACCCAATTTCGGCTAAGCTTCTGAGGATCCATTCCTACTGCACAGGATTCCTTTATGCATATCCCGCGCATGTTTGAATTCCGTTACCGTTTTCATCTCCACCACCTCCCGCGGGAGGGCATTCCAAGCATCCACCACCCTCTCCGTGAAAAAATACTTCCTGACATCTTTTTTGAGTCTGCCCCCCTTCAATCTCATTTCATGTCCTCTCGTTCTACCGCCTTCCCATCTCCGGAAAAGATTTTTTTGCGGATTAATACCTTTCAAGTATTTGAACGTCTGTTCAAATACTTGAAAGGTATTAATCCGCAAAAAAATCTTTTTGGAGTTCTATTTTTGGAGTTCTATTCCTTTCCTATTGTCAACCATCTTGTCTACAGTATGCTCTCCCTTTTTAATTAGACTGTAAGCCGCCTGGATGGTTTTCCTGTAGGCGGGATAGAAAGTTCTGAATAAACTTGAAACTTGATCCAAAACTCAGATATATGCATTTGGTAAGGGGCTGATGTGGGCATATTTTAGGTCAGTGTTTCTCAAGTCGGTCCTTGAGTACCCCCTTGCCAGTTAGGTTTTCAGGATATCCACCATGAAGATGCGTGAGATTGATTTGCATACACTGCCTCCATTATATGCAAATCTCTTTCATGCATATTCATTGTGGATATCCTGAAAACCTGACTGGCAAGGGGGTACTCCAGGATCAACTTGAGAAACACTACTACTACTTAACATTTCTAAAGCACTACTAGGGTTACGCAGCGCTGTACAATTTAACATGGAAGGACGGTCCCTGCTCAAGGAGCTTACAATCTAAAAGACAGGTGTACAATCTAGAGACAAGTGTACAATCTAAAAGACAAGTGTAGAGTCAATCTGATAGGGCATACTATATTTCTCGAAGGGTTAGGTGTTTTAGGTGGGACTAGGGCAGGTCAATAAGATACACATATATTCTCCATGTATTTTAGAACAAGCTCTACATCAGCAGATCCTGTTCTACAATAATAGAGGAACTTGATGACATGTCCTGAACGGAACATCTCAATTCTGATTCGTTTACCTTTTCTAAAATCTGCCTCGCTATGTCTTTTAACTAGTGATGCACTGAATTCAATGGGGCCAATATTCAGACCGTGGGAGGCAGCCCAGCTAACTCCCACAGTTTGCGGAGAGTCTGGATATTCCAAGGGTCTTTTTACTAAGGTGCACTAGTTTTTAGCTCGTGCTAAAAATCAACTGGTGCTAAACTCTAAGACACCCATTATATTCCTGTGGGCGTCTTAACATTTAGCGCTAGCGCTCCTTAGTAAAAGACCCCCCCCCCCTCAACACCAGTTCATTTGCAGTGACCGGCATTGGATATGCGGTTTATTTTTGGCCACTATAAACATAGCCAGTTGTCAATATTCAGCATTGGCCGGATAAGTTCATAGCAGTCAAAGATAGGCCTGCTATGTATGCAGCCCAATTTGGCCACAAAACATAGCCGGTTAGCTGCAACGCACAGACCGCGAATACTCAATGGGAGATAGCTGGCTTTCCCCCACTGAATATTTGCAGATAGCCAGCTGTTGTAAAAACATGTAGCTCTGCGATGAGTACATGGTATTGGTGTGTGTATATGTAAATCCAGAAATATACGCAGGTTAATATTCTGACTCTGTAGTTGATGTTTCATGTAAACTATCGGGATAGTTCAAGACAATCTAATGATTTGCAGCAGCATTTTCTGGGCAATGCTGCTGAAAATCAATGGAAGCCCAAGTCAGCACACTTATCTGGGTAGCAGCTGTTACTTTCCAAGTAAGTGCTTTTGAATATCTGGCCAAGTGTCTCAGCACTTTGGTCAACTGAATGCTAAACAGCACGAGAAAGCTACACACATAGCATGTAGTATGCTAAGCCTGCCCAGTTCCATTTTCCACATTGTTTCTCCTCATTATTTAAAAATGGGACACCTTCTGAAGTCACTTCTCACCTGAGGATTTTTTTTTTTAATGTGAAAGGGATGAAATATACAGGGTGAGGCAAAAAAAAAGTAACCCCCTAGAGTTTTTATTTGCTGTTTTCTGAGCAAAAGCGTGGAATTTCAGTGTGAAATTGTATAGCCTTATTTGTTACTATCTACGTTTATATGCCAAATGGAATGAGATTATCTTTAAGCACAGCAAAGTTACAGACTTTTTAGCGTGACCACCCAGTGATTCTCACCTGTTCAAAAATGTTTGCAGTGTAAAATTGCCATTATTTGAAAAAAAAAAAACGGGGTACTAGTTTACTGTTAATTACATCACAGTGATGTATACTTTTGTCTGGGGAACAATGTTGGAGGTTTGTCACAAGCTTCACCCAAAGCTGCAATCACCAAACTCAAGGAAGCGCTGCAGATTATCTGGGGCAGCCTGCCACAGGGAACGATCGACAAGACTGTACAGAACTTCCCAAAGCGACTGAAAGACCTATGTTAAAGCTGGGGGTGGACACTTTGAGTCACAGTGAGGCTTATTTTCAAAGCACTTAGCCTCCCAAAGTTCCATAGAAACCTATGGAACTTAGCCTCCCAAAGTGCTTTGAAAATATGCCTCACTAGTGACTACCAAATTCTGACACATTGTTAATTGTATTATTTGAATGATGTTATTATACTGTGATTCAGCTCAAACAATTTTCATGTTCAAAAATCGCTAGATAATAATGCTAAAATGTCAGTAACACCACCATTTATTATTTATTTATTAGGATTTATTTACCACCTTTTTGAAAGAATCCACTCAGGATGGTGTACAAGTAAGAATAAATCAAACATATGCAATAGACAGTTACAGCAGTAAAAATATTCAAATAACAATACAAAGTATGGAATAGTATACTACTTACAATGTCAACACAATATGTAATAGAACATTTTAATTGACAGTGTAGGGTATAAGCAAAGATGGAAAATATAGATAGGTAAGAGAGTAAGAGGAGTTAGAAAATAAGGTGACTAATTTAGAGAAAGTTAAATATGAGGTCAGAGAGATGATTAAAAGTTATCTCAGCTAGGGTAGGAGTGCCTGTGTCACTCCTTATATGTGTATGTGAGACTAAGAAGTTAGTTACTTCTTCCATTAAAGACCTGGTTGAAGAGCCAAGCTTTCACCTGCTTCATAGCTTAAGATAATTAATTGTTGTTTAGTAATAATGCGTAAGTATGATGACTAAATAAGTATGTAAAGTGTCTCATTGAAATTCAAAATGGTTGCTGAGAAAACAGCAAAAAACTCTAGGGGGTTGCCTCACCCTGTATATGCGTTGGGGAACAGCACCAATCTGCACTGCAAAACATTTTTAAAATACACTCAAAAAGTTAAGGACGGATTGGGATTTTATTCTTTAAATGCAAAGCAAGTTTATTTACAGATACATACAGGCTAGGCATTCAGTACAGCACTCAGCTTTAGGATCTTATGCAAGGAGAATGGGCATCAAGATAAATATTGATTGAAATCCTGAATTACTAATTACACTGGATCAGTGTGAACTCATTCCCCCTCATATACAAAACCATTGAACTGGCCAAGAATGGCACCTGGCTGGTTAAATGGTACTTAGCCAGCTATCTCGACTGAATAGTAGTGCTTAGCGGCTAGCCGGATGACTAGCTATGTCGTGTGACTTAGCCAATGAGCGCTGATATTCAACATCTGTCCGGCTATGTTTGGTGGCCAAATATGGCCACATCGATAAGTGGAATATCTTTGGCCGGTTTGAACTTAACCGGTGAGTGCTGAATCGGCTTGGCTGGCTAAGTTCAAACCAGCAAAAAATAAACATTAAAATAAACATTCAGTGCCAGTCACCGGAAATGGCTCAGCATTGAATTTCTAGGCTCAGCACCGACTGCAGGAGTTAACCGGGCGAACTCCCACAGTCTGAATATTGGACCCATTGTGATTGGTAAGTGTGGCTAGGCTCTGTGTCCAGATGTCCTCTTTCTTCTGTTGTTGGTCAGCATGCTTTATTTCTCTGCAGTGTCTGGAGATGGTTCTGCAATGCTTCTCTCTTGCTTGGAGAGGAAAAGTGGATGCTGATTCTTGAGGCTGGCAGAGAAAGTTTTCAAGAAGGAGGGAACTCACCAGATGTTAAACTGGCACTTAAATGATTATCTTGCATAAACATAGGTTTCAATTTTACAAAGCCAGGATATACATTTCTAAAACTGTGGCAAGGTGATGTGGTCTGGGTGTGTTTTGGGCGGGACTAGGGCAGCCCTAAAAATGAACATTTATTCCCCATTTCAGAAGGGGAATAAATGTGTACGACTTAACAGATTGACATGGGGATTTATACCTGCTACCTAGAACATTTAGGTTTTAGAAAAGTGCTCCCTTACAGCAGTGCTCTACTGGAGGGATTAAGGCTTGGTGTGAGTTTCAGAAAAAAATAAATGTTTATGCTTCTAAAATGACATAGATGTTTGTGTTCAGGCATATAACTGTTTTGTTGCTATTCTATAATCATAATATACTGAAACTATAATTGCATCATTGCTGAATGTTTGTCACGCTGCTATCGAAAAAGGTAAGGCTCTTCTTTTAGTTTAGTTAGATCTTTCTCCTGCCTTTGATTTAGTCAGTTATTCCCTCTTGCTGTCCTGACTGTCTTCTCTGGGTCTTTCAGGTACAATACTTCTCTGGTTTTGCCCCTTCCTCACTGATCATTCTTATCAGGTGTCACTGCCATCGTCTCTCTCAGATTCAATGCCCCATAGCTGCGGTGTCCCTCAGGGTTCAGTTCTTTCCCCTTTGCTTTGTAGAGTCTTTCTTAGCCCATTTGTGTCTCTCATTCAGGAATTGCATGTGAAATGTTAAAATTTATGCAGATGATATTCTCTTAGTCTCTTTCCAGGACCCTTATCACCCTGATTTCAGTCCTCTTCAAAAATGTCTTGATGCCGTTTCTAAATGGCTTAAGTCTCATTGTCTTCATCTTAATCATCAAAAAACATCCTCCATTTGGCTAACTGGTCATTGTTCAACCCCTTCATCCACACCAGTCATTGATGGAATTCCTATCCATTTAGTTGACACTCTGAAGTACCTGGAAGTCTATATTTAGATAGTGCACTGACTTTTTCAACACATATTTCTACTATGTGTCTATGCTCTGCATCTGGTGCGTTCTATCCGTCCTTTTCTAGACAATGAAAGTTGTGCTACCCTACTTTACACATTGATTGCTTCGAAACTAGATTATTGTAATATTATATACACTGATCTCCCAGAGATATCTCTCCATAAATTGCAGACAGTACAGAATACTGCTATTTGCATTCTGTCACGTGCTCAACACCATGGCATGCCTCTTCTTAAAGAATACCATTGGCTTCCCATAAACATCGTATTATTCATAAAATTTTGACTATGACTTTCAAAACCCTATGTATGGGTACTCCCCATTATTTAGCAAGTCTTATTACTCCATACACCCCTACCCGTGAACTTCGCTCTGCATTTGCTTGTCATTTGTCTGTACCTGACTTAGTTCTACATGCACGTCTGCATTTTTTTGTTGTTGTTGTTGAACTCTTTACCATCTCCACTGAAATCAGAGCTTTCTTTTCCTCATTGGTGTAGTCGTCTTTAAACACATTTGTTCTCTCAGGCATTTCTTTAACTGGCTTCTTTTGTCAGTCAGGTTGTTGGTATATAACTGGTTGTCTTTGTTTCCCTACCCATCTTGCTTTTCCTATTCCTTATCTATTCTACTCTATTTCTTTCTCCTGTCTTATTCATGTTGCACATAATCAACACATCTTTTGATTATTATGGAATTTGTGAAGGATCAGGGCAAAGTTTGATCAACAGTCTTTCAAATTGGTAGTACAGTCAATGGAGGTTGCTAATTTGAATTATTGTAATTCAGTCTATATTGGAGCTAGCAATTTAGTATTCATAAAGTTATAAATGTTTCAGAACACAGCAGCATGTCTAATCTACAGATCTTCCAAATATGAGAATAATACCATTGTTTTTGAAACTTCATTGGCTTCCAGTTAAAATGCGAATTATTTTCAAAGCTTGCTCTTTGATCTATCTAATCCTATATGATTAGCTCCTACATATACGTATAAATTGGTAGGTCTGCCATATAGAAATTGTGATCTTTCAGGAAGGTCATACATGGTTGTACATTACCCTCATTGAAAGGTAAAATATAAACAAGTGTTTGCTGGTCAACTCTCGTATAAACTACTGCCTGGTGAAATTCTTTACCGGCGGCCATAAGATCTTCACAGAATTCTAAACTTTTTAGAAAAATGCTTAAAACATACCTTTTTGGAAAATTTGTAAATGCTTGTTAAATGTTAACAATTTTTCAGATTTCGTACTTTCCTAGGAATGCCTAATTACTAGTTTTTGAACCGCATATAACTGTTAGGGGTAAATGCAAGATAGAAATGTCAATTGTTTTGTATTGCGTTTCTCCATGTATTTTAGAATAGGCTCTATGTTGAAAGATCTTGTTCTAAAACACTAGTGGACTTGAGATGTCCCAACCTGGATAATTCTTATTTGAACGTCCTTTCTAAAACACTCTATGTCAAATATTTAGCGATGTGCAGAGAAAATTCATAAAATACATTCAGCACTTTCACAGGATGAAGTAATTTACAACATATTGAAAATATGAGATGCAGGCAACCCCAGAAACTACAGTGGAGAGTGCCAGTGATAGACAGGGAAATGCACTTGTTAGTGTACATTCAGTTTGTTTAGTATATGTAAACTCACTTGTACACAGGTAAGCCTTTGAATTAACATATGTGCAAATGATTTTCAAATGTTAGAAAGTTCTTACACTCATACGACATGCACATTAAAAATGCATGTGTTTTCCTGATTTCTGCCATTCCTCTCAGAAACAGAGGAAGCCTTTCCTGCATTGCACCAAGAAGTTTTGAGACTAGGTACAACATTTCTATTGCAATTTCCTTGCAAATTTCAGCTGAATGTGGCGAAGACACGGATATTGTTATTGCAATTTCCTTGCAAATTTCAGCTGAATGTGCCAAAGACTCTCTATTGTATCCTGTCCAGAGAGTCTGTTGGTTGGATCAGGCTTTTCTCTTGTCTAGAATGGCTGTGTGAGGGAGTCTATAGGATGCTGCCTCTCTCTCTCTTGATAGCACTCCCTCACAGAGCCACATTAAAACTTATAGCGTGCATAAATGTACAAATGCCAGCACTTTTGTGAGTAAGTCTACACTTATATATGTAGTTGCAGCCATACGACTAACTGCTGTTGTGTAAAGATGCATGTAAGTTGCATAGCACATAACTGCAAGGGGTTATTCACAAGGGCAGAAGATGAGAGGGATCAGAATTAAGGGGGCATCTTGAAACGATGGTGAGGTTCAGGGGGAAATGACTGATCCCTGTATATTCAGCCGGGACCAAAACAAAGAAGAAGGAACGGACCTCAGGAAACTGTGAGAAATACAAAGAAAACAGTGAGGTTGATCCAGGGAGGATAACAAAACAGTCTTTATTGGGGTTGTCTAAAAATACGACCCAACACAGACGTGTTTCGGCCCGAAGGCCTGCCTCAAGGGTCTTGATGGATCTCTGATGTTATGTATCACTTAACAACAGAAGAATCCTAAAGCAAGGGCCTGGTTGTAAAATCCTTGGTTATCCTCTGTCTTACAAATACGCTGAATAAGCGAAAAGCCGTGTAGCCAGCTAATGTAAAGTACTACTACTACTCAGCATTTCTAAAGCGCTACCAGACTTACGCATCGCTGTACAGTCAAACATGAAGAGAGACAGTCCCTGCTCAAAAGAGCTTACAATCTAAAGCGAAGCGATTGTGTCTTATGCGTCCCGGCTGAATAGTGGCTGGGACCCACATAAATCCAAGCAGCAAACTCTTGGCCAGTCAGGACCAAATATTCAATGCCAGTACCTGGACATAGCCCAGCAATGAATATCGGGCCCCAATTCTTCCCGTGGCAGTCAGCGTTTTAAAAAAAACACTGATTGCTGCCTGCTGAATAGGGACCAGTATGCTAAACATGACTTAATAACTAACTACACTCATAAAAGCATAAATAAAATCACCTTATAACCTTTTATGTTTAAAATAAATAATAATAATAATATAAATAAAAACATAACTGGAAAATACCTCACTTCTATCTGTGGCTTCATCAAATAAAAGTTCTGCATAAAAAGCCAATTTTTAAGGCTTTCTTAAAAACAAGTAATTATGTTGCACAGATCAAGAGGTAGAGCATACCCTTATGTAATAAGTTTTTGTATGTGAAGCTCGGATCCTCGCAGGATAGCCTAGCAGTGAAAGTGACTTTATGTGAAAGAGAAACAAAACGGACACTTACGGTTCATTGTACCATTTCCTCTCCATACTCCCTTATGTTTCACCTTGACCAACTGCCATCTCACAGCTATAAAAACTCTTCTAGGCAGGGTAATTAATGAGTTGTGCTAAATGATATGGTAAGATTAATTTATTTTGTATGAAGTCAATTTCAAATGGAGTTAGCGGGGGAACTATGAAGTTAGCCAACAAGATGCCCCAGGATGAAACATTCACCCCACAGAGAGTTTAAAAATAGGTGTATACTTTCACACCACACATACTGTTACTCGTTAAAAAAAAAAGGCATGCCCAGGAGAATGTCCAGTTGAAGGGAATAAATTGCATGTGTACCCCAATTCCTTCTCTAAATACAATAAATGCAAGTAATTTTGTATCTGTGTATGAAGCAAATGTTAAAACCAGCCACACATCATTGGAACAATTAGGCAGACTGGATGGATCAATTGGTCTTTATCTGCCATCATCTACTGTGCTACCAGAAGACCTAACTATACTCAAACATTATTCAGCCTACTTTATCTATTAGAAATCTATATAGGAGTGACATAATAACATGGTACATAAGAACATAATAGCCATACTGGGTCAGACCAATGGTCCATCTAGTCCAGTATCCTGTTTCCAACAGTGGCCAATCCAGGTCACAAGTACCTGGCAGAAACCCAAATAGCAAGATTCTGTGCTACCAATCCCAAGACAATCAGTGGCTTCCCCATGTCTGTCTCAATAGCAGAATATGGAGTTTTCCTCCAGGAACTTGTCCAAACAGTTCCTGACTGGTTAAATAGTGCTGAATATCGGGTGGTAGAAAAATACCACTTCTCTCAGTACTTTGTCACCCTTCTCCTGGCGTGTCCTAGGTCCTGCACTCAGTTCTTTTGCTTTTTCTGGGCTTTCCATTCCTATGTGATACAAATATACATATTTGATTCCATTGGAAAATGTACACAGTGAAAGCACTGATAAGCATCAGTTTCTTGTACCCTCAAAGAATCCCTAATTAACTAAAAAAATAAACACTAAATTTATTTGTAAATACCTAAGAATAGAAGTCTTAATTATATCTTGTTTAAGAAAGATGTCCAGGGCTAACCCTGTGGTAATAATGTTGCATGCTATTATAGCCTAGTTCATATACTTTTTCATAAGGGACAGTTCAGCATGGTCATACCATGGAGATGGTGCACTGTAGTTAGTCCATGTAGGGAAGGAAAGAAGCAGCCTCCACTTTGGGACTTGAATTGGCAGGTCCAGAAGAGAGAGGCCAGAAGCCTGCAAAAGAGCTACAGAAGGCAAGAGAAGCCAGAGGACACAAATCCTCCAGCTTCTTGAAAGATAGACCCACCTTCAAAAGCTATATTAGTTCACCCTGAGGAATGCCCTAATCAGCCGTAGAATATAAGAAGCAGAAACCAATCCTTACAAATACAACAGAATCCTGGGATACAACCTCTGGAAGATGTGCTTGTTTAGCCTTGTTCCTGCATGCCTGGACTCCTGTCAGTATCTAGCCTTCCTGTACACCTTCCTGCCTCCAAGCCCCTTGGGCATCTGCTTCCTAGATGCCATGCCATCTTTAGCCTTTTGAATATCTAGCCAGGCTCCTGATCCTTAGTTTACAGCCAAATACCACACAAATAAAAAGGTGTGCAATCTCCCACTTGTTGATCCAATTGCTTTTCACTCTCCATTCAATGAGCTTGAGGTAGGAACCCCTCCAGCCCTGGAGCTGACAAGGATTCCTTGAGATGCCTCAACATGACATCTAGGCGGGGGGGGGGGGAGGTTGGTAGAGGCACTCAGCATAGTCCCCCTCCCTCCATCACTCAACTGAATTCAACATAGCCCCCCCGCCATCACCTGACCCCTGACTTCGTTCAATATAGCCCCCCTCACCATCACCTGACCACCAAAAACTACATTCAACATAGCCAAAACCTTCCCCCCCCCCACACACACCCCCATCACCCGATCCCCGTCTCTATCCAACAAAGACAACACCCCCAGGAGGCCCCCATCTGTGGGTATGAAGCTGACACATGGCCGTTTCCATCAGACACTTCTCTTCCAGAGGCCCAAGGCCGTCAAAAATTGTTCTTGAGCATCTGGAGTAGATGTCTGGGTGCCCCACATCCTCAACTCAGTTTTCAGGCTTACTGGAGATTCCTACTGGGAGTGATACCCACTTGATCCTGCCTCATGGCTGCTGGATTCCAAAATGGCTGCCAAGTAAAGTTTGTTTTTTTTTTTTTTTTTTTGGGGGGGGGGTATGCTTATGTAGTTGGGAAGTTTTGATATTGTGTATAAATAAGAGGCAAATTTTTTTAGACCAATGAATGGCAAATATTTTATTTATTTATTTATTTATTTATTTATTTATAATTATATTTATATAGTTACAAGTTAAATCACTTGACAAGAAAATAATGCGAATACAAACAATATCTCTTTAGGAAATTAAGCACATATAGATTGAAATCCCTTATTAGCATCATAACAGTCCACTATTTGGGAGTCCAAAAATCCAACAAAGGAGATAAAAAGGAAAAAGAAATACAAATCATTCATTAGATCAAGACGTAAGCGTATACAAGCTAGTTATATTATATCCTTAAGAGAGTTATTTCTTATTATGTGATGTTATAAACAAGGACAGTTGCGAAGGGTCAAAATATACATACTTTACAGATTGATATGACACCAAACACTTACAGGGATATTTTAAATAAAAAGTTGCCCCAAGTTGAAGTGTTTCTTGTTTCATTTGTAGAAATTTCTGTCTACGCTTTTGTGTCTCTCGGGCCAGGTCTGGAAATACTCGAACTAATAATCCTTTAAACATTTTTTCTCTAACTTGAAAAAATTTTTTAAGTATCCAGATCTTGTCTGTGAGTAATACAAAAGTCACTATTAAAGTAGATGGTGTTACTTGTTCTGAGTCAGATGCTTCTAAAAACTCCGAAACATCTAGGGGCTGATTAATTACTTGTACTTGCAAGTTCTTTTCAGTCTTTATAGGAATGTAGAAAGCTTGTGTCATTGGAGGAATAAGATCTTCATTTATATTTAGAATTTCTTTATAATAAAGTTTCAGCATTTCCCTGGGGGAGATCAGCGCATGAAAAGGAAAATTTATAAAGCGTAAATTATTGCCTCGAGAGGCATTTTCAAGAAACTCTGACTTCCTCCTCAGGTTTGCCAAATCTTTAATCATCGTTGTTTGTATTAGCTGTGTCTGTTGAGTTTCTTTCTCAACCTTAGTTAACAATGTTTTAGTTTCAATCTCCGTTTCTCTCACTTTCCCAGCTATAGCTACAATTTCTTCTTTCATTTGTTTTATTTGGCGGCACAAGGCCTTACCAAGATCCGCTATCAACATCCAAAGACTCTCTAAAGTTACTTCCACAGGTTTTTTTTGAAAACTTGAAATCAAAATATCCACTGGCTCACCCATTGAGTGCTTTATCTCCGTCGCAGCCGCTCCTCTTTTATCCTCCAAAGATCTTGAAACGGCGTGTGCAGTGAAAGTTGGAGTTAAAATACTCCCGCTTTCTTCCAATAAATGTGAACTTGCCTCCCGTCCTGAGGACCCCGCTACCACTTCGGTGTTCGGGTCCTCGGGTGCCGAAATCGGGGAACTGGTATACGCCGGTTGAGGAGGTGGCTCTCTTGCGTCGGGGCTCAGAGTAACTTCTGGCCCATTGCTCTGCCCGCTATCTCCATTCGCGGGCTGAGCCAGCAGACCGCTCACCGACGGCGTTCCCAGGCTTGCGGCCCTCTGCAAATACTGCGTTATCAAACCCGATGAGGCAGACGTTTGCTGCTGGGAGGCAGCAGCGGCAGCTCGTCCTCTCCTCTTCGGCATATTTGATAGGAAAAAAGAAAATCAGGGGAAATGCAGAGGAGCACTCAAACACGTCCGTCTAGATCAGCGGCCATCTTGGACTCCTTACTTTTTGCAAATATTAAATTGCTGACAGTTGAATTTGAGAAGGCTTTATCTTTTTGATGTCCTTTTTCTTCTCATGAATTATTTGGAGCATTGTCAGAAAGTAGCGAGATTTTATACTGAAGATCTTTTTTGTCTACCTTGAGGGGCATTTTTGATATGACATCTAAGTCGGACTTTGAACATTTTGTGCTAAATGTCCAAAACCCAAATAGGAAATATAACCATTTTTGAAAAAGCAAAATGTCTATCTTGGGTTTTTTTCCCCCTAAAATACCATTTGTAACAAGGTTTTGTGCTCTGTACATTTCTTTTCAGGCTATTTTCAAAAACAAAAAGCACAAGTAAAAAAATGTAGAAAATCAAGCCATTGGGATGTAGGAGGGACCAGCATTTTTAGCAGACTGGTCCCCTAGACATCCCAGGAGAGCAATGGAGCACCCTAGGGGGCACTGCTATGGAATTCATATAAATGCTCCCAGGTATACATCTCAACGTTGCTCCCTTATCTTGTCTGCTGAGCCCTCCAAAACCCACCCAAAACTCACTATACCCAGCTGTACACCACTACAATAGCCATTATGGATGAAAGGTGCACCTATATGTGGGTACAGAGGGTTCATGCATTTTGGATATCCTGAAAACCTGACTGGGAAGTGCCAGGACTGAACTTGGGAAACATTGATTTAAGGCGCCTTATTCGTTCTGAAAACAGCCATAATGGAACAAAACGAAAACATCTAGGGGAAAAACTTGGAAGTTTTCACCTTAGATGTTTTCGTTTCGTCCAAGTGTTAGGCATGTCCTAATCCTGCTTTCAGAATGCCCCCGACACGCCCCCTTGTGATTTGGACGCATTGCAGATAAAATGCATAAATAAACATCTGCAAAACAGGTTTAGAAAATACAGATTTGGATGTTTTGAGAAGAAATCCATCCAAATGGTGCTTTATGACACTTTTTGGAATTTTTTCTGTTTCAAAAATGAGCCCCGTAGTAGTTTGTGTATATGTTGCCATAAACTCCATGCTGATTGTCTTTTTTTGATGGTAAGGTGACGTGTTTTAAGATGTATTCAGCCTCAAGGACCTGTGGGTAAAATTCAAGTTACTCTCCTGCCTGTGCCCTTCATTCATCAGTGCTCGCTGTTTGCTTAGCCCTTTCATTAGTTTGCAAGTAGCAAGTTATCACCTAGTTTGATACAGGTGTTAAATTTTGACCATTAATAAGAGTTCAGTAAATAGCATGGGAAAAGAATTTACCATGTTATTTTTCCATTTAGCTAGTAAAGCCTTGTTTTCTTCTCTTACATATGCACAGATGCGTATCGGTGCAGGTTAGTGATGCTGAGGTCTCTTTTGATGTTTTTAATGTACACATCAGCAATACATTGCATACCACAATACCTTTCTTTCACACGCAGAAACAAACATTAGCATGCACATTAAAGTTTAATCCCTAGGCCTCTACCTGCCAAACATTTATTTGTACTGTTATGATAATTGCAAACCAGAGTCTGAATAGGGGTTTGGGTATAAGCAAGATTCTTGATGACAACTAGACTAACTGCAGAAGAATCATGAGAGACTTAAGAATTACCGAATGAGTTCATGGGAAGCTTGTGATGTTCTATATATAGCAGCACTGTTGTTTGTGGCAAGAAAATAAAGACCAACTGGTTCTTCCAGTCTGCCCATTTATTCCTGTGTACAATGCCAAGGATATGTTGCAGCTGCCAGCTATCAGATGCAACTACCTGTAGGATATCAATCCTTACTGAAGTAAATTTTTCCATCATCTTCTACTCCATCCTCCTGAGTAACTGAACATGGAAGATCCCCCTTTTGAGTTGAGTCTCAGCCTATTTCCCCTCCCATGTCCAACCACAAAAATCCCACAATAACCCAAATAGCCACAAATATCAATTTGGCTTTTACCCATTATCCAGCTTCCTACATCGCTGTGGCCTTCCCTGATGACATTCTGCTTCCACCAACCTGCCACACTAATTCAGTAAGTATAGGGAAGGTGTAGCATACCAGACAGACCAAGATAATCAACATCTGCATTTCTACTAGGATTTCTCATTTTTATTGTAGATGCTGCAGGGCAAACAGACTTAACTGGTAATTATCATCCCAACCTGCCAGAGAGACCTGGCTACATGAACGCCTATGTTTCTGCGAGGACTTTACAGTCTGCAGTGACCCAGCAGCTACTATATAATTCTTACACCGTGTCTTTGCTTTTTAACCACCAAAGATCCTTTGTGCTTATCCCATCCATTCTGTTTTAACCACCACTCAGTTTAGGAGGATATTCTAGAACTACGTTTTTAAACAGGTGCCTCCATTTAGGCATGGTGATGCCAAGCACTGGGCATCAATTCTGTAACGGCACCTGTGCACCAAGTGTCAAGGTCCCAGGCTCTAAGCAAACTGTCACAGACTCAGAAACAACGTGAGCTCTTGGGCTCCTGTCGATGAATGGCAGCAGCAGGCAAAACCCACCAATCAGGACTGGACTAAACAAGCAGGAATGGAGCAGACTAGAAGTGCAATGAGCACACAGGCAGAAACAGACTAGAAGTGCACAGAGCACACAGGCTGTACTAAGACACAAAACAGGACTGGACTAGGCAGGGAAAACAGGGACAGGACTAAGTAAAGCCAGAAGAAAAAAACACTCAAACAGGCTGCAAGGCCAACCTGGAACTGATGCACACAGAGCCCTCTCATGCAGGCCGCAAGGCCGAATGGGAACCCAAACACAACAGCAGAAGGAAGAAGAAACTAGGTAGAGCTCTAGGCGAGGCAGATTAGGCAGAGCTCAAGGCTGGGCCACATGGCCACACAAACACACAATAGAACAAACAGGCAATAACCAAGACAGAACTGCTAACACTAGCGCACAGACAAGCTGAAGAACTAAGGCAGAAGTGCTAACCTTTGCACAAAGACAAACAGTAGAACTCAGGCAGAAGTGCTAACCCTAGCACACAGACAAACAGAAGAACTAAAGCAGAAGTGCTAACCCAGGCACATAGATAGACAGATAAGAACCAAGGCAGAAGTGCCACACAGGCACACCAACAAACCTGGAGACCTTTGGCTTTGCAAAGGCCCTGAATGAATGACCTCCCCTTCCTTATGAGGGCTTTCACTGATGATGTCACGACTACAGGAAAGAGACGTGAAACACACTGAACACCAAAGTGAGGCTTGGAACACACAGGAAGTGGAAGCACTACAGGAAAGAAGCTTGAAACACACTGAACATCAGAGTGAGGCTTGCAACACACAGGAAGTGGCAGCAGAGGCAACAATGCAAAGAAAAGAACAGGCTGGAGGAACCTCTGAAGCTGACCACCGGAAGACAAGTTGAGACTGAAAAGTGGAGTCATGACCACAGTCGTGACACCAAGATGGCATGGGAACACCTAAGTTTATGTGCAACCATTTACATCAAATAGTTCCGTAGAAAGGAGATAGATTACACTTTGGACAAAGTTACCTTTTCAGGACAAAATTCACCAGCGTTTGCTGTATTTTGCTTGGTCTAGTCTTAACTGCAGAGCAGAACATGGTGATCACTATCACAATAGAATAGCACTTAATGCACATTCGGCATAACTACCAATTAAGGGCACCTATGATGTGTGTAAGTGGTGTGTATGTCTAGGCACCAATTTATAGAATTAGCTGTTCCATGAATCCGCCACCTTTCCTTTTAAAAAAAAGCATGTACGGATGTTACTCCTAAGTTCATCTCAGAGCCTAGAGTTGCAAACTGGATCTAGATTCACCTGACAGGGCTGATACACATTGCATGTAGAAACTTGTAGTCTTGCTCTACATAGGGAATATGATTTATGATTCATGATTTATTATTTTTTACCTGACCTTTTCCAGGGTGGAGAACAATAATACATACATAAAAACATGCATGTTTACAATAACAACAAAAAAGAAAAAATTCCAAACATGAGTACTGAAATATCTGATCAGAACAATTCATAAACTAATAAATAGCAAAAACCCCAGCTGATACCTAGCTCTCCAGGCAAATGGTAAGCCAAACATAACAAATGGTCTTTCAGCTGGCATTTAAACAGTCAGTTGGGCTTCCTTTTTTTAGTCTTAAAGGCAACTTATTCCACTCCAGAGATCCTGCAATAGAAAAACACTCCCTTTTTGGTTTGATCCAAATGCAAAACTGGAAAAACAAAATCATAGACCATTCCACTGCTTGTTGGAGATAAAAATAAAAGTGTTGATATAAATACAACCATTTGTATTTTATACGATAGGTGATAATCAACCATTGCACGTGCTTCAAATAAGCAATAATACATTCAAACCTTGGTAGACCATACAATAATCTCACCATAGAATTCTGCACTACTTGAAGCGATTGGATAGATGAAGCTGGAAAACCTCAAAAAAAATAATGTTACAATAATCCAGACTATTGAGGACCTTTGCTTGCAATACCCTTGCAAAATCTACTCTGGGCAGTAAGGCTTCAACTTTTACATAGCAAGCACAATTTAAAATAAGAATTATGAATTAGCGTTTGAATTTGTGATCTAAAAGTCAAACTAGAATCTAACAATATCCCTAGGCTTTACACCTCACATCACACCTTCACGGGAATCCCAGACAACACAATGGTATCAGGCAATCAGTTTTGTTTTCTCAACATTTAAGCTCAACCTATTATTAGATAACCATCCAAGGAGAGCATCAAATACAGATTCAAATTGGGATGCCACATCTGATTTAGACAATGAAAATAATGGAATGTCATCAGCATACACTCAGTATGAAACATTCAATGACCATAACAGTTGGCACAATAGCAACAAGTAAATGTTAAACAGCACTGCTGACAATGCAGACCCTTGTAGCACCCTGGTGACTAATGGACATACACCTGAAACAGCATCTCCCAACTTCACAATCTGCTTTCTTTCTTTCAGAAATGTTGTAAACCATTTCAGTACGGTACCCTGAGAGACCACATGCACATAAGCGCTGTAATAGGATTTGATGATCAAGCAAATCAAACGCCGCTGAAATATCCAAAAAAGCAAAATCATAATTGATCCGTCTATCTATCCCAAGACATACTTCATCAGCTGTAGCTGCCAACTGGAAAATCAGAACTACAAGCCACTACATGCAAAAGAGTAAACCAGGAATGGGTCAGCATTGTCAGGAGCAAATGTGAAGCTAGTTCTCAGCCCTGTTGGAGCCTCATACAATGACCCTTGTTCTATAACTTCTTTTCCATTGAAAAAGATTTGCTTCTTGTGCGCTAGTATAGAGTTTAAGGGCCCAACATTTAATTATGTATTTATTAATTTAGATTTATTTACCGCCTTTTTGAAGGAATTCACTCAAGGCGGTGTACAGTAAGAATAAATCAAACATGAGCAATAGACAATTACAGCAGTAAAAATATTTGGGCCCATTATTTATTTATTTATTAGGATTTATTTACTGACGTTTTGAAGGAATTCACTCAAGTCGGTGTACAGTAAGAATAAATCAAGCATGAGCAACAGACAATTATAGCAGTAAAAATATTCAAATAACATTACAAAGTATGGCACAGTATACTACTTATAATGTCAACACAATACATAATAGAACATTTTAATTGACAGTGTAGGGTATAAGCAAAGATGGAACATATAGATAGGTAAGACAGTAAGAGGAGTTAGAAAATAAGGAGACTAATTTAAAGAAAGTCAGTGAATTTAAAAGCACTGACTGCCATGAGCTGAATTTGGCTCAAATATTCAATGTTGAGCTTAATCTCATGCCCAGGCATTGACTATCCGGTGTTAGCCGATATTCAGACTGGTGTCCAGATAACTCCTTGTAGGACAGCCTTTTTGCTGTCCTAACTTTATCCAGGCACTTAGCCAGTTAACAGACTGAAAATCACCACTAACTGGGTAAGTCATGGCTCCACCCTGGACTGCCCCAGCACTAACTGGACAGTTCCACTACAGTCTGTAGTGATATTCAGTATCTAGTTAAGTGCCACTGAATATCAGTGGCAAAGTCAGCCAGTAGGATTTGACCAAGTAGGAGCCTTCCTGCCTCGTTAAATACTTTTAAATGTCTGCCCCTGAGAGTTTTGGATGTAGGAGTAGATTTTTTTTTTTTGAGACCATGAAGCACAATTGTATATAAAGCAATTACCATAAAACCAAAATGGAGTTTTGTAGAACCTAAGTTACAATGTGAACAATTCTGCTATTTCTCTTTGAGCTCGACTCAGAATGGTTATAGAGTTTCAGCTTTATTAATAACCATAGCTTCATCTGAGAATTTGGAAGAAGAAAGGTTATACCAACATTTGCATGGCTTTTACAAGATATCATGTGGGGCTTATCATTAAGATCTGCTGCAAGAGACTTTTAGGTCCAAAGCCTTCAAGACCTCTATGGGGAATGCACCTTGTAGAATTGAATGGTGGAGCCCTGCCCCCTCTTGTGTTACCATCAGTAAGGGCCTGAGCAGGAGATAAAACACTTGTATGTACCAGTGTATATCCTAATGTGCTTCCCATTGGTCACCCCTGAAAGAGCAACAAGGGGGCAAGAGGGTCAGGGAATTTTTATCTTTAGTTGGTAGAACTCTGCTGCATTTACCATTATTTTCTCTAGACTATGACTGTTTTAGTGAAGCTACTACTACTACTATTTAGCATTTCTATAGCACTACTAGACATAAGCAGCACTGTACACTTGAACTTGAAGAGACAGTCCCTGCTCGACAGAGCTTACAATCTAATTAGGACAGACAAATAGGACAAATGAGAGATAAGGGATGATAAAAGGTGGGGATGATAAAATAAGGGTACTGAACAAGTGAGTAAGGGTTAGGAGTTAAAAGCAGCATCAAAAAGGTGAGTTTTTAGCCTAGATTTGAAGACGGACAGAGATGGAGCTTGACGTACCGGCTCAGGAAGTCTATTCCAGGAATATGGTGCAGCAAGATAAAAGGAACGGAGTCTGGAGTAAGCGGTGGAAAAGAAGGGTGCAGATAAGAGAGATTTACCCAGTGAATGCAGTTCCCAGGGAGGAGTGTAGAGAGAGATGAGAGTGGAGAGGTACTGAGGAGTTGCAGAGTGAATGCACTTATAAGTCAATAAGAGGAATTTGAAATGTATGCGGAAACAGATAGGGAGCTTGACTTTCTGTTATGGGGAACATAAAGAGTGGATTTGGGCTCACTCATCAGGGCATTGATGACACCCAATGTTGTCGCCAATACAGAACATTACTGGGCAGGTTGGTGGGATCCCATTTCCCTTATATTCAAGTATAGCTTTGGGGCAGGCGCCACAGTGGGACTTTCTTAGCCCAGATGTCCAGCCACCACCAGGATTATCAGAGATTCTAAATGGAGCCCACATAGAGCCACAGCAGGGTTCCAATGTTGTGTCTCCCCTGGACTGTAGTAATGGGGTGAGTCCTTATGTCCCCACTGGAGTTTAGGGTGGGATTTCATTTATCCATGAACCTTCTTATCAGAGTACTAAAGGATCTCTGCTTTTGAAGTCACCAGTGGTGACTTTGGATTTCTTGTCAGCTATTGTCACTATGAAAAACCCATTTATGCTATATGGACTTCTGTAATTTCAACATATAGAATGGCATTTTATGAGAAAGGACGTCCAACACTGAATAAGGACATCCAGGTCAGTACATTGCTGGTAGTGCTTGTATTTTAGAACAAGATCTACTAACATATTGCCTGTTATAAACTATGTGAGAAATAGGTGTCCATGTGCTGATTACGTCCAGCATGAACATCCATTTTATAAACTGAAACATCCAATCTATGAATAGGGTAAAACAAGGGGAATGGATGTTATTGTGGCAACGTAGGAGCATCCATGTTCTAAAATAGCCACATAGATGTCCATGTGAAATGGAGGAGTAGCCTAATGGTTAGAGCACTGGGCTGAGAACCAGAGGACCTGGGAACCCCTGTTCAAATCCCCCTACAACTCTGTGATTTTTTTTGTTTGTTTGTTTTAATTGTGAGCCCTCCAGAGACAGAAAAATACCTGGCTGTACTCTGCTTCAATAGCGTTTAGGCCTTCAAGTGATATATAAGAATTTTTTTTTTTTAATGTAGTATCATGAATGTCAGAATTTTTGAAGCTGTCACAGAGCCTAGTATCCCTTGCCAGTTTCACATTTGGGGTGGAGGTGGGGTTGGGAGGTAGGCAAACACTGGGGTAGACTTCCCATAATCCCACCAGTGGAGAGCCCTCAATTGGAGTACTTTCTGTAACTTAGACATGCCAGGGACCAGATCTAAATACCAATTTCCATCTTTTCCATCCCCTTCTGAATCCAAGTTGGATATCCATATTTTGGCCTCTCGCTAGTCCCGCTCAAAACTTGCCCAGACCACACCCCCTTGCCATAAGAATGTACTTCAATTTTAGATGTCTGTATCCTGGCTTTATAAAATCAATCGACAATGCAAGTGAAAGAATTGCAAAAAAGGAGCCTGTTGGTTGATTCAGGTGATGTAACTGCTTTTCTTCAAAATTCTAGCTCCAAGGTTGTATTCAGATGTACCCTCTTAGTCAGTTTTGCCCTTGAGTCAGACAGACATTAGATTCTTCAAATGTATTTTTGTTCCAAGAAACAAATGTTGCGGAGGGCTAGCATTTCTGGTTTCCATTACCTCTGTTGTGATTCTTAACAGAGACAGAAGGATTTCCTTAGTAGAAAACAGGAAGTATTGACCCTTAATTCTGCCTTCCTTTAAGATTTTCATATAAATGTGATGTGAGCTATCTTGAAAATAGTTAAATCCTTTTTAACTCAATCAGCTGATTGTTTCTTCAACAGAGAGTCCCTTCTAGCAGCGGTTAGATCATGACTCTCCAATAAGTATCACAACCAAAACCAGGATTCCTTTCATGTCAACAACATAAAAAAATCTTTATTACAGATTCTAATAAAAAAAAGGAAACGACCTCAGTTGTCAGTCCTGTGGAGATATAAATTCTACAGACCTTAACAACATAATTGGTCATAAAAGCCTTGTTATATTAATCAAAAGTGAAACTTTAGAAAAAAATGTAACTTCTCTTCTATTGTGCAAAACAGAATGGTGCAAATATCTTTGTATTTCCAAGTAGAGGCTGACCAAGTTTCAGATTCGGCCATGCTTCGGTTTGGTATCTTCACTAGCTTCCCACGCACTAAAAAAAATTATAAAACATTTTGCACTGGGGCTGTGTTTGGAGGCAGAGAGTAGGTGTTCAAGTGCTAATCGCTTAGAGCAGCTATAATGCCTCAAGCTAACTGATTAACCCCTGGTTAGCACGTGAGCCCTTAACACCTAGAAAATAGATGTAGTTAAGGGCTGACACGCTAATGGGACAATTAGCACCTGACCATTATTGCAAAAAGGGAAAATGCAGCCATTTTACAGCCACACTAAAAGTGGCCTTAGTGCGTGGGAAACCCATGTGCTAGTCATAGGCCAGGCCACTTTTTAGTGCAGCTTAGTAAAAGGGCCCCTATTTGTTAATAAGGGTAAATATAGACAGAAAGCCATCATAGTACTGGAGTCTGAGACAGAGAGAGAGAGAGAGCACACACAGTCTCATTAATAAGCTGGAAATATTGTTTATATTTGTGACATTGAGAATGATGTAAAATTGATCGAGGGGTGTGGCTATTAGATATGATTCTTGTATATATGTTTACTTTTTTAAATGACTGGGATTAATTGAATGAATAAATGTGTACAGTGGAGTGAAAGGAAAATGAGGAAATAGTCTGGAATAAATGCAATGGTCAGACTAGAGAATGACTGAACTAGGCTGGAGTGGTCCTGGAGGACTGGAGAAGGGCAGATAAAGTACCTCTCCACAAAAGCAAAAGTAAGGAGAAAGTAGAGAACTAAGGCCTGTTAGTCTGACCTTTGTGGTGAGTAAATTTGGAAACACTTCTAAAACAGAGAATAGTGAAGTTTCTTGAATCCAATGAATTGCAGGACCTGAAGCAGCATGGTTTTACAAGAAGTAGGTCTTGTCAGATGAATCTGATTTCTTTGACTGGGTGACAGTTGGATCAAGGGGGAGCGCTAGATTTTTTTTTTTTTTACATTTGTACCCCGCGCTTTCCCACTCATGGCAGGCTCAATGCGGCTTACATATTGTATACAGGTACTTATTTGTACCTGGGGCAATGGAGGGCTAAGTGACTTGCCTAGAGTCACAAGGAGCTGCCTGTGCCTGAAGTGGGAATCGAACTCAGTTCCTCAGGACCAAGTCCACCACCCTAACCACTAGGCCACTCCTCCACTTAGATTTTAGCAAAGCCTTTAACATGGTTCCACATAGGAAACATAAATAAACTGAGTGCCCTCAGCATAGATCCTAAATTGACTTACTCAGAAACTGGTTGAGTGGAAGGTGTCAAAAGTTAGTGATATATGGAGTTTACTCTGAGAGGGACTTTACTTGTGGTGTGCTGCAAGGATCAGTTCTTAGTCTGGTTCTTTCTAGTGTTTTTGTAAGCGATATTGTGGAAGGGCTGTCTGGTAAGGTTTGCCTCTTTGTAGATGATACCAAAATATGCAGTAGGGTAGCACCGCTGATGGTGTGGATAACATGAGGAGGAATCTAGCAAAGCTTGATGAATGGTCCAGAATTTGGCAGCTAAGATTTAATGCTAAAAAAAATGCAGAATCATGCATTTGGGCTGCAAAAATCTGAGAGAAAGGTACAGTACTTCTGTGCATAAAAGAAGAGCAGGACATGGAGTGATCATATCAGAAGATCTTAAGGTGACCAAACAGGTAGATAAGGCTATGGCAAAAGCTAGAAGGATGCTTGGGTGCGGAGGGAGGGGAATGGCCAGCAGGAAAACGGAGGTGATAATGTCTCTGGTGAGACCTCATTTAGAGTACTGTGTGCAATTCTGGAGACCGCACCTTGAAAAGATATACATAGGATGGAATCAATCCAGAGGACAGCTGTTAAAATAGTTGTCCTTGTCATAAAGCATATAGGGACAGACTTAAAGATCTCAATATGTATTCTTTGGAAGAAAGGCAGGAGAGAGAAGATAGGATAGAAAACTTTAAATACCTCTGTAGCATACATGCATAGGAAATGAGTCTCTTTCAATTGAAATGAAGACCTGGAATGAGGGGGTATAAGATGAAGGTGAAAGGGGATAGACTCAGGAGTAATCTAAGGAAATACTTCCATATGGAAAGAGAGGTGAATGCATGGAACAGCCTTCCATTGGAGGTGATGGAGACAAAATCTATATCCGAATTCAAGAAAACATGGGACAAGTACATATGATCTCTAAGGGAGAGGAAGGGATAACAGACAGTATGGATGGGCAGACTTGGTAGGCCTTATGGTTGTTACTTGCCATCATTTTTCCTGTGTTTCTATGGGGGCCTTTTACTAGTCTGCAGTAAAAATTTGCAGCTACTGTGACATAACATAGGGCTTTAGTTCACGATAGCTGCAAATGTTAATGCAGTAACCACTGGGGGCATTCCCACTAGTTTGTACTGCAGGTCATACATTAACAAGCCCACCTTTTTTTATTCTGCTTTTAACTCCTGACCCTATTCACTTGTTCTGTACCAATATCTGTTTTATCATTCCTACCTTAGTAATTCCCTTATTTGGCCTATTTATCTGTCCTGATTAGATTGTAAGCTCTGTTGAGTAGGGACAGTCTCTTCATGTTCAAGTGTACAGCACTGCGTATATATAGCAGCGCTATAGAAATGATTAGTAGTAGTAGTAACATCCAGATTAGTATGGGGTCCTTTCTCCCAATTAACATGGAAGCACTTAGCTCCTCGCATTTAAGAGTTGGTAAGTGGTCTCACATTAACTGTGTATTAGGCAGTTAGCATGTAGTAAGTGCAGCATGTTAATGTTATATGCCATCCACGACCACTGTCTGCCCATGCCACACTTCCTGACACTAAAAAACACTTAGGGCTAGATTCTATATATGGCACACAAAAATTGGCATTGAAAAAAAAGCTCTATTCTAAGCTGCACTTAAATTTAGATGTGGTTTATGGAATAGCACTTAAGCCCAGGAATTCTGCCTAACTTTAGGTGTTCTCATTTGCACCAACTAAAACATGGTGCAAATGATACACGACTACAACCCTGTTATTCTATAACAGAGTGTATTAATTTTAGGAATGCCCCTGTTCTGCTCATAACCCTCCCATTTCTGTGCCCCCTCCCCTTTTTTCAGATCCCGTGTAAAATTTATGCATGTAAAATTCAATTAAATTTAATTAGTACTAATAATTGCTTGTTAAAAGGCTAATAATTGGTACTAATCAGCTTGTTAAATGCGCATGTTTGCATTTATTTATTTAATTTTTTGTGACTTTTACAGAATTAGGGGGTAAGTGCTCAATGCACTTTAGTGAAATGGTCTCATAGACAGAACTGAAACGTGGTGCAAATGGACATGCCTAGATTAGGCATGTATCCACCATTACACACATGCCCCTCCCATTTCTGTGCCCCCCTTTTCCAATCAAGTAACATACATACATAGTAACATAGTAGATGACGGCAGAAAAAGTGTAAATGTTAGGTGCATAAATGCCAATTAAATCTAATTAGTGCCAATAATTGCTTGTTAAAAAGCTAATTCGCTCCAAATTTGCATGCACAATATTTGGTGAGAATTAGGAAGTTATGGGCCATTTTACAAATCTGGTGCTAGTCACTAAACTGTGCCTAACAAAGCAAAAATGGCCTAATGCAGGATGCACTAAAGCGTTCCATTACTTTTTCCATCTGCGCAAGCTAACTGCACAGTAATTGTTTTTTATATTTTTTTCAAGTGGGAGAGTGTCAAGGGTGAAAAATGGGTGTAGATCCGCTAATTAACTAGCATGTGCACATTATTGTTAAATTAGCATGTGCACATTACGCAGGAGCCCTTAAGACAACCTAAATAGGAGACGGTAAGTGCTCATATGCTAATGCTAACATTAACGCACGGCCAGTAATGAAACAAACTGGAAAAAGCCATTTTTGATAGCTACACTAGAAATGGGCTTTGGGCCAAATTCTATATATGGCGCCTAAAAAATCCACACAGTAAACTTTTCCAGCGAAGTAAATTATGTTGCGCCTACATTTAGGCAGGGGCGTAGCCAGACACCCAAATTTGGGTGGGCCTGGGCCCAAGATGGGTGGGCAGAAGTAGTCTGCCTTGTTGTCCCACAAGTGATTTCGTCTCTCCCTCTCTTGCCTGCATCCATATGGTCTCTCAGACATCCGCCCTTCCCTGAATACCTTTTAAATAGCAGATTTTCACCGGCAGCGAGCAGCAACTAATACACACTGCTCATGTTGACCCCACAGCCTTTCCTCTGATGTAACTTCCTGTTTCTATAAAGGTGAAAATACATCAGAGGGAAGGCTGCAGGGCCGGTGCAGACAGTATGTATCAATCGCTGCTTGCTGCAGGCAAAGATCTGCTATTTAAAAGGTATGCAGGAGGGACAGTTGGGAGTTTTCGGCTGGTGGGGCTTGGGAATCCCTGTCAGCCACATTATAGATGTGCTGCTACAGGGTGGGCCTGAACCCAAAGTGGATGGGCCTGGGCCCACCCAAGCCCACCCCTGGCTATGCCATTGCATTTAGGCATGGTATATAGAATAAGCTTACGTGGAAATCCTAGCGCCTAAAACTATATGCGTCCATTTAGGCCAACGAAAGTGTGGCCTAAATCTCTGTGCATAGATTTACGCACACTGGGCTGTACTCTGTAACTGCACACACAAATTTTGGAATGCCCACAAAATGCCCATTTCCCCACCCATAGCCATGCCCCTTTTGAACTGCACACATTAGAATTTAGGCATATTTCATTAAAGAATATGCTTAGTGAGTTGTATGCGTAAATTCTAATTTTCGCCAATTAATGCTCATTATTAGCTTATTAAGCAAATAAAGTTCATGTATTGTTATAGAGTACACCTAGATTTTGACGCAGATCTCTAGGCCCGCTCTATAGAATCTGGGGGTTAGTGCAGGTTAAGGGCATGCTAAGCCCATTTCTTAGTGCAGCTTAGTTAATGGATCCCTTAATGCACAGTTTGCCACATCCTAACCATGAAAATATTGCAAAGCCTCTTAATGTGGCTCTGTGCTAGCGCTTGCTGTATGCTAAAATGCTCATGGTTTAGTGAAAGGACCCCTATGTTTCTGTGAAAGAAAGAGCGAAGAGGACTGCTTCCAATATAAGTTGTCAGATTGATGTTTACAGATGTCCTGGGAGGAAGTAAGGGCATTTGTGGGAAACGCAGAATGTTGGAAGAAAAGGTTGACTATCAGATTCCTCTTACAGGTCTTGTGAATGCAACTCAGAGAGCCAAATGTTTGTTCTAGGATAACTGTACCGCTTATTATTTGTTTTGGAAGGCTTCAGCAGCAATAATCATAAAAGGTCTGATGTGTGTTGGTTGCTGATACCAAATTTAGTTTGGATTTGAAAAAAGGTGAATAATTAAATCTAAAATCCAAGTCCAATATGTAGTAGTATTCTCCCAGATGGGATAATGTTTTGTACAAATTGTATATTTAAAAAAAAAAAACCTCTGTGAATTCAATAAAAGAAATTACATGAGCATAAAATAAATCCTGCATGGTTGATAATAAAGGGGTCCTTTTACCAAGCTGCGGTAAAAATGGCCCTGCGCTAGCGGCAGGGGCCGTTTTTGCTACACGCTGAGACCCTTTTTACCGCAGCGGGTGAAAAGGCCAAAAAGAGACATGGTCATGTGGTAAGATTTCACTTACCACGTGGCCATGTGGGGGAACAATTAATGCCACACATGGAGGTGGCAGTAAGGGCTCTCATGAAAACCGTCTGCAATCAGGTAGCACATGGCGCTGCCTAATTACTGCTGGATTAGTGCCTGCGAAAATATTTTTGGAATATTTCCGCTAGCTTCCTGGGGCTGGAAGTACCGCCTGTGCACGCTTTGGGCCGGCAGTAGCTCCAAACTGGCACGATTCTTTATCATTAAAAATCTTGAAATCTTGTACTGAAGGAAGACAGTCTCAATAGAACCAGAAGTATGCGCTTTTTTCCGTGACAAAAGTGAAACAGGTAAATTACACCTATTTTTGTCTTCATGAGTTTTTCCTAGAACTTTCCCAAAAATGCCTAACATAGAGCTATAAAAGATATGGTTACTGTAATTTTCTCATGAACTGTGACAATTTGTGTCAAACTACAGTGGAATTATGGCAGTTCACTGTTTGAATTTGTCACAAAAAATTATGGAAACTCATAAAAGTAACCATATAACTCAGTGTTCTTCAATGCAAGCCCAGGGCCTATGGTGGCTCAGGAGACCTCTGGGGCGGCCCCCATTGTCATTCTGTTTTTGAGGATTTTTTTTTTTTATGCTACTCTCTGCCTTTCTACCCAAGCTTGTGACAGAAAAAGGGAAGTGGATGGAGAGAAGAACTGCATTCGTGAAGAACAAGGTATTTTTCAATAAAAGAGAAAATGCATTTAGAAATGCCCATCTCCTTTATGATACCCCCCAATGAAAAGGCTGAAGGCGGGATGGAAGTGATAGATGCCACTGACACATGCTACTAAGCAGTTTTGTGGGCCCAGATATGAAAATATTTGGTGGCTTTCATTCAGCTCATTTGCATCCAAATTGCCCTGATTTAAAAGACCACTGTTATAACAGGTTGCCTGGATTAAAAGGGCAAAAGTATGCTTATCCGCAGCATTGATCTTTGTCCTTTGAAACGTATTGCTTGGAAATACACTTGCCTTCTGAAAATAAATGCATATATATTTTTGAAATGCTGAAGTGCCTCTTTTGCCAACTGCTGTGCCTATGAGACCGTTTCACTAAAGTGCTTTGAGCACTTAGGGGTGACTTCTATATATAATGCCGAAAAAAGCGCTATTCTATAAACTGCACTTCAAGTTAGGTTTATAGAATAGGGCTTACACCCGAGACTTATGCCTAACTTTAGACACGACCATCTCGCACCAACTGAAACATGGTGCAAAGGCACGGATCCCCGTATTCTGGAACAACGTGCGTAATGCTAGGAATGCCCCCATTCTTTTCATTACCCACCAGTTTATGCCCCCCCCCCCCTTTTTTTACTTGCACGTGCGAATCCCACGTCCCATGTGCAAGTTTGAGCATATAACACCTGTGCTGAAGCGATTGCACGGGCTTGCTGTACATAAGTAATGCCACACTGGAAAAGACCAAGGGTCATCGAGCCAGCATCCTGTCCACAACAGCGGCCAATCTAGGCCAAGGGCACCTGGCAAGCTTCCCAAACGTACAACATTCTATACTTGTTATTCCTGGAATTGTGGATTTTCCCAAGTCCATTTAGTAGTGGTTTATGGACTTGTCCTTTAGGAAACCGTCCAACCCCTTTTTAAACTCTGCCAAGCTAACCGCCTTCACCACGTTCTCTGGCAACGAATTCCAGAGTTTAATTATGCGTTGGTGAAGAAAAAGTTTCTCCGATTTGTTTTAAATTTACTACACTGTAGTTTTATCGCATGCCCCCTAGTACTAGGTCTTTCGAATTCGTTATACAGCATCGATTTTTATTCATCAAGCATTATATTTAGGGACTCCATTTTACTTTGCTCAATCTGTTTGTGCATATTGTCCGTGACGGTCGTTGCGTTTAGAAACTGTGATACTCTGATCTAAGTAAATAAATACATCTAATTAGTGCCAATAATTGCTTGTTAAAAAGAAGAATTAGCACTAATTCGATCATAATTTAATTAAATTCTGTGCACAAATTACATGCATGCCCAAATTTGTGTGTACGGTTTTTGGTGACGTATAGAATTAGAGGGTAAATGTACAGTAGGAACTACAGCAGAAACATGTTAAAGCATAAGTGTGGTTAGTTTGCCTGTTACCGCCATTAATTGCACATTATTGATGTTTCTAATTTTGTCTGAAGGGGTGTGGCATGTGGCAGAAATTGGGCATGGAAGCATTAGCCAGCTAACATACTAACTGGCTAATTAAGGGCCCCTTTTACTGAGCTGCAGTAAAAAGTGGCCTGGGTACTTTGTGAAATTGGCACGCGCTCCGGCCATTTTTTTTACTGTGGCTGGGCAAAGGGGCTTTTTTTTCAAATGTGAGCTAAAATTAAAAGTAGCACGCAACTGTGTAGTGTCTGAGCCCTTACCGTCACCCATTGATCTAGCGGTAAGGGCGCTACGCGTACGATAATCATGCAGCGTGTGCCAAAGTGGCTGCGGTAGAAAATAGAAAAATATTTTCTTCCACGGGAAACAGCACGCACCAACTTTGAAACTACCACTGGGTGCCTGCGCTACCCCCGGCGATAGTCCTCGATTTGGCACCCACTACCTGTGTGTTAGCCCTACCGCTGCTTAGTAAAAGGGCCCCTTAGAGTTAAAATGGGAGCACTTAGCACCTCTTAAATGGGAGGCGGTAAGTGCTCCTAAACACAACCTGCAAGAAAAAATGGGAAAGCCCTTAAAAAATGCCACATAAAATTTACATGTTATATTCCCACATTAAAATGCATTAACTGCAAATTTTAGTGCAGGTTAGTAAAGGGCCCCCTATGTGTCTTTATTAAATACTAGCATAATTCCTGCAGAAATTGCGGGTCAAGCGAATGCCCACCCTTCGCCCAAACTCCATCTCAGAATATGGCTACGCCTAACATATGTGCATGCAATTTTGCCATTACTTGGTCTTTATTGTGTCGGGTGATTTGTATAAGAGGCATTATACATGGGCAAAAGTGATTTTGTGAAATTATCCCCATAGTGACAATCTTTGCACTTTCTTGAACTAATAAATCCCACAGCAATTCAGTGGATCTCGAGAGTTCATGTGGAGATTCTATGGTTAGTCATAAGATTGTAAATTTGCTCATTTTTAAGAATATTCACAATCAAAAATATGTGTATTTTATATATCCTAACTTAGCAGGTAACAAAGATTCTGAATGTCTGAGAGAATTCCTTTTTAATTAAATGCATTGACCCTTTCCAGCAACAACATTCAGGGATCAAGAGATAAGAATTAAATTGAGTTCATAAAAAATAAACCTCTTAATTAGGAAGGAAAGCTATTTTTTATACAATACTAGAATATATGGGAGATGTGATTACATGTCGACCGAATTTCAGTTTCGGTTTCAGATATGGCACTGAAACCAACCCGAAATCTGGGTTCAGATTTCTGCTGAAAATGCCACTGCATTTTCATCAGAAACTAAAACTCTCCCCCTGCACCCAACCCACGATCACTCCCCACTATCACCATGACCCCACCCCACCACACAAACGGCTCACCATCATCTCACCCCCTGGCAGACACCTAACCTCAGACACCTAACAACCCTCCCCCCGGGCTGCCTGAGCACCTGTAGGCCCTTCTTGGACCTACCTTAACAAACCCTGGTGGTCTAGTGGCCTGTTCAGGGGAATCTCAAAATGGCCACCAGGGCTGCAGCAATCTTGGCAGCCATTTTGATTCAAAGGCAACCATTGGTCAAGAATGAGTTTGCTCCGTTTCTGCCACTGAAGAATTCACTAGACCACCAGGGTTTGTTAAGGTAGGCCTGAGGAGGGCCTACAGAGTGGTCAGATTGTCTGGGGAGTGGTGGTGGTGCAACCCATTTTCTGTGGAGGGCAGCAATGCAACCCATTTTCAATAGGGGGGTGCTATGGTGTGTGTTTTCTGCTGGGAGGGGGGTAAGTGGGGAGGGGAGGGCAGTTTGTTTTTAGTTTCAACTTCAGTTCCAGTCAAAACCAAGCGCAAATTTTGGATGCGGATTCAATTTCAGTTGGAACAAAAACCACTGGTTTCGGTCAGCCTCTAGATGTGACCTATGGTTTAATAAGACATTATTACAGTTATTTAACTAAAAACTAAAGTGCAAATGTTAGAAAATATAGTTTTAAATGGCACAGCTACCTCAGCAGTATGATTCAGCATCATGGTAACAGCATTGTTAACTCAGGTTGGTGAGGGATGCTGTAAGTTGGGTTCATTTTATTTTATTTATTTAATGTCATACCCCCTCCCAAGTTACAATAAAAGCCCAATACTCCAAAGGGTTTAACTGGTTAGGAGAGGCTCCTTGCCAGTTAAACCCCGCTGAGCACACAACTTTGGAACGCATTGCCAAAAGCTGTGAAAACAACATACGACCATCTAGACTTCAGGAAATCATTAAAAAGCAACCTGTTCAATAAGGCATACCCCACCAACCCAACATAACCACCTACACACTGCAACACAGCAAAACCAAAGATCATAATGGACACAATACAACCTTCCTCTCCTTGATCCCCATTGTAATGGACACTATGCAGCCTTCCTCTCCTCGATCCCCATTGTACCTGAAACACATGTACCTATATTCTACTATATCACCTTGTATTGTTTCTCTACCGGACTTGGCGAATGCCTTTACGGTATTATGTAAGCCACATTGAGCCTGCAAATAGGTGGGAAAATGTGGGATACAAATGTAACAAATAAATAAAATCCTCCCATATTCAGCAGTACTTAGTACATAAGTACATAAATATTGCCATACTAGGACAGACCAAAGGTCCATCAAGCCCAACATCCTGTTTCCAACAGTGGCCAATCCAGGTCACAAGTACCTGGCAAGATCCCACTACATCCTCCTGGACACTGCTGCTGAATGTTGATTGTAATCTCCTGTGTGGAATTCAGGCAGTGGAGAGGAAGAGTTAGATAGGAGCCAGGTGTTATGTGACTACTGGCGATTTTCAGTGATGGTACCTATATGACCAAGTGACCAGATAGAACTACACAAAAGGATGTCCTAATTTTGGTCACATAGCAATACAGGAGGCACATAACTTCCAGGTAGTGGACTGAATAATCTTCTCTTTTCCTCTCCCTCCCCCTCAAACAAGAGCATACCCCCTCCTAACCCCCCAAGAGCATTGGCCCTCCCTATTTCCCCTTGCACAATCATCCCCCCCCCAGAAGTGTACCTACCTCTTAATCCCCATCTCAATGCAGCCCCCTCCCAGATCTTTCCCCTAACATGCCCCCTCCTGAAGCCTCTCCACACTCCTGTAGCCCCCTACCCCAAGCCTACCTTAGCGTCCCTGGTGGTATGAGGTAGGCCAGGCAGGAGCAAATCACAATAGCTCCTGCCCATGCCGGCTCCAGGCATAAAATAGTGGCTGCAACCTCTATTAGTAGTCTTGCTGTACTACTGCTAGGGGTCAATCTTCTCTTTTGTAGACAAAAGGATGATAATTTTCAAAGCCATTTCCCTGAGTTAAGCAGTGCAGAAATGGGTTTTTACAAAATTGTCCACCCAGTATACAAGTAAAAGCATATGCACAGGGCCTGTACGTATATTTTTTGCCCCCACAAGAACAGGCATTCATCAGAAGTCAGGAACAAGGTAGAATTTATATTTACACACAATCTTTTGGATTTTCAAAGTACATACATATTTTTCCTTGTTGGGGGGGGGGGGGGTAACTATGCACACAAAGCTGCAAGGGAATTTATGTGTGCATGATTTTCTGTGATAATTTTCAGCATGATAATACATGCATTCTTTGGCTTTAGAAAGCTGGAAGAATCCATATAGTGATAAATATTAGCATGCTTTCCACTAATGAGGTCAGCTATAAACTTAGCCCCAGAAGTACCTGATAACAAATAGCATGAATTAAAATGGCAGTCCCACTGATCAAACCTTGCTATTCTTCCAGGTGTTTATCTGTTTCTTAATGATCCTCCACAATTATTTGTAAGCAGGAGCTATTTTGGCTGCCTTTTGGGATCCTATATATTTCAGGTGACTGCTCTGATGGTATTGTGTATTAATTCTGGAGTATTTCTCCTTTCAGCCTTTAATCTTCCTGGTACGACCAGGGGGACTCACTCACTGTCAGCTATAGATGTGTACACAGTCACTAGAATGTCAGGGGTGGTGAAGTATTCGATGGGATATAATCCCTAGTTATGAACTGGCATAGTGGCACTTCCTGATCGGCCAACCTTCTGCTGTCCACTGTCACAGTGTGTTACAGTCACTGAGTGGCCTGAGGTGCAGCTGGAACTCAAAAACCCCCTCCTGTGCCCATAAGTCTGAAACTACATGACATATTAACCTTTAGAAAATCTGCTTCCAGACAGCATTTATAAACACCCAAATATTTCCTGACCTTTACATTTTAGTTGAGAATTTTATATATATATAAAAAAAATCCCTGATGTTTCAACAAATTGTTTTTCAGCTGTGGCATTTTTAAACTACTTCATGGGCAAACTTTGCTTTACCTTTTCCCCATCCTGTTTGAGACCAATCATTAATCATGAAGCAGAAATGCTCAGGCCTGAAACCTAGGTTTATGATATTTTAATGTTTTTGGCATTTTGTATCTATCTGTCAGCTGGAAGTTTTTATCCATTTCCTTTTATACACCGTGACTGTGCAATTTAATTCTAGATTCTGTCCTTGGTGACTAACCTTCCACGCCCATTCCAAGCTAGGTTGAGGACTCTAAGAACATTATCACACACTGCAGTGTACATTTCATGAAAGAGTGCAGGATAACTCTCTCCACCCTGGGAAACCCGACTGCGGAGTACCTCAGGGATCACCTCTCTCACCCATCCTTTTCAACCTAATGATGACCCCCTTAGCCAAGTCTCTTTTCAATCAAGGCCTTAACCTTTTTCTGTATGCGGATGATGTCACAATATACATACCTTTCAAATCGAACCTTTCAGAAATCACCAATTTAATAAAAAACAGCCTAAGCCTAATGCATATCTGGACTATGACATTCAAAGTAAAACTCAATAAAGAAAAAACACACTGTCTTATTCTTTCATCTGAACATTTTACAAAGTACCCCAAAACCATATATACCCCGGAACACACTCTTCCAATCTCAGATAACCTGAAAATCCTCGGCATTATTATTGACAGCAACCTAATGCTAAAGAACCAAGCTAATGCCATTACAAAGAAAATGTTCCACACAATGTGGAAACTCAAACGGGTAAAACAATTCTTCCCGAGGGAAACTTTTTGCAACATTATTCAAACAATGGTATTAACACATGTCGATTACTGCAATGGAGTATATGCGGGTTGCAGGGAACAAATCCTAAGGAAACTACAGACTGCTCAGAATACGGCAGCCAGGCTTATCTATGGAAAATCTAAATTTGAAAGCGCAAAACCCTTCCGGGAAAAACTACACTGGCTACCAATCAAGGAACGTATCGCTTTCAAGATTTGTACCTTTGTTCACAGAATAATAAATGTTCTAGCTCCGAGCTATATGTCTGAACTAATCGACTTACCAATTAGAAACACAATTGAATCAGCCAGAACTTCCCAAGTTGTAAAAACCTGAAGTATAAATCAACATACGTGTCAAGTTTCTCTTACATGTGCACACAGCTCTGGAATTCTCTACCAAAATGCCTGAAATCTATGAATAATCATCTAGAATTTAAAAAAACCCCTAAAAACTCACCTGTTCAAGAAGGCATACCCCACAGTATCTGACATAAATACCGAATAATGAAATATGGTATTTTAATCAGGAAACGAACATTTTTCAACCCCGACGCATGATCACACCCTAACATTTTGTCTGAATCACCCCAACCTATTTATCGATACTTCTTTACTGTATTTTTCACTGTAATAGTACCCTTATACTGTATTTGTTTACACCGGAGTCTGTAACCACCTCTCCGGAACTATGTAAGCCATTTTGAGCCTACTAATAAGTGGGAAAAGGTGGGATACAAATGTAACAAATAAATAACATTTTACCCTTAACTTTAAAACTCTGGGGTCCTTTTACTAAGGTGCACTGAAAAATGGCTTCTGGTAGTGAAGGCGCAGGTTTTGGGCACGCACCAATCCATTTTTCAGCGCGCCTGTATAAAAGGCCTCTTTTACATTTTTGCTGAAAACGGACGTGCAGCAAATTCAAAATTGCCACGTGGCCATTTTGGGTCTACGACCTTACCGCCAGCCATTGACCTAGCGGTAAAGTCTCACGCGGTAACCAGGCAGTAATGACCTATGTTCGCCAAATGCCACGTGGCATGCATCCGAAAATTTCATCTGTACGTATCGGACGCACAGCAAAAATGAAATTACCGCAAGAGCCACACAGTAGCCATGCAGTAACTCCATTTTGTCACGCATTGGGCGCACGTAGATGCTTACGTGGCTTAGTAAAAGGGCCCCTTTGTTTTCTGATTGATAGCTATCTGAAATTGCAAAGCAGTTCTTGCATCTTTTTTGCATTCATTATGCCCTGCTCAGCATTACGAGGGCTACAAAATAATACTCTTCATTATGTTTTAACTGTCTGTTTAGTAAACGGTTTTACCATTAACGCAAAATTGGAGACCACACTTTCAGATGGATAGAAACTGAATGGAGTCAGTCCAGAGGACGAAGGCCAATAGTCTCCATCATGAAGCATGTGAGGACATACTTAGGGGACCTTTTACTGCACTTAGCATGTGCTAATGGAATTAGCATGCACTAAATGCTAACATAACATAAGCATTGGCATACTGGGACAGACCGAAGGTCCATCAAGTCCAGTATCCTGTTTCCAACAGTAACCAATCCAAGTCACAAGTACCTGGCAAGATCCCAAAAGAATAACACAGATTTTATGTTACTTATGCTAGGAATAAGCAGTGGATTTTCCCAAATCCATCTTAATAATGGTTTATGGACTTTTCTTTTAGGAAATTATCCCTGGTAAGCTAACTGCTTTTACCACATTATCTGGCAATGAATTCCAGAGTTTAGTTACCTATTGAATGAAGAAATATTTTCTCTGGTTTGTTTTAAATTTACTACTTAGTAGCTTCATTGCTTGCCCCCTAGCCCTTGTATTTGTGAAAAGAGTAAACAAGCGATTCACATCTACCCGTTCCACTCCACTCATTATTTTATAGACCTCTATCATATCTCCCCTCAGCCATCTCTTCTCCAAGCTGAAAAGCTCTAACTGCTTTAACACATCCTAATAGGGAAGTCGTCCCATCCCCTTTATCATTTTTGTCACCTTTCTCTGTACCTTTTCTAATTCTGCTATACCTTTTTTGAGATGCAGTGACCAGAATTGCGTACAGTATTCAAGGTACAGCTACACCATAGAGCAAAATGAAGGCATTATAACATTCTCATTTTTTGTTTTCCATTCTTTTCCTAATAACTCTTAACATTTTATTTGCTTTCATAGCTGCTGCTGCTGCACACTGAGCAGAGGGTTTCAATGTATCATCAACGATGATACTTAGATTCTTTTCCTGGGCGGCTACTCCTACTATGGAACCTTACATCACGTAGCTATAGCTTGGGTTTCTCTTTCCCACATGCATCACTTTGCAGTTGCTCACATTAAACGTCATCTGCCATTTGGATGCCCAGCCCCCCAGTCTCGTAATCTCCTCTTGCAATTTTCCACAATCCTCTTGTGATTTAAGAACTTTGAATAACTATTTCATCAGCAAATTTAATTATCTCACTAGTTATTCCCATCTCTGGATTATTTATAAATATGTAAAAAGCAGCGGTCCTAGCACAGACCCCTGGGGAATGTAATAACCTGGTCCCGGCACACAAGAGCAGGAGAGAGACAGACCGTGGCCTGGCCTGTGTAAGTTTGCACCCCCTGCCCCCCCCCCTCAGCGGCCCTGCATGGGAGGGTATGGGCCGATTAAGAGATGCTCCTAGAAGTTAGGTGCAATGATACAGGATACTGTCATTTCCATACCCAACTGCTGAAAATTAGGTACCAGCATTGACACTAAGAGGGGCATAATTGAATGGGGCGCCCAGGTTTTCATGAGGGCGTCCTCGCAGGACGGCCCCCACGAAGGGGCGGGGAAACCCATATTATCGAAACAAGATGGGCATCCATCTTTCGTTTCAAAAATATGGTCGGGGACGCCCAAATCTCAACATTTAGGTCGACCTTAGAGATGGTTGACCTAAATGATGAGATGGTCGACCTTAGAGATGGTCGTCTCTGGTTTTCGGCCATAATGGAAACCGAGGACGCCCATCTCAAAAACGACCAAATCCAAGCCCTTTGGTAGTGGGAGGAGACAGAATTCATAGTGCACTGGTCCCCCTGACATGCCAGGACACCAACCGGGCACCTTAGGGGGCACTGCAGTGACTTCACAAATTGCTCCCAGGTGCATAGCTCCCTTACCTTCGGTGCTGTGCCCCCCAAAACCCACACCCCACAACTGTACACCACTACCATAGCCCTAAGGAGTGAAGGGAGGCACCTACATGTGGGTACAGTGGGTTTCTGGTGGGTTTTGGAGGGCTCACATTTACCACCACAAGTGTAACAGGTGGGGGGGGGGGATGGGCCTGGGTCCTCCTGGCTAGAGTGCACTGCACCCACTAAAACTGCTCCAGGGACCTGCATGCTGCTGTCATGGAGCTGGGTATGACATTTGAGGCTGGCCTAGAGGCTGGCAAAAAAATTTTTTTTTTTAATTTTTTTAGGGTGGGAGGGGTTTGGTGACCACTGGGGGAGTAAGGGGAGGTCATCCCCGATTCCCTCCGGTGGTAATCTGGTCAGTTTGGGCACCTTTTTGAAGCTTGGTCGCAAGAAAAAATGGACCAAGTAAAGTCGGCCAAGTGCTCGTCGGGGACACCCTTCTTTTTTCCATTATCGGCCGAGGACACCTATCTCTTAATCACGCCCCAGTCTCGCCTTCGCTACGGTGCCGACACGCCCCCCGTGATCTTTGGTCGTCCCCGCAATGGAAAGCAGTTGAGGACGCCCAAAATTGGCTTTCGATTATGCCGATTTGGGCGACCCTGAGAGAAGGATGCCCATCTCCTGATTTGTGTTGGAAGATGGGCGCCCTTCTCTTTCGAAAATAAGCCTGTAAGTTTCAGCAGGCTTAAATGCTCCCTAAGCACTGTTCTCTGCACAGAGCACCCTTTATAGAATACTAGTTTAGCATGGATCTTTCGAGCACTGAAATCTGGGTGCCATGTACTGAATCTGACCCTTTATGTTATGAAATATTTGAAGTGCGTCTGCACCTTGAGTATTGCATTCAGTTCTGGTCGCCATATCTCAAAAAAGATATAGCAGAATTAGAAAAGGTTCAAAGAAGAGCGACCAAAATGATAAAGAGCATGGAACTTCTCTCATATGAGGAAAAGCTAAAGAGGTTAGGGCTCTTCAGCTTGGAAAAGAGACAGATGAGGGGAGGTATGATTGAGTTATATAGAACGAGTAGAAGTAAATTAATTTTTTACTCATTCCAAAAGTACAAAGACTAGGAGACATTCGAGGAAGTTACATGGAAATACTTTAAAGGAAATAGGAGGAAATACTTTTTTTCACTCAACGAATAGTTAAGCTCTGGAACTCTTTGCTGGAGGATGTGGTAACAGCGGTTAGTGTATATTGGTTTAAAAGAGGTTTGGACAAATTCCTGAAGGAAAAGTCCATAGTCTGTTATTGAGACAGACTTGGGAAGCATCTGCTTGCCCCAGGATTTGTAATATGGAGGGTTGCCACGATGTGGTTTCTGCCAGGTACTTGTGACCTGGGTTGGACACTGTTTGGAAAACAAGATACTGGGCTAGATGGACCATTGGTCTGACCCAGTATGGCTGCTCTTATGTTCTTATGTAAGTATCTTATTATGTTTATTTTATGATGTATGTTTTCACTGTACATCCTGTGGATATTTGTGGTCTATAAATAAATGCCCAGGTCATTTTGTTCATTTTCCTCCTTACTGTACAAATAGCTCTGTTGAATGTGGAGCCTCTTGTACAACACACGTAAGAACATGCAGGAGAGTGCACATGCATGCTGGCACATACAGCTATAGCATCCATTTTACAGAGCTGCACATGCAGAAAAAGAACAGCATCCCTCTGTACTGTACACATGCAAATGCAGCAGCTAAATGGGGAGGCACTGATTTTGCAATGAATGCATGTATTTTCTGGGACTTTCGTGTGCATATGTCACATTTAAAACAGCTGCACATACAAGAAGAACCAATTAAGTAGCAGAGTAGAATAACTCTTTCTACTGACATTTTGAGATGGTGTTAGATACCACAGAGTTTATCGAAATTGCCCTTTGGATTATTGGTAGACATCCCAGGTCCAAACAATCGGGTAGCTGGCAGTTGCGCTTATCTGAGATCAGGTACGAAATCAGGTGCAGAAATGTATTAACGTCTAGGTGTATTTCCACAACCCCTTGAAATCTCTGTCCTGACCATCTGCATGTGGGAGCTTTCTGAAATCTTTGCTTGCATGTGTATGCAGTGTAAATGTCGCTCTTTCCACATGAAGATGCTTCTAGAATGACCTTGATCTGATATTCCTCCCTCCTGAATGTTCTATTTGACATATAGTTTCCTTAGTATCTGTGTTCAGACCGTTTTTTAAAATTGCAATTTGGTTATGTTTACCTTGTATGTTTCTGTTGCCCAAAATTTACAGTCTGTTTCAGTTTTACCAAGAACAGTTGAGGTTTGGTTGTTTGCATCATGTTGGCCTTTTGAAACATGGGCTCCAGATGATGAGTTTGTCACTTCATAACTGGAGTTATGGGATTTGACATTTGATAATTTACTGGATCCAGCTGTTCCCATCACTTCATGTGAATCTGTACACAGAACTAATTGGGCTCCTTGTTTTATTTTGGAGTTGATAATGAAGAATCATCAACCGTGACAAACTGAGTGTAAATGGTACAAATCTTGTTTGGCATCTGAAAAAAGACACCTATGTTTCTTTAAGGTCTCAATGTACATCTTTGAGAGAAATAATTAAGGAAGCATTCTTTGCAAAAAGAATTTGCTCTGCTAATAGCTGTCCATGGGAATTTTTTTATGCTATCCAACAGTTGACTTGTGATTCCCAAGATAGTTCTTTTTTTATTCTGTCTTCCAAAGTGTATCTTCCTTCTTTAATCAGAGGATAGTTTGAATTATATATGCCCTAAAAGCAGAAAGGGATGTTAAACTCTGCCCTGACTTGATAGAGCAGCAGGCTCTGTGGAGCACATTCTACCAGTAAATATTGATGATATACTGAAGACACACACTGATCAATATTCAGCTGATGAGAAGAGAAAGTCCAAATCTCACGGACGTGGGAACAACACAAAAGGAGTGAGGCAAAAAAACTGAGTATTCCAAAATGTCGGAATGTAGGACCTTTAATACAGTGAATATCAGCACATTAAGGACCTGAGATGGCTGTGTTTCAGCATGTCAGCCTGCTTCAGGGGTCAAAGAACCTGTAGCATATGTTTCTGTACAGTATATGGAGATACGTTTGTATACCGTACTGGAGCGGCCAAAAACTCAATGTGGAGCGTTCTAGCTTTGGGACAACCAAGCAGTGTTCTTTGACCCTGAAACAGGCTCACACGCTGAAACACAGCCATGTCGGATCCTTGATGTGCTGATATTGTTCACTGTATTTAAAGGTCCTACATACTGACATATTAGAATCCTCTTTTTTTTTTTTTTTGCAATATTCAGCTGGTGGCATTGAACATTTGTTTTAAATGCTGACCACTGTGAGCAGAATTAGGCCCCAATATTCAATGCTGGGCCATGTCCAGCCACCGGCATTGAATATTCAGGGCTGACTGGACTGTTTCTTATTGCTGGGACTTATACAGGTCCCAACTGATATACATTAGGGATCTGCATAAGACATTTATGCTGATCCTGGGTGATAACCAGGATCTGCATAAGGGGATGCTGTATCCTTTCCTCCCCTGCCTCAGATGAACAAGGCCCTCCCCTTTCTTCCATCCCCTCCCGAGAAAGGCTCTCCTTCCTTACCTCTTCAATAAGGCCGCCCCTTCTTCTATCCTTCCACAAAAGAGCAAGCCACCCCCAGTAGAACCCCCCCCCCCAGGCCTACTGTTGCAGTAATTGGTGGTCCAGTGGTTTTCAGGGCAGGAGTGATACCCAGTCGCTCCTGCCCAGGCCGGCCCTCTCCAAAATGGCTACCACAGCCTCTACCAGCAGTCTTGCAGTAGTGCCTGGGCAGGAGCGATTGGACATCACTTCTGTCCTGAAGACCATGGGACCACCAATGACTGAAACAGTAGGCCCAGGAGGGCCTGATAGGGGTGGCAGGGTACCAGTAGGAATCCTTGTTCATTGGGGGGGAATGGAAGATGAGGGGTCTTGTTTTGAGAGGAGAGAAGGAAGGGGCCTTGTTTTGAGGGAGAAGGAAGAAAGGGAGCCTCAGGAGAGTAAGGAAAAAGGGAAGCCTCACTGGGAGGGGATGGAAAAGGGGGGCCTTGTTCAGGGGAAGGAGGAGGGGACCTTGTTTGGTGGGATAGGAGAAGATGGGAGGCCTTGTTCAGGAAGGCACTGAATATTGCTGGCACTCGCATAACTCCCAGCTCCTCCCCAACTCCACCCCCATAACACCCCTGTTCAGCCCAGTTCCAAAATGGTGCCAATATTTAGTGGCATTGACAGTTAATTGCTTATGAATATAGGCAGAAAGCCGGCCTCAATCAATTAAAGTGGGCCTCCTATCTGCTTGAAATGTTTTGAATGTTGACGCCTTACATCTATGACTAATACTTCTTGTGTTCTTGGTAGTTGTTCAGTTCTTACTATTTTGTTTAGAAGCACACAGAGAGTAATTTTTTGTGATATTGTCCAGAAATCACTATACAAGGCCTGTGCTTAAAAAGTCTTCTTTAGAGCCATATGAAATGAGTTGTTATCAGTGGATATCGAGTCTCCTCATTATGTGGAACCTGATTGAGCAACTTCTGTAGGCAGCTATGGGTCCTTCTTGAGGAACATAATGTTGTCGATATACATCAGTATGGTTTCTGACCTGGTCATAGCCCAGAGACATTCTTACTCTCGTTTTTTTTGTTAAAGGCCCAGATATAAATGGTGATCATACTATTTATTTGTAGACATTTTCAATACCATTGACCACACAATCCTGCTGCAGAGACTTGAAAGTGTAGGTTCTGATGCCAAAAAACTAGCCAGGCTTACCTCTTTTTTTTTTGAAAGAACATATCTCCAGCAGGTTCAAGTGTGCATCAGGTTCTTAGATTGGACCCTTGAAATATGGAATCCCATAGAGTTTGACTCTATCTTCTGAACTACAGTATTAAATAATTATGTACATCCTTTTTGTGATGTTTTAAAACTTCTTTTTTTTGGGGGGGGGGGGAGGGTTGTATGCTTCTAAATCCATTGTGCAAGGCTATGTTGAGGTCGCTTAGTATAATAATTTGGTCATTAATTTACATAAAATTAAAGTTTTGATTGTTTCTCAATCAGTTTCTTTTATCCCCTAGAATATTTATCTCAGGGTGTTGTTAAACCTGAGGCTCATCATATTAAGGTTACTATAGATCAATGCTTAAAAATTAGATCTCATATGAAAAGTGTTGTAAAACATTCTTTTTATATAAGTTACATCAACTCTGGATGCTAAGGCCTTTTCTGGATTTAGCTGATTTTAGTACTGCATTGCAAGCCTTGACCTTACCTACAATAGATTATTGTAGCTCCTGTTTTGTAGGTCAACCATTGTATTATAATTCAACCTTACAAAACATTTAAAATGTTGCAATTCTTTTGATTACAGGCTGATTAATGTACATTACACCAGCATTGACATTTTGACATTTGCTACCAGTAGCCTATCAAGGACAGGTTAAATGATTGTTTTTGTTGTTCCAAGTTGTCACATAGCTTATCTTCATGTGATTTAGCTGCACTGATTCAACTATATTAACCAGTTCAGATTGATGTTGTTCTTTAGTTAGAGATGCCCAGTTGGACCATTTCTTGATCTTGTGCTTGGTCGGTAAATAGGACCATTAATTTGGAAATCATTATCATGTGAGATTCATTTAGAATATCTGCTGCTTTTTAAAATTATTTTATTTTTATGTGCTTATGTTTCGGAAGTGTTTAAAAGCACATTTCTAGTCATTGGCATTGTGTAATTTATCACTTAATGTGGTTATGTTTATACAGTAGAGTCTTGATTATCTGACCTTCGGTAATCTGACCGTCCGGCACATACAGATTTTTATCTGCCGTCATTTACTATGTTATATATGTTACTATGTTACCCTTTCATGACATCACATTTATTTCTATTAAAAATCTTTTGTTTTAGAATAATTTTTGAAAATCGGAAACAATATGCCTTTGTTTATACCTTGTTTGAGGGGTTTATGCAATGTTTTCTGTATTATCTGACTTTTCAGTTGTCCGACAATGGGTCAGTCCAGTTTAGGTCGGATAATTGAGACCATATTGTATTATGTGAATTTTTGATTGTGCTGTAGTGGTGGAGTTTTTTTTAATTTTTTTATTATTATTGTATTTGTTTTAACGTTTCTTGCCTAGAATGTAAAGACAGATAATAGTGCATTTCAGAAAAACACTTTAGATGCCTCTTATTGAAAAGAAAAGAAATTAGTTGCATAAGAGTCGTAACATTATTAGGCTAAAGATACAGGAGCTGATATTCAAAACAATTTAAATAGCCAGGAGTAGTTCCTGGCTATTTAAATCACTTGTCTGGGGCTAACTGGGCACTTCAGCAACACTGAATTGGATGGCGCCACTGAATAAATGTGGTGCTGAAAGATTGGCACCAAAACTTGCATACTGGCAACCTAATTGCTGGGTTAATTGGTGCAATTATCAGTGTTAATAGACACTTAATTGACGCCAATTGGGGTTATACGCCGATCTCTGATCTGTGCACTTCTCCACTAACTGTGCCTAACTGGTCTCATGCGGATCTCAAAAGGGGGCGAGGGCATGGCCAGGTCAAGGGCATTTCTATAAGTTAGGCACAGAATTAAACCTATGCACGCCTAACTTTGGGTGCAGGAGTTACTCCTGCCTTTATGAGGCTTAAGTCTTAGGCATGACTTGTGCACTATACTAATATTCTATAAAGGTCACATGGATCATTTGGGGGGCCATTTATAGAATCCAGCCCTTAGTGCCTAAGATTGAAACCAACTAGTTTTTGGGCGTTTCAGGGTCAGAGTCAGCACTTATCCAGTTAAGGGGCCCTTTTACAAAAGCGCGAGAGGGCTAATGCGTGGGTAGCGCATGCCCAATCAGCACTACCACTGGGGTAGAGTGTGTATCTGGCGGTAATTCCGAGTTTGGCACGCACCAAGTAATTTTCTTTTTTCTACTGCAGGGGGTGTTCCTGATGGTACCTAGCAGTGCGCCCATGTTGGCATGCGCTGCATGGTTAACACACGTGTAGCGCGTGAGCGTTTACCACTAGATCAGTGGGTGGCGGTAAAGGCTCATACCGTATATAGGTGCGGGCTAGTTTTAATATTGCCACAGGCCTATTTCCAGGCCCACTAAAAAATAGCCTTTTTCCCAGCTGCGGTAAAAAACTGCTCAGCGCGCACCTAAAAGATGCACCCACACTAACACAGCTTTGTAAAAGGACCCCTAAATGCAATATTCAGAACTTAACCAGATAAGTTAAAACCAGATAAATACCGTTTCTTTCTCTATAATATTAACAAAATTCGCCCTTTCCTCTCCGAGGATGCTACCAAAACCCTTACCCACACCCTTATCACCTCTCGCCTAGACTACTGCAATTTGCTTCTCGCTGGTCTCCCGCTCAGCCATCTACAGTGGGGGAAATAAGTATTTGATCCCTTGCTGATTTTGTAAGTTTGCCCACTGACAAAGACATGAGCAGCCCATAATTGAAGGGTAGGTTATTGGTAACAGTGAGAGATAGCACATCACAAATTAAATCCGGAAAATCACATTGTGGAAAGTATATGAATTTATTTGCATTCTGCAGAGGGAAATAAGTATTTAATCCCTCTGGCAAACAAGACCTAATACTTGGTGGCAAAAACCCTTGTTGGCAAGCACAGCGGTCAGACGTCTTCTGTAGTTGATGATGAGGTTTGCACACATGTCAGGAGGAATTTTGGTCCACTCCTCTTTGCAGATCATCTCTAAATCATTAAGAGTTCTGGGCTGTCGCTTGGCAACTCGCAGCTTCAGCTCCCTCCATAAGTTTTCAATGGGATTAAGGTCTGGTGACTGGCTAGGCCACTCCATGACCCTAATGTGCTTCTTCCTGAGCCACTCCTTTGTTGCCTTGGCTGTATGTTTTGGGTCATTGTCGTGCTGGAAGACCCAGCCACGACCCATTTTTAAGGCCCTGGCGGAGGGAAGGAGGTTGTCACTCAGAATTGTACGGTACATGGCCCCATCCATTCTCCCATTGATGCGGTGAAGTAGTCCTGTGCCCTTAGCAGAGAAACACCCCCAAAACATAACATTTCCACCTCCATGCTTGACAGTGGGGACGGTGTTCTTTGGGTCATAGGCAGCATTTCTCTTCCTCCAAACACGGCGAGTTGAGTTCATGCCAAAGAGCTCAATTTTTGTCTCATCTGACCACAGCACCTTCTCCCAATCACTCTCGGCATCATCTAGGTGTTCACTGGCAAACTTCAGATGGGCCGTCACATGTGCCTTCCGGAGCAGGGGGACCTTGCGGGCACTGCAGGATTGCAATCCGTTATGTCGTAATGTGTTACCAATGGTTTTCGTGGTGACAGTGGTCCCAGCTGCCTTGAGATCATTGACAAGTTCCCCCCTTGTAGTTGTAGGCTGATTTCTAACCTTCCTCATGATCAAGGATACCCCACGAGGTGAGATTTTGCGTGGAGCCCCAGATCTTTGTCGATTGACAGTCATTTTGTACTTCTTCCATTTTCTTACTATGGCACCAACAGTTGTCTCCTTCTCGCCCAGCGTCTTACTGATGGTTTTGTAGCCCATTCCAGCCTTGTGCAGGTGTATGATCTTGTCCCTGACATCCTTAGACAGCTCCTTGCTCTTGGCCATTTTGTAGAGGTTAGAGTCTGACTGATTCACTGAGTCTGTGGACAGCTGTCTTTCATACAGGTGACCATTGCCGACAGCTGTCTGTCATGCAGGTAACGAGTTGATTTGGAGCATCTACCTGGTCTGTAGGGGCCAGATCTCTTACTGGTTGGTGGGGGATCAAATACTTATTTCCCTCTGCAGAATGCAAATAAATTCATATACTTTCCACAATGTGATTTTCCGGATTTAATTTGTGATGTGCTATCTCTCACTGTTACCAATAACCTACCCTTCAATTATGGGCTGCTCATGTCTTTGTCAGTGGGCAAACTTACAAAATCAGCAAGGGATCAAATACTTATTTCCCCCACTGTATCTCCTCTTCAATCTGTCCAAAACTCTGCTGCGCGTCTTATATTCCGCCAGAGTCGCTATACTCACGTTAGCCCTCTCCTCAAGTCGCTTCACTGGCTCCCTATCCGCTTCCGCATACGGTTCAAACTTCTCCTTTTGACCTACAAGTGCATCCACTCCGCAGCTCCTCAGTACCTTTCTGCTCTCATCTCTCCCTACACTCCTCCCTGTGAACTCCGTTCGCTGGGTAAATGTCTCCTGTCGTCCCCCTTTTCCCCCACTGCTAACTCCCGGCTCCGTTCCTTCTATCTCGCTGCTCCTTATGCCTGGAATAGACTCCCTGAGCCAGTACGTCAGGCTCAGTCTCTGGCTGTCTTCAAGTCTAGGCTTAAAGCCCACCTCTTTGCTACTGCTTTCGACTCCTAACCATGACTGTCTTACTCAACACCCTCAATTATCACCCCTACCATTGCAATTTCCCCACCCCTAGCTGTCTGTTCGTCTGTCCAATTTAGATTGTAAGCTCTGTCTTTTCATGTTAATTTGTACAGCGCTGTGTAAGTTTAGTAGCGCTATAGAAATGTTTAATAGTAGTAGTAGTAGTAAAATACAGTCCTAATGTTTATACAGATTACCTTATTCAGTTAAGTTCTTAATATCACACTTAACCGGATAAGTGTTATCCAGATATTCAATGCTGGTTCTGGGACATGTCCCGGCATTGAATATCCGGGAATACTGCCGAAGATGGCCAAAAACCGCTGATCACTGCCAGCTGAATATTGACCCCACAGACTTTTGGGACCAAGATCCCTACTTCAAACATTAGGGACTCCTTTTACTAAACAGCAGTAAGCCCAATGTGGGCTTACCGCTCGCTGTACAGAAAGTACTGCCGGGCTACCTTAGCAGCCTGGCGGTACTTTCCACCCCTAGCACGTCATCATTTCCAGCGCTACAAAAATTTATTTATTTTTGTAGCACCGGAGTTACCGCCGGGTGGGAGCCTTTACCACCACCTCAATGATGGTAAGGGCTCCCCCCCCCCCCCCCCAAAATGGCCACACAGCAAGTGCTTTACTTGCCGCCCGGCTATTTCCTGTAGGAAGATGAGGCTTCCCTTTTACCAGCTGCAGTAAAAGGGGGCCTCGGCGTGCATGTAAAACACATACCAGCGCCAGCCCTCTTTTGCCACAGCTTGATAAAAGGGGCCCTAGTTGTCCAAAGCTTATTTTTTCTTTATTTTTTTGTTTTTGTTACTTGAATTTCTATTAGTTTTCCACAATGAAACATTTGACTGTATTGTGCTTTGTTAGAACATTTTGTCTTGCATTTTTAAGCATTTCTTATGGTAATGAGGGAATCCACTCTGTGGAACAACTTTGTTGGTTCTGTTTGTTGCCTTCAGGCCTTTTCCTCTCCTTGAATATAGAGTCCTGTTTGTCCTCATCAGCTCTATCACATGGCGCTTTCATTTTGCAGCAGATAACCCCACAGTCTCTGCAAATAATCTTACATTTAGTCAGCATCCTGTTAAATCAATGAGGCTGTTACTTATGTGATAAGATCCTGCAGATTTCTCAATGATGCCTGAACTAAAGATGTGGTTTTGTGTGCTTGTGCTACTTATCTTCTCCTGAAAGATGCCTGAAAAGTTACCATGGCTCTGCCATAATTAGCAGAGAAAGATATTCATTTCTCAATTACTTTGTTTTCTGTAATTAGGCTTATATTTATCGCTATGTCTGCAGGTAGAACAAACTTGATTGTGTTCCTACTTTGCTTTCTGCATTGGCTGCTAAGGAATTAAACTGGTGTAGGGTGAACATATTTGAGAAAGGAGGCTGTGAAGTGACCGGTGTGGGACAAGCATTTTGGTTTGACATCAATTATAGCCAACACTTTTACTGCACACCAATGATTCAAAATTGCTGAAAACCTTTAAAAATTAGAAAACCAATGTGTTTCAGCTAATCCAAAGTTCCTGTTTCGATTCATGTACAATAAAAGTCAAAAAATCCGGATTCCACAAATCCAGACCACCCGAGAAGCCGGACCTCTCAAAATTGTGAGTTCCTGTCAGAGAATCCGGCCACCCCCCCTTAAACAAGGCTCGACGTCTCTCTCTCTCTCTCTCTCTCTTTCCTGACCCGGTCTACCATGACTACGCCTCCCTCCCTCCTTCCTTCCCTTCCTCCCTGAACATTCACTAGTCTTTTCCCCTCACCTGGCTCTGCCTGCTCATGCTCACCTTATCCTGAAGTTTTCATGCTGCAGCACCAGCGGCAGCCTTACTCACAGGCTGCCTCTGCCATTCAACGTGCCTTTCTCCTCTGACTAGTCCCGCCCTTCTAGCAACAGGAAGTTGCATCAGAAGGGGGCAGTGCAGATTAGAGGGTAAAGGCATGTTGAATGCCGAAGGTGGCCTGTGAGTAAGACTGCCGCTACAGCGTGAAGATTTCAGGAAAAGGTGAGGGCAAGCGGGCAGAGCTGGGTATGGAGAAAATATGTCTGAATGTGAGGGGAGGGAGGTATAGAAGGAAGGAGGGAAGCATAATCATGGGGGGACCTTAGGAGCCTTGGAGAGCAAGCAGGCAGTGCCAGGTGTGGGGAGAAAGACACCTGACCATGCAGGGAGGGAAGGTGGGTATGAAGGGGATGGCGTAACAGTTGGGGAGGCATTAGGGGCCTGGGCCCATCCTCTAGACACTGGATTTACTTGAAGGGGAAGGAGATACTGGAAGGGGAGGAGAGACGCTAGAAGGGGAAGGAAGATGATGCATGGGGAGGAGAGACACCGGAAAAGAAAGGGAGACACAGAGAGACATTGCATGGGGAAAGGAGACACAGACAGATGCTTGAAGGGGAGGAGAGACACTGGAAGATGAAAGGAGACACAGAGAGACGCTGCATGGGGAGGAGAGACACTAAAATGTGAATTTTTAAAGTACTGCCTGATAATCCAAAAATCCGGACTGACCCGATCCCTGAGCAGTCTGGATTTTTGGATTTCTACTGTACTTATTTTGTGTGTGGGGGGTGGGGTGTTACATTTATATATTCATAAAATATTACACAAGCAAATTTACACTTTTGAGAAGGAAAAACAGAGCAAAAGGAATCTCAGAACAAACTGTTCTAAATAAGAAAAAGAAAATTTCCTACTTTTAAATCAAGGAAAAGCTCTTCATTAGACCATAATAATTGTGGGGGACTGACCAGGCAAACAAATAGGAGCTACATAAGAGGAATCATCAATAAAAATCAAATAGGCCATTCATGAAATCCTACCATTATACATTCCTGCTTCACATGCTGTTATTCTGAACTATGGAAATCCGTTTCATGTCCAAAAAAAGACTTCAACTGAGTTGGTTTATAAAAAACATATTTAACGCCAAGATATTTTATCCAACACTTGCAAGGATATGATAACAAAAAGGAAGCACCTATGTCTTGTCTGTACGCCAAAAAAAACGTTTTTGCCTTTCTTGGGTCTTTTTGTGACATCAGGGTACATCCATATTTTCTAGCCAAAGAATAAATCTTTGGATTTCTTACAATATAACCTCAAAAAAGCCTGCATATCTTGTTCAAATACAAATACCACAAGCAAGGTTGTTATCTGTTTTGCGGTTTGAAGGTCCTCAGCGATTTCAAATTGGTGTGCCGTAAAAGTATTGTTCAAGGTTCTTAAGTTAATTTTTGCAATTTTTATGTCAGGAATCACATCTAAATCAAGTTTTATACATGTCTTGTCAGTTTATTTTACTGAATTAAAGAGTTTTTAAAACATTTGACTTCGGAGGATTAGGTCATGTGACCTGAGAAGAACTATTTATCCTGGTTGCATTCTAAGTTTGGCTATAAGCAACACAAGCAGAGACTGAAGGGAGAGAAACACTTTTATCAGATTTGGTGTTTGTATGGTATTGGAACCACTTGCCCCCGATACAGCCCAGGGAACAGTGAAACTAGGCCATAGATTCATCATTACCCTTCGGTCCCCAAATTTCTCATGTTGTTTAAACAGTTGGGGTGTTTTTTTTTTTACACAAACTGAGATCAGTTCCTAACATTTTGGATTTCGATACACTCTGTTCTTTGTTTTAAGCCTTTCTCCACTCCAGGTATGATTACTGTAGCGTCTGTTTAGTAATCATCTGTGCAGGAATTACTAAACATAACCGTAAAAGATTGAAAACACTACAAAATACTGCGGCTCGTATTCTCTGTCGAGCGTCCCGTTATGATCATGCTTCACCTCTTCTCTGACAGCTTCATTGGTTACCAATAGATTTCAGGGTTAGATTTAAAATTTTAACTCTAACCCATAAGGTTTTTCATAGTGGCTCCCTTTCTTACCTTGCATCTCTGGTGATTCCATACACACCTTCTTGCACTCTACGGTCATTAAAGGACAACAGGTTAGTTTTGCCGCCTCCATCTACAGCCAGATGGGAGTCTACCAGGTCTAGGGCTTTCTATTTTGTTGCACCAGCACTCTGGAAATCTTTGCCGCAGCATCTTCGGCTTGAAACGTCCTACACATCTTTTCGTACATTGTTAATAACTCACCTATTTCAGCAGGCTTTTAATCTGTAGTCTGGATCAGCTCTGCAACTGGAGGTTAGGGTTGGTTTTTAGCTGTGTGAGTGATTGATTATGCTTGGTTTCTGTTACGAGGTTTTTTGTTGTTGTTGTTGTTGTTTTAACTATGTCCTTGTATAATTGAGTTGGTGTTTGGTTTAGATAAGATTAACTATCTATAAATGGCATTCTTTTCTGTTTCTCATTTTTTATTATGTTTTTACTATAATCCACTTTAATTTACTTACAACGAAGGTGGTATAGCAAATTTAATAAACAAATGATAAATGATGTAGGCAATGATTTGAGAGAAACCTTCAAGATTTCCAGTAAATTTTTCTTAAATGTATCTTACAGAGTAATTAATCTAAACTCATGGAAATGAATATGTAAAGGAGCATTATTCTTGCTGAACACTGCCTTGAGTGAATTTCTTCAAAAAGGAAGTAAATAAATCCTAATAAATAAACATAGCTAAACTTTAAGACTTGACCAGATGCCTTCCATGCATGAAATGGCCTGCCATATTTCAACAGGTATATTTTTTTACAGGCACAGGTGTTCTTATAATGGTTCTTCCACAAGTGTGAGGACCAGGAGGGGGGGCTTAGAGGTCCTTCTAAGGCTTTCCCGATGCATCCAGACATTCAGGATTTGATTACTGCAGAATGGGTCTCACCAGACGTAGGCTGAGAGTGGGAAGAGCCGTGGCTCGCCTCTACCCATTAGTTCTGGATGGAAAGATAAATTGCATGATAGGAAGCTAGAAGGTGTGGAGGGGCATAATCAAAAGCGATGCGCAAGTTTTGCTGAGGACGTCCTCGCAAAATGTCCCGATGGAAGGGCAGGGAAACCCGTATTATCGGGACGCCCTTTTTTTTCCATTATGGGTCGAGGACGTCCATGTGTTAGGCATGCCCAAGTCCTGCCTTCGCTACACCTCCGATATGCCCCCTTGAACTTTGGCCGTCCCTGCGATGGAAAGCAGTTGGGGACGTCCAAAATCAGCTTTCGATTATACCGATTTGGACGACCCTGGGAGAAGGACGCCCATCTTCCGATTTGTGTTGAAAGATGGGGGGTCCTTCTCTTTCGAAAATAAGCCTGTTACTGAAACAAGCCTTTGAAGTGGCCTCTTTGGGCCTTCAAGCGACCATGCGCAGCTCGTTCGTGGCAGGAGCATACCTGAAGTGGCTTTAGCAGTCTGCAACACAAGATGAGCGCCATAATGCCCATATGGAAGTGGGGTTGGCCTACTTGGCAGATGTTAGTTATGACATGATACAGGTTACAGCCCACAGAATGTCTGCATGTTGGCAGCTCTGGTTCCAGCATTGGGCAGTGGATGCAGCATCAAAGTCACATCTAGTTAACTTGTCCTTTTGGGACAAGTGACTATTTGGAGAACATCTCAGTAACGGTGAAAGAACTGGGGGAAACTAAGCCACAGAGGTTGGTGGAGGATAAGCCGAAAGCCTCTGGTCATCCGTCTTCAGGGAGCTGTCAATCTAAGTTTCAAGAAAGCAGATGGTATCGGCCTCGTCGTCAGCAGTATGGTCAGAAGTCCGGTTTTCACACACACACCAATCTTCCTTTCATGCAGAGGGGAAGTCCTCCTTTCAATCAGCTAGCGCACCCAATGCTTTCAGAGCTTTACAATGATGCAAGGCTGCTCCACTTTTCTCTTCCGCCAGTGGGAGGAGTGGGCCAAAATCATGTCAGACCAGTGGGTTCTAGATATTTTTACAGAAGATTACAAGTTGGAGTTCTCCCACCCGGTCACTTTTCTCTTCTTGCAGTCTCCTTGTCGAAAGAGAACCAAGGCATTCGAGGTTCAGGCCACTGTAGATTCCTTACTGGCACTCCAGACCATTGTTCCAGTTCTCCAGGCAGAACAGGGACAAGACAGATAACTCCATCTACTTTATTGCCCCAAAGAAGAAAGGCACCTTTTGTCCAGTCTTAGATCTCAAAGGTGCCTCTGAATATCCCACTTTTGCATAGAGACACTAAGAGCAGTCACAGCCTCAGTTCAAGCAAGAGAATTTCTCACTGCTCTCGATCTCAAAGAGACGTACTTGCATATACCCATATGGCCACTGCATCAGAGATTTCTATGTTTTGCAGTGCTGGGCCATCAGTAACAGTTAAGGCTTTGTCCTTCAGTTTCACTGTGGCTCCAAGAATATTTACCAAGGTTACTGTGGTGTTGGTAGTGGTGTCCTTCCTTCGGTGCCAGAGAATTAGAGTTCACCCATATCTTGACAGCTGGCTCAGTCATGCACCATCCTATTTAGAACAGTGTAGCAGTGACGGACAAAGTTGTCCATCTTCTGCAGTCATTGGTTTGGGTGATCAATTTCAAGAAGAGCAGACTAACTCCATTGCAGATGCTGGAGTATTTGAGTGTTCTATTCAAAACAGCACAGTAGAGGATCTTCCTCATAGAGTGCAGGAGGTCAAAACTGGTTCAACAAATTCATCTTCTCCTCAGTCAAGGTAGGCCCAGAGTCTGGGACTACACCCAGGTTCTGGGATCAGTGACGATAGCAATGGAAGTGGTGCCACGAGCAAGGGCTCATATGCGGCCATTACAAGAATCTCTTCTCAGCTGTTGGTCTTCAGTGTCACAGAGGTAAGACCTTCATCTTCCATGGATGCTGGGTGCCAGATGCTGTGGTGGTTTTTGTCCAGGAATTTGACTGTCAGAGCTCCCTTTCTGATAACACAATGGAAGTTGGTGACAACAGATGCCAGCAAGTTGGGTTGGTGAGCTCATAAAATCCACACTCACTGCTCCGTTATACATCAACACATCCACTTATGAATTCTCAACCCTGAATTCTCACCACACTCATACCTTTAATCACAGAAAATGTATACCATAGGTTATTCGTTTCTATATGCTATGTATTGTCCTCAGACCCTCTAGTTTCTCGCTGTTTTCCTTCCAATGTTTCAATGTTCTTTTCCATTGATATATTCCTTAACGATACTTTGATTTTGTCTCGTATAACTCTTCACAATGTAATCCATAACCGAATTGTAACAAAATGTAATTTCCATCATTCATAATGTATTGTAAGCCACTTTGAGCCCGCAAAAAGATGGGAAAATGTGGGATACAAATGCAATAAATAAATAAATTACAGGTTCCATCTTACACAGGGCACCTGGCTGGAACAGGAGTCTTTGTGGTTGATAAATCACTTGGAGCTCAGGGCAGTGTGGAATGCCTTACACGTCTTTACTCCCTTTCTGGCAGAGGACCCAATTCAAGTTTTCTCCATCAATGTGATGGCAGTGGCTTATATCAACAAGCAAGATGGAAACCGCAGTTGTATGATAGCAGTGGAGGCAGCCATCCTCATGTGTTGAGTGAAGAAAAATCTCTGCTTGTCAGCCACTCACATCGTGTGGAGGTGGACTATCTCAGCAGGCACTCCTCAGACCTGAGAGAATGGGAACTATCCAGCCAGGGGTTTCAACTGATAGTGGGCCAATGGGGATCTTGCTTCTGGACTTGATGGTGATGAAAAGGAGTACCAAAGTGCCCAAGTTCTTCAGCCATTAGAAAGAACCAGGCTTGATGAGGATTGATGCCCTACTGCAGCTCTGGCTAGAGACAAATCTATTCTTCCCTCCTTGGCCCATGGTAAGCCACATGTTGAAAAGGATCACACTGTACTGAGGTCGAATAATTCTCATAGCCCCGGATTGGCAATGGAGGCCATGGTATGCAGACCTGATTTGATTGCTGGATCGGGGTCCTCTCCATCTTCTGCAGGTACACAGCCTATTGAAGCAAGGTCCAGTGGTTATGAAAAATTAGTGTCCCTTTGGTCTTATGGCATGGCCATTGAAAGGGCTCAGTTGAGACGAAAAGGTTATTCTGATTTGGTCATTGTTATTTTGCTTCAGGCTCAGAAACGCTCTCCATCCATGGGGTATGCGAGGGAAGGGCTGGTACTCTGAGTATGGACTATCTCCCTTCTCTGCTCTGATCATGCACATTCTACAGTTTCTCCATTTAGGTCTTCAGAAAGGATTGGTGTTGGATTCTGTAAAAGTTCAGGTTGCTGCTTTGGCCTGTTTCAGGGGCCGTCTACAGAAGACGTCTCTTGCGGCTCACCCAGATATCATTTGATTCTTGTGCAAAGTGGCCTTTTCGTATGCCATGTCCAGAGTGGAATCTTAATTTAGGCCTTCAGACTCTTTAGAAGCCTTTTGAGCCACTCCAGAAGGTCGCCTTGAAAGATCTTATGCTAAGAACACCGTTCTTGGTGGCTGTTTTGTCAGAATGTAGGATTTCAGAGCTTCAGGCTCTCGCTTGTCGGGATCCCTTTTTTTCTTTCGGAGGTGGAGTCTCCCTGTGCACTGTTCCTTCCTTTCTTCCAAAAGTAATATCAGCATTTCATCTCAACCATTCTGTGGAGTTTCCATCCTTTTGCAGAGAGGGTAAAGAAGCTTGATATTCTTCCTTGAAGCTTCTCGATGTGTGTAGAGTCCTCATTAGATAACTGAAAGTCACAAGTGAGTTTCGCAGGGCCGTGCCTAGGGTCTCTGGCGCCCCCCTGCAGACTATCAGTTGGCGCCCCCCCCTGCAGACTATCAGTTGGCGTGAAAATGATCGCTCACCACTTGCCACACTGACAGGAATTGTCAGCAATATTCTTAGAAACAAACTGCTATACATTGCAAAATAAGATAGCAGATGTAAATTCTCAAAGTGGACATATTCCAAACACTAAAATGAAATGATTTTTTTCTACCTTTGTTGTTTGGTGACTTTCTTTTTCTGATCATGCTGGCCGAGTATCTGATTCTGCTGCTATCTGTCCTCTTAACTCCGCTTCCAGGGCTTCCTTTCCATTTATTTCTTTCCTTTCCTCCTTTCTTCTTCATTTCTGGTCCTCAGCTTCTGCCTATTTTCTTCATCCATGTGCAGTTTATCTCCTCTCTTCCTTTTCCCTCATTTCATCTGCTTCATCTCTCTTCCCTCCCCTCTATGTCCAGCAATTTTTCCTCTCTCCCTGAGCCCCTCCATTCATCCCTATCCAGCAATTCCCCTCTCTCCCTGAGCCCTGCCCTCCCAATCCATGCCCATCCATGCTCCTCTGTCCCCTGCCCCCTCCATTCATCCCTATCCAGCAATTCCCCTCTCTCCCTGAGCCCTGCCCTCCCAATCCATGCCCATCCATGCTCCTCTGTCCCCTGCCCCCTCCATTCATCCTTTTCCAGCAATTCCCCTCTCTCTCCCTTCCATGACCCCCCCCCCTCACATCCATGCTCCTCTCTCTCCTCTCGCTCCCATGTCCCAGTTGGCCTGGCCTGGCCCGCCTTCTTCTCCCCTCCCCCTTCGCATCCATGCTTTTGTCTCTCCCCTGCCCTCCCGCTCCCATTGTTCAACTGCCCGCCCTCTTCTCTCCCCCCAACATCCCTTTTCTTTTTTTTTCTTTTTAAATTTACCTCCGTGGCGGTTCCGGCAGTGCAACGTCAGTGAAGGAGGCGGCGCTGCGCTCCCGACGTCTCTAGCCTTCCCTTCGCTGTGTTCTGCCTTCTTCTGACGTCAAGGAAATGATGTCAGAAGAAGGCGGAACACAGCGAAGGGAAGGCTAGGGACGTAGGGAGCGAGCGCCGCCTCCTTCACTGACGCTGCGCTGCCGGAATTGCCACGGAGGTAAATTTAAAAAGAAAAAAAAAAGAAAAGGGATGTTGGGGGGGGGGAGAAGAGGGCGGGAAGTCGAATAATGGGAGCGGGAGGGCGAGCGAGGTGAGCATGGTGCGGCGGCGCCCCCCTGCCATGCTTACCTCGCTTACCGTGTTGGCACGGCCCTGGAGTTTCGCAAATCGGACAAACTGTGCTTTTTGGTATGCAGAAGCTAGGCCTCATGGTTTCCAAGCCCACAATTGCTAGATGGCTAAAGGGACTATCATGTGAGCTTATTTGCTTGCAAGGAAGCAGGCTTCTCAAGCCTTGTGGCATACAGTGGCATACAAGCCATACAATGACATCCTGGGAGAAGACTACCTTACTGTCTCTGGTGGATATTTGCAAGGTGGTGACGTGGATGACACTGCATACCTTTGTCAAGCACTACAGGGTGGATATTGCGGTGCACTTGGAAACCAGTTTTGGGGCTTTGGTTCTCAGGGTGGCAGCGCCAGAATCTCACCCACTTTAGGGATTGCTTTTGAACATCTCAGATGTTCTGGAATAGTGGGAAGCTACATATCTTATATTCCCTGTTGGTCTAGGGGTGTAGTTGGGGCAGGAATGATCCCAGTTAGTCATGTCCATTCTGGCTCTGCTCCCAAAATGGCTGCCATGACTAGGGCATCCCTCCTACTCTAACTATACCACTAAAACACCATTGATTGCAAGTAATGTAGTTATGATCTTGTACAATAGTTTACATGGTAAATAGAGTGCTCCAAATAAATGCTTTTAATACAAAATTGTAGCAAGATTTTAAGTCTTTAAGGGGTCATTTTACTAAGCTGCGGTAAGCACTATAGCACACTTACCACAGCTTAAAAGGGCTTACTGCAGTGGTGCTGAGGCATCCTGTGGTAAGATACAAATGTGCTAAAAACTCTTTTAAATTTTTTCTGAGGGGGCGTGTTTGGGACAGTGGAGAGTGGACATGTCTATTCTAATCAGTTAGTTCATTGGTATTGCTGCATGCTGATTAGCACATAAGCCTTTACCATCTACTAATAGGTGGCGTTAAGTGGCCACATGTTAATGGCAACATAAGTGCATGGTCATTAATGGCAAAAGTAGAAAACTGGCCATATTACTGCAGCACTAAAAATAGCTGCAGCACACGAGAAAGACCCACATAAGGCGAACTAAGGCCACTTTTAGTGCTGCTGTGTATAAGGACCCCTAACTTTGGGATCATAAGGTTCTTAGGAATTAGCCTGTTGTGGACTTCAGCTGTTACTCAGGGTGTGGTGCAAATTCAGTCACTGTAAAAGCACTGTGGCTTTTAGTTTCAGTTTTCATTAGCTGCGATTCATATGTGTGGAAGCTGTTTTGCTTGGAGGTAAAATATGGAGGGGCATAATCGAAAGGGACGCCCGAGTTTTGCTGAGTACGTCCTCACAAAACATCCCAATGGAGGGGCGGGGAAACCCGTATTATCAAAACAAGATGGACGTCCATCTTTTGTTTCGATAATATGGTCGCGGATGCCCAAATCTTGAAATTTAGGTCGTCCTTATAGATGGTCGTCCCTAGATTTGGACGTTTCTGATTTTCGGCGATAATGGAAACCAAGGACGCCCATCTCAGAAATGACCAAATGCAAGCCCTTTGGTCGTGGGAGGAGCCAGCATTCGTAGTGCACTGGTCTCCCTGACATGCCAGGACACCAACCGGGCACCCTAGTGGGCACTGCAGTTGACTTCATAAATTGCTCCCAGGTACATACCTCCCTTACCTTGTGTGCTGAGCCCCCCAACCCCCCCCCCCTGAAACCCACTACCCACAACTGTACACCACTACCATAGCCCTTACGAGTGAAGGTGGGCACCTAGATGTGGGTACAGTGGGTTTGTGGTGGGTTTTGGAGGGCTCACATTTACCACCACAAGTGTAACAGGTAGTGGAGGGATGGGCCTGGGTCCGCCTGCCTGAAGTGCACTGCACCCACTAAAACTTGGAGTTTGCAGATTGTTTGCCTTGCTGTTTTCTTGGACCCCCACTAAAACTGCTCCAGGGACCTCATACTGCTGTGATTGACCTGAGTATGACATTTGACGCTGGCACAAAATATTTGTAAAGATTTTTTTTGAGAGTGGGAGGGGGTTAGTGACGACTGGGGGAGTAAGGGGATTCTCTTCAGTGGTCTTCTGGTCAGTTCAGGCACCTTTTTGTGCCTTGGTCGTAAGAAAACCAGGACCAGTTAAAGTCATCCAAGTGCTCGTCAGGGACGCCTTTTTTTTCCATTATGGGTCGAGGACGTCCATGTCTTAGGCACGCTCAAGTCCCGCCTTCGCTACGCCTCTGACATGCCCGCGTGAACTTTGGTCATCCCCGTGACGAAAAGCAGTTGGGGACGCCCAAAATCAGCTTTTGATTATACCGATTTGGGCGACTCTGTGAGAAGGACGCCCATCTTCCGATTTGTGTTGAAAGATGGGCATCCTTCTCTTTCGAAAATGAGCCTGATGGTCTTTCATTATTTAAATTATTATATTCTGGCTTTGATACTGTGGGTTTAGCAGAGGGATGCAGACTTCAAGCTCTGACAATCACCAGAGGCCCTCACCGTTTCACATTCACAAGTTTTTGATTTCAGCTTCGGCCAAAACCAGGTGATGATTTTCAGCTGCAGTTTCGATTTCAGCCGAAAGCTTTCAGTTTCAGTGGCTGTTTTGTTTTCAGATAAAATTTTTAAAAAGCAGTTTCAGTTGGCTTCTAGCACACTTATAGAACTGCCATGTTAATGATAGCGCTGGTTGTAATTGAAATATTTGGGGGGGGGGGGGTTCTTTTGTTCTCATCCCTTATGGACTGGATTTACTAGGCTGATTATATTTTTCTTCAATGTATGTGGTTTGAATGTCTGTTTAAAATTTTCAACAAAAATATCTATATAAAATCCTTGTTCTACAATATAATTCAGCAGAAACAAACAGGAGACCGTCTATTGCAGAAGTAGAACAGACAAGCAAACAGCAGCAGCGATCCAAGGAAGTTCAAACACAGCAAGAGTTTATCCAAATGTCAACTTTAATGGAAACAGGACCCAACCTGGACCATAGCTTTTTCTTTGCAGATGCTGTTGGCAGCATTCTTGTACTTTTGACATTGGACCTCATTTTTCTTTTAAACGCAGGTATTGCAGTACATGCTTTGAATCTGTGAATTTATTGTGGAAACCTATGTGACCCCTGACGAAGGTTTTCCGAAACTTGGCCAGGTTGGGTCTTGTTTCCACTTCAATATAATTCTACAATACAAAAAGAGAGAAAACTAATCATATATGAGCCAGGGACAACAAAAGGGCTGAACAATATAACTTTAAGAAAGGGGGAATAAGAGCAATATAATAGCAGAAAAAACAGAATTTATCACACCAAAGGTACATAAATGTAGTAAATACATAAATATACAGTGGGGGAAATAAGTATTTGATCCCTTGCTGATTTTGTAAGTTTGCCCACTGACAAAGACATGAGCAGCCCATAATTGAAGGGTAGGTTATTGGTAACAGTGAGAGATAGCACATCACAAATTAAATCCGGAAAATCACATTGTGGAAAGTATATGAATTTATTTGCATTCTGCAGAGGGAAATAAGTATTTGATCCCCCACCAACCAGTAAGAGATCTGGCCCCTACAGACCAGGTAGATGCTCCAAATCAACTCGTTACCTGCATGACAGACAGCTGTCGGCAATGGTCACCTGTATGAAAGACACCTGTCCACAGACTCAGTGAATCAGTCAGACTCTAACCTCTACAAAATGGCCAAGAGCAAGGAGCTGTCTAAGGATGTCAGGGACAAGATCATACACCTGCACAAGGCTGGAATGGGCTACAAAACCATCAGTAAGACGCTGGGCGAGAAGGAGACAACTGTTGGTGCCATAGTAAGAAAATGGAAGAAGTACAAAATGACTGTCAATCGACAAAGATCTGGGGCTCCACGCAAAATCTCACCTCGTGGGGTATCCTTGATCATGAGGAAGGTTAGAAATCAGCCTACAACTACAAGGGGGGAACTTGTCAATGATCTCAAGGCAGCTGGGACCACTGTCACCACGAAAACCATTGGTAACACATTACGACATAACGGATTGCAATCCTGCAGTGCCCGCAAGGTCCCCCTGCTCCGGAAGGCACATGTGACGGCCCGTCTGAAGTTTGCCAGTGAACATCTGGAAGATGCCGAGAGTGATTGGGAGAAGGTGCTGTGGTCAGATGAGACAAAAATTGAGCTCTTTGGCATGAACTCAACTCGCCGTGTTTGGAGGAAGAGAAATGCTGCCTATGACCCAAAGAACACCGTCCCCACTGTCAAGCATGGAGGTGGAAATGTTATGTTTTGGGGGTGTTTCTCTGCTAAGGGCACAGGACTACTTCACCGCATCAATGGGAGAATGGATGGGGCCATGTACCGTACAATTCTGAGTGACAACCTCCTTCCCTCCGCCAGGGCCTTAAAAACGGGTCGTGGCTGGGTCTTCCAGCACGACAATGACCCAAAACATACAGCCAAGGCAACAAAGGAGTGGCTCAGGAAGAAGCACATTAGGGTCATGGAGTGGCCTAGCCAGTCACCAGACCTTAATCCCATTGAAAACTTATGGAGGGAGCTGAAGCTGCGAGTTGCCAAGCGACAGCCCAGAACTCTTAATGATTTAGAGATGATCTGCAAAGAGGAGTGGACCAAAATTCCTCCTGACATGTGTGCAAACCTCATCATCAACTACAGAAGACGTCTGACCGCTGTGCTTGCCAACAAGGGTTTTGCCACCAAGTATTAGGTCTTGTTTGCCAGAGGGATTAAATACTTATTTCCCTCTGCAGAATGCAAATAAATTCATATACTTTCCACAATGTGATTTTCCGGATTTAATTTGTGATGTGCTATCTCTCACTGTTACCAATAACCTACCCTTCAATTATGGGCTGCTCATGTCTTTGTCAGTGGGCAAACTTACAAAATCAGCAAGGGATCAAATACTTATTTCCCCCACTGTAAGTATCAGTCAAAAAAGATTATATAGATACATCATTGATTGTCAAAATCCAATATGGTTATGTCTAGTCCTTTCAGCTGCATCAGGGATGCATATAAATCTATTACGAAAGAAAGTATTCAAACAAAAATCTGCCTTGAGACTGGACAAAGACTTGAATTTGCCCTACCAGAACCCCAACCACATGGCAGCTATTAAGTAAAGAAAAAGAGGTAACAAAATTGTTAATTCTTATGCAGTGCTCATTTAAAATTAATTATTAAAAAATGTATGAAAACGTTTTTGTGCCAGTGTGGGCACAGCCTTGTAGACATGCAATGTTCCTTGCACTCACAGTTGATGCAGAGTTTCTGATGGGTAACACAGAATATCTGTGAGATGAAGCAAGAAGAGGCCACACACACACAAAAAAAATAAGTCCATCTACTGTTGGTTGGCTTAGGAGGTAGTTTCTATTGAATATTGGCACTCTTACAGTTCTTTGATTTTTTAGATATAGAAGTGAAAATATAAACTTCTATACCTAAGCCAACCAACAGTAGATGGACTAAGGGATCTCAAAAGCTGTGGAAAAACTGTAAAAAAAAAGGCAGTTTGTGGTAAGCTTTTTAAATATACCTTTTATAATGTAGCTTACTTGTATTTTGATCAACCATTACCAAATCTAATTCTGTTTCTTGAGCCTGGGAAAATGCTTATTTGATCAGTATGGGCACAGCCATGGTAGACTGCGTAAGATTTTTGTTAATATCTTTTATTTTTCCTTTAGGTGCCTCATGTGTTACTGTAGCAGAAAACATGACAAGGCCAAGATTTCTTCATTTTCTATCCAGGCAAGGATTGTTGACTAGTTTGAAAGTGGTATTGTTCTTCTGCAACCATCAAAGACTGTGGTGAGTGGAGATGAGATGAAGAAACAAAGGAGAAATGGGGCCAGAAAGCGGGCATGTGACTAAAGAAAAAGAGAGAGGCCAGGACCTAAGGAAAACCTCAGCCCCTGAGGTTATTAAATATGACATTATTGGATTTACTTCAATTTTGTGCAAAAGAAAAAACTAGATACATTTCAGATTTCATATTAAAGTGCTGGTCACTTGATTAATGTCTATAAGGCAAATGAACGGATGCTGGTGGGACAACCATCTCTTAGTCTGTAAAAAGACATTCCAACTATGGTCTCTGATTCTCCCCCCCCCCCCCCCCCCCCCCATGCAATTAAAAAAAATATTACAAATACCAAATTCTAACACAAATGCAACTAACATCTAAAACCAAGCTGTTTTGTTTTTAGAATATCAGCAATGAATATACACGAGATAAATTTGCATATGCTGGATCTTCAATCCAGACAGATTTAGCTCATGCATATTCATTATGAATAATCTGAAAATCTGACTGGCTATGGGGTCCCTAAGCTCTTATCTAACTCAAAAGGGAGGTTAAGGGTGGTCATTTGGGGCTGATTATTGAAGTGCACTAATATCAGCCATTAACATGAATAAATGTAGTGTTTATCATGCATATTATGGATTGATATTAATGGCATGTTAATGAGATAGATGTTACTGCAGATGCTAAAGTAGGCCCGGACAAATACGCATAATACGTACATACCTCCAGATTTTATATAGTGCGATTTAAGTTGCATGTGCAAATCCAGTCATATTCTGGTTTTGCATGTGCCACTTAATTAGTTAACAAGCCAGTCAGCGCTGATAATTGCCAGTTAACAAGTGATTATTGACACTAATTGGCATTAATTAGAATTTACATGATGTGCATAAATTCTAGGATGCATAGTTGAAAAGGGGGTGTGGCCATGGGCATGGAATGGGCGGGGCATGGGCATTTCTAAAATCTATGCGCGTTGTTATAGGATACACCCAGTCCGCGCCTAATTTAGGCATCAACATTTACACCAAGTTTTACTTGGCATAACTGCCCGCAACTAAATTTAGATGCTCGGACAGGCGCTCAACATATTCTATAAACTGTGCATAAATTTAGGCTTGTTCTATAAAGTACACCTAAATTAATTAATTAATTTGTTGCATTTGTATCCCACATTTTCCCACCTTTTTGCAGGCTCAATGTGGCTTACATGGTACCGTAATCGACGTTAACCGATTTCGGTATGAACAAATACAAGTTGCGATTAATATCAAGGTGATATTATGGTAGAGTGAGATACATGTATGGTAAAGACAATTGGGGAGAACTTAGAGAGGGAAAGGAAGAGTTAGGATATTAAGGCGTACATTATAGAAAATGCATAGTTATACTTTGTACCGGCACTGATTTTTTTAGGCATGATATATAGAATCTAGTGCATACTGTATATGGGTCAGTATTTTATGTGTTAATGTGTCTGCAAAGAATTTTGCATGCAAAGTTTTGCATTGTGCTAAAATGTAATGAGCTATTTTGCATAGTTTTTCATTTCATTACGTCATTAGCAAAGATTTCACCATGATGATATCCGAAGCTAATTTACATGTGTTAATAGCACTGGTAAAATCCATGTAAACCAGCTTGCATGCATTAATGCTTGCCAAAGGTTTAATGCACTTTACTGCATTGACTCTATAATCTACTAACTCTGGGGTAAAGTTTAGAATAGGACACCTGTGTGAGAAGTCTAAAAATGCAGCTAATTTAAAACTTTTTTTTATAAAGGAAATACAGCACCAATGTGCCTTTATAAAATTATCACCCAGAATGAATCTCAACAGTACACAAATGCCACCACACAAATTTACACCTGCTCCAAAGATGTAAATTTATGCATATATACGTGTAATTTATACATCACAGCTCCACCTCTGTTCTGTTCAAACTTTGCCCCCCACAAATGCTTACACATATACAGCTGGTGCAAAATCATGCACACACAATTTTATGTGTGTGCATCCTCTGTTCTGGGTGTGAAACAGGCTTCACACACAGATAAAGCTCTATAACATTACTCCCATGTGCTTTTTAGGTGGAGAGGCACAGAAACAGGGCCACCGAGGAGAGGGGGGGGGGGGGTCAAGATTCCCCGAGCCCGGCCTCTAAGGGGGGCCCAGCACCAGCAAGGCTTCTGGAGGCAGGCAGAAGGTTCTGCTCCCTTGGTTTGTCTTTCTCCTGCTCCTATGTGTCGGGAACCAGGTGTTTGCATTAATGCGATAACCCAGTTCCCGGCACATAGAAACAGGAGAGTGACAGACCAAAGGAGGAGCAGATGCACTAAGGTAAGGGGGGCAGGAGGCAGCAGCAGCCTGAGTTGGGGGCAGCAGCCCTGCCCTGGACCCAGCGCTGTATCTTGGCAGCCCTGCATTGAAATGAGCTTTACCCCTCTAAGTGGGTAAAAGGACACGAGTAGTGTCATTTCATACTTTCATATGTTGTAGGGGGAGACATTTTGGGGAGCACAGTAGTGACTGGGTTTGGAATTGTGCACGTATGAATTTTCAAGACCATGAATGTATTTTAGCTCAGAAAAAACATCTGCACAAATTAGCAGGGATAAATATATGCAGGTACATTTCCTCTGATTATTTTCAGAGTGAAAGTGCAGGATTATCAAAATAAAAGCATAATTGTAAGGTCTGCAAAATGAAAATACTTTGCACCAGTGTTACTTTGCAGTTATAAAATTAACCCTTAATGCACAATACCAGAGCAACTGGCAGGTAAATTTTCAGCCAGCATGGTCACTGGTGCTTAAATTAATATGAATAGGTAGTGGCAATGAATTTCTATAAGGATAAGCAGGATGCCTTATTCATACAGTTGAGTTGAGTTATGTCATCCGACACAGCTAGCGCGAATATTCCCCAGCTTATTTTCCAGAATCTTTTGGAAATATGGAAATGGTAAGTCTTGATTTATCTGCAGAGTAGTATAGATCGTGCCCCCCACTAGAAGAGGAAATCTCCCTCTGAGGAGCTTTCTTTCTTTGATTATTTTATGGGGCATCGATGACCAAGTCCATCTCATTTGACTTGAAAACTGAGGATAAGCCCAGGACAGAGACACTGGACATCTTCAGTTCAATAATCCCCCAAAGGAAGCTGTGACAGTGCCCATGCACAGAATCCTGAAGCTAGTACAGATGATATGGGAGACCTCTGCCTCTGTACAGCAGTCCTCCAGTGTTGATGTAACTCCCATGGCATACCTCAATTTGAGGCAAGCTCAGTGGGCTCTAGTCTTTGCAACAGTTGCAAACCAGGGGGATCCTGAAGGACAAAATATCTGTTGACTCCTTTCAAGGAGTCTCTGTTCTGGTAGTTAGTTCCACTGCAGTCTGGCCCAGGGTGTACCCATCAAAATTCCTCAAATTCAAAAGACATTGACAATGGATGCCTTCCCACCTAGGATGGGGAGCTCATGTAGAATGATTCCACACTCAAGATCTCTGATCTGCTCAAGAGAAACTTTAACAGATAAACCTCCTGGAGCTATGAACACTCTGGAATGTGCTAAAGGCTTTCAGAGATCAGTTTGTGAACCAAATTATTTTAGTTCAAAGAGACAACTAGATTTGATTTAGAACATTGCACAAGTAGGGGGGCACGAGGTCATATTTCCTGTGTCAGGAAGCGATCAGAATGTGGAAATGAGCCGTATCCCATGGTCTGTTGCTCAGAGCCTCTTACCTGGTGGGGAAAGACAACTGTCTGATAGGCAAGCTGAGCTGTATCATCTATGCTCACAAGTGCTCTATTGACTTGGGTGTAACCTGGAAGATAGAAACATAGAACATGACGGCAGATGAGGGTCAAATGACCCATCTAGTCTGCCTATCCTCAGTAACCACTAACTCTTCCTTTCCTAAGGGATCCCACATGCGTATCCCACACTTTCTTAAAATCTGACACAGTCCTCGTCTCCACAACCTCCACCAGGAGGCCATTCCTCGTATCCACCATCCTTTCGGTGAAAGAGTTTTACACAAAAACTGCTTGAATAACTTCTACATCTATTAGTCAGGTCTCAAGACCAATTCTGTTAGGGTTCACCTCAATACAATTGGTGCTTACCAACATCAAGTAGAAGGGAAGTCCATCTCTGCTTAGCCATTATTTGCTCACTTCATTAGAAGCTTGTTTCTGTTGAAGCCTCCCATTAAGCCCCCTACAGTGTCATGGGATCTCAATGTTGTGTCAACGCAACTGATGAAGGCTCTCTTTGAGCTGCTGCATACGTATTGGGCAGGCCAAAATTAAACATCCATTTAGTAGCAGAGCATTGCCACTAAAGGAATAATTTTCTGTGGTGCCTCAACCCCACCCCAACCCAACCCAGTCCTTGTTTATATAGATAGCATCTGGCTGTTTAGCAATAGCCTAATATTATCGGTATAATTTTTTAAACATATCCTTAAGCAATACACCGTGTGCTTTGAAAACAGCCCAATTTTGGGGGGTAATAGTTAAAATGATATTTGAAACACCATAGATATCTCTTTGATCAAATCTGTAACTGATCTGTGGATGTTTATGATTAGAAAGTTAAAAAAGAAACAACAGTAGGAATTATATTGATAGGAGGGTGTATCCCAGAAGATGTAGATATCCTAATGCCATGGACCTGAGTTTTTATCACATGCTAATAATTCTTTCTTTTTTAAGTCTATCGATTAATTTTGTTTATTAAAAAATAAAATGCAAAAGCTGTATCTGTTTAGCAAACTGGCAGGTCAATATTTATCCTGTGGCATCAGCGTTTTATTAAAAGCCGACTGCTGTGGGCTTTTTATACTTGGATATTCAGGGCCAGGCCATACCTGAACACCAGCACTGAATATCAGATTAAAATGCAGCTGGGTGGCGGTGATATTCAGACCAGTACCTTACATTTTTATACTGTCCTAACTGTATCAGGAGAGGTACTGCCCAGATAGTACCAAGGCAGTCTGGCTAAATTTTCAGTGGTGCTGTTTGGGTAAGTGCTATTCTCTGCTGTGTTTTTACTTGTATCAGCTCATTTCAGGATAATGTTGCCAGAAGAGGTTCTCCGGCGGACAGAAACTCCCCAATGCTGGCAGTCAGTGGCACTTTCCAGGGGTCACCACCACCACACCTCTGTGCCCCGATGCATGCTCAGTTTTTGCCTCTCCTGTGGCTACACCACTATCAGAATGCGGTCAGTTAGGTGGTCATGGCTGGATCATGAGTATGATCCAATACCAGCCCAATACATGTAGATTATGTATACAGTAACAAGGGAATCAGTATGGGGTCCTTTTACTAAATTTCATTAAAACGGGGCCTGAGCTAGCATCAGCGCATGTTTTTGACACATGCTGAGAGCCCCTTTTACCGCAGCGGGTAAAAGGCTGTCCATCTTTTGGAAACAGAAATAGCCCCCTGAACCACTTACCACACGGCCATTTCAGTGGGGAGCCCTTATCGTGACCCATTGAGATGGTAGTAAGGACTCCCGCATTATCCTGGCGGTAACCAGGAGCAATTACCACTGGTTAAGTTCCAGCACTACAAAAATAGGACATATTTTTGTAGTGCCAGAAATGGCGCATGCTAGGAGTGGGAACTACCGCCAGGCTCCTGCAGTAGCCCAGTGCTAGTTCCGGATTGGTGTGCAGTAAGCCCGCGGTGGGCTTACTGCTGCTTAGTAAAAGGGCACCTATATGTGTAAAGGGTACTAGCCCAATAAACATAGAGAATGCATATAGTAAGAACCAGGGGTGGGCAAACCACAGCCCATGGAACAAAATCAACCCACACAGCCTCTCAATCTGGTCTGTTCTTCCGTAAAAACTATTTAATTGAATCAATAAGGATGATGGATCCAAGACGGCACTAAGCTAAGATGCACTTTCGGCAGCTTTTCAGTTCTTGGCCTTTTTCTTCTGTCTGTAGTGATCTTGTCTGACATTATTATGGGCAAGAAGAGGAAGCTTCAAATATGTTCCCCTGCAGTCATTTCAACCCCTGGGCTTCGGCAGACTACGCTTGAGGGCTTTGGAACGCCAAGGCTTTCCAGCAGTATCAACATCTAGAGCAAGCAGTGGCAGTGCTCCACTTAGGCTATTTTTGGACGATCTGCAGGACCTTTCCTCTACCAGATGCCGTCCTTCTGATGCAACTTCCTGTTTTCAGCGGGCAGGATCTGGCAGAGGAAAAACATTGCCACCGCTGTCTCCAGATATTTTCTAGCTTTCCTTGCCACAGTTTGCTGGCGATCTCGGGCAGGTTTGGAGGGCAAGGGGCTCGCAGCAAGTAGTGAGAGATGACCAGACTGGGCAGGGAGGGAGGTCAGCTTGGTAGACTGGAGGGACTGAGAGATGCCAGATTGTGGGAGAAGGGAAGCAACAGAGAGGACGATAGCTCAGTGGGAGTGTGTAATGTGATTGTAATCCTCATGCAATTACCGTTACCTATGAATAGTAATTAACTATAGTAATAAGTAGTTAACCAGTAATTTAATTGACAAAAATAGATTGGTCCAGACCCTCACGAACTCACCTATGGATATGCCCCTGCTTTATAGGCCAGGTGAGAGGAGAAGCAAAAGTGGCACAATGAATTATCCATTTAGCGCCGATATTCAGCCAAGAAATAGATCATTTATCCATTTAGTTGAAGCCAGCTGAGTAATAAGCCTCAACTCAATAGATGGTACAGGCATGGTGACCAGATAGTGGCACTGAATATACAAAGTGCATTATGACTGGCATTTAACTTAACCCATGACTGTGCCAGCTGAAAATCTAGCCCTGAGGCAATACATTTGACTTTAAAATGCCCTTAAATTTAGATGGCCAAAATTTGACCGTCTAATTGAAGCCTGCGATTTATTTTTTATTTGGAAATTGACCCCTAAGAACATGGTTGAAAATAAATACTCCTTTACTAGTAACTGCTGAATTCTTGTTCATAGAATGGCATACTCTGGCGTAATAATGCTGTACTACACAATACTACATAGAGTGCTTATCATATTATATATATACTAGGAAAAAAGGCCCGTTTCTGAAACCAATGAAACGGGCGCTTTAAAGGTTTTCTTCAGAGTGTGTATGTTTGAGAGAGTGTGAGAGAGAGAGAGAGAGAGAGAGTGAATGTGCGAGTGTGTGTGTGTGACCGAGAGAGAGTGAGACTGGGTGTGAGTGTGTCTGTGAGAGAGAGAGAGTGTGTGTGTGAGAATGAGTGTGTGCCATGGGCCCCCTCCCTCCCTCCCTCCCTCCCAGTTCCAGGGTCCCCCTCCCTCCCTCCAAGTTCCAGGGTCATCCCCTCCTCCCTCCCTCCGAGTTCCAGGGTCGTTCCCTCCCTCCCTCCGAGTTCCAGGGTTGTCCCCTCCCTCCGAGTTCCAGGGTCGTCCGTCCCCTCCCTCCGAGTTCCAAGGTCATCCCCTCCCTCCTTCTGAGCTCCAGGGTCATCCCCTCCCTCCCTCCGAGTTCCAGGGTCGTCCCCTTCCTCTGAGTTCCAGGGTCGTCCCCCCTCCCTCCGAGTTCCAGGGTCGTCCCCTCCCTCCCTCCCTTCGAGGTTCCAGGGTTGTCCCCTCCCTCCCTCCAAGTTCCAGGGCTGTCCCCTCCCTTCGAGTTCCAGGGGACCGAGTTTCAGGTTCCCCCTCCCTCTGAGTTTCAGGGTCCCCCTCCCTCCCTCTCTCCGAGTTTCAGGGTCCCTCTCCCTCCCTCTCTCCGGGTTTCAGGGTTCCCCCTCCCTCCCTCCCTCCCAGTTCCAGAGTCGTCGTCCCTCCCTTCCTCCCTCCCTCCCTTCCAGTTCCAGCACCCCTCCCTCCGAATTTTAGAAGTCATCTTCACTTACCAAGTTGGGGTTACGGCGGCCGTTAGGAGCGGTAAAAGGCATGCAGGCTCAGCCCTTCTCTCTCTCTCAGCTCTGGTCCTGCCCTCATTTCCGAACGGGCGTGACCAGAGCTGAGAGAGAGAGAGAGAAGGGCCGAGCCTGCACGCCTTTTACCGCTGCTGCCGGCCGCCATAAATCCGACTTGGTAAGTGAAGATGACTTTTAAAATTTGGAGGGAGGGGGCCTGGAACTGGAAGGAAGGGAGGGCGGAAGGGAGGGATGACAACACCCTCATGCGTGTGACGTCACGTTCCATTGCCTGGGAACTCTGCAGCGTTCCCTTCCAGTGATTGGTCACTGCTGCATGTGACGTACCCGGAAGTACGTGACGTCAATTCAGGAGATGGATACAGCGTTACAGAGAGCACGAATGCTTCAAGGCTTCACTGCCACGGAGTCAGCTTCAGAACTTTGGAGGTGTTTTTTATTATATAGGATTAGTGCAAGAGACTTGTCCGCCTACAGCAGGATATTCAAATTGTCTTAAATAAATAAATAAATAAGCACTACCAGCAGGAGTATTGTGCTGGACTACACTCTTACCATATTACTCTGTATTAGCACTTTGAGCAGATATACATGGCAATACCTTCTCAGCAAAGAAAAGAATACATTAATACAATATAAGGCTTTTATGTTTTGTATAATTATGTGAATTTTGAGCTTTTAATTTCATGGTTGAAAAATACATGGGTTAACCCAAACATTAATTTTTGCATTTCAGTCATTTACATATCATGGGTCAGTAATTATTTCCTGCATAAATGACTATTCAAATGAAAAGCGTTGTATAGTAAAAGGGATGTCATATATGGAAACATCAAATTGCTCTGCCAACTTAGAACTCTGCTCAGTAGAAAGGATCCAGAATATTTAGTGACAGGCTAACCACGCTGCAGAAAAAGCATTTTAGCACATTTGGTTTTTTTTTCTGGAAGCTTCTGTGAAGAGCTGTAGAGGAAACAGAGATTATGGTCACTTTCCTGACTTTCCACAGAACTGTACTTGATATTTATATACCCAAGTATTCAATAAGGAAGTGCATTCATTTAAAACGACATTTCCTTTGTTTGTTTCATATCAAAACAAATGCAAAACATCAGGTTTATTTTCAGTATCCTTAAACTGCTGATTCCCCCCCCCCCCCCCCCCCCCCCCCCCCCCCAGTGTTTAGAGCTAGCAAGCATGAGCCAGAGTCACACCTGTGATCCTTGGGTTGTCTCTTGGAAATCTGGCTCTAGCTCAGGGCAGGCTTGAGAATTCTGCCCCACCTCTGCTGCAGTGCTATCAGTCCACCATTTGGTTCCTGTTTTTGCTTTACTTGCTGAGGGCTCAGGATTGCAGTGTCTTGTCATGCTCATAGTTTTCAATAATCCTTGTTTGCCCTTTCACGTTGGATGCACTTCTTAGAGGTACACTGACATTAAGACTTACCTCGGCAGTCCTAGTTCTTGCCTTGTTCTAGTCTAGTATTCAAACCTCAGGAGTCCCAGCTAGGAATTCTGTGGCACAATGTACCAGCAAAAGTAAAGGTACTGAAAGATTCAGGTCACCCAAATAGAAGATTGGATAGGAGAGTTCAGCTAAATTTGAGTCTAACCCAAAAGGACTGGAAAAAAAAAATAAAAAATGACAGGTTTCTTTCCAGAGTCCTTAAATGTCAACTTTTTTTTCTAGTGCCAACCTTGTACCTGTTACCTTCAAGCTGGAGAGCAGCCACCTTCCAGGAGAAGCTATTTTGCCTCTTAAGAGTCTGTTACACCCCACACCTAGTTGTGTCTTCTGCTTCTGGTAAACTTAGCTTCTGTCTCTTGAATATCCCAGAAGGAACCAGCTCAGGGCAGGCTTCAGATTTTCTGCCCCCCTCTGGGCTAGTTTCTTGTTGCTTCTGTGTTGTTCTTGTCCAGTTGTTCTCTTAAAAAAAAAAAAAAAAGAAGAAGAAAGAAAAATGTATAAAAACAAAACAAAGAAGTCAGGAAATGACAGAAGAAACTAAACGAAACTAATATTTTAAATATTTATTTATGCATTCATATCCAAATATTCAGTGCCTGTATCAAGATCCTGGCCTGCACTAAATATCCAGTTATAAGTTGGCTGGTGCTACTTATCCAGGTACCCAGAAACATAGAGGTGTATTTTCAAAGCACTTAAACTTACAGTTACGTGGAGGAGCATAATCGAAAGGGACGCCCAAGTTTTGCTGAGGACATCCTCGCAAATCGTCCCGATGGAGGGGCGGGGAAACCCGTATTATCAAAGCAATATGGACGTCCATCTTTCATTTCGATAATGCGGTCGGGGACGCCCAAATCTTGAAATTCAGGTTGTCCTTAGAGATGGTCGTCCCTAGAAATGGTCGTTTCTGATTTTCGGCGATAATGGAAACCAAGGACGGCCATCTCAGAAATGACCAAATGCAAGCCCTTTGGTCATGGGAGGAGCCAGCATTCGTAGTGCATTGGTCCCCCTGACATGCCAGGACACCAACCGGGCACCCTAGGGGGCACTGCAGTGGACTTCAGAAATTGCTCCCAGGTACATAGCTCCCTTGCTTTTTTTTTTTTTGTTATTACATTTGTACCCCGCGCTTTCCCACTCATGGCAGGCTTAATGCGGTTTACATATTGTATACAGGTACTTATTTGTACCTGGGGCAATGGAGGGTTAAATGACTTGCCCAGAGTCACAAGGAGCTGCCTGTGCCTGAAGTGGGAATCGAACTCAGTTCCTCAGTTCCCCAGGACCAAAGTCCACCACCCTAACCACTAGGCCACTCCTCCACTCCTTTGTGCTGAGCCCCCCCCAAAACCCACTACCCACAACTGTACACCACTACCATAGCCCTTACGGGTGAAGGGGGGCACCTAGATGTGGGTATAGTGGGTTTGTGGTGGGTTTTGGAGGGCTCACATTTACCACTACAAGTGTAACAGGTAGGGGGGGATGGGCCTGGGTCCGCTTGCCTGAAGTGCACTTCACCCACTAAGACTGCTCCAGGGACCTACATACTGCTGTGATGGACCTGAGTATGACATTTGAGGCTGGCATAGAGGCTGGGCCAAAATATTTTGAAAGATTGTTTTGCGGGTGGGTGGGGGTTAGTGACCACTGGGGGGAGTAAGGGGAGGTCATCCCCGATTCTCTTCAGTGGTCATCTGGTCAGTTCAGGCACCTTTTTGTACCTTGGTCGTAAGAAAAATAGGACCAGGTAAAGTCGTCCAAGTGCTCGTCAGGGACGCCCTTTTTTTTCCATTATGGGTCGAGGATGTCCATGTGTTAGGCACGCCCAAGTCCCGCCTTCCCTATGCATCCAACACGCCCCCGTGAACTTTGGTTGTCCCTGTGACGGAAAGCAGTCGGGGACATCCAAAATTGGCTTTCGTTTATACCGATTTGGACGACCCTGTGAGAAGGATGCCCATCTTCCGATTTGTGTCGAAAGATGGGCATCCTTCTCTTTCAAAAATGAGCCTGATAGTAGCATATGGAACTTTGTAAGTCTAAGTGTTTTGAAAATGAGCCCCTTAGCTAAATAAGTTAGGACAGCCTTTCTTCTGTCCTGACTTTATCTGGACAGTTACCAAATTAGAGGTCTGAATATCATTGCTATTCTGGACAGTTACCTTGTTGGAGGTCAGAATATTATTGCTAATCAGGTAACTCCTGCATCCACCCAACCTCTTTCCCTCGACCACCCTGCCACTTCCCTGGTTGGATATTCAACAACACTATCCAGATAATGCTGCTGAAAATCTGGGTAGGGGCTCAGTCAGCGTGATCTATCCAGCTAGGAGCCAGTCCAACCCTATTAAGCCCCCCTGAATATCAACTCCTTTGTATTTTATACCACTGAACATGGTTTATAAAGACACTATTTCAAATGTTCTTTACACCAAGGGGCTCATTTTCAAAGCACTTAGACTTACAAAGTCTAAATTCTTTGAAAATACACTCCAAGTGTTCTCAAACCTGTCTGTGAGTCCCCACAGTCAGTCAGGTTTTTGGAACATCCACAATGAATATGCATGAGATTAAATTTGCATATATTTGGGGCCCTTTACTAGCAAGTGATGAAATATGAATTAATGAGTGGTAACTGTTTGCGCAAAGCAGTGGTAACCATTACCACACTGGCAAGGCAGCACAAGCTAATTCATGTGCTAACCACATACCACGTTATGGGGCGGAAATGGTGGGTTATATCAGGAAATGCATTTAGCACATGGTACTCTACCATACACTGACACTGGTGCTGGTAGTGCAGATGCACTTCCCAGCTAGTAAGTTGAAGGTGGTAAGTGCATCTACACTATCTGTAAATACATTTACTATGTGGCGATGTTCTGTGAGGTAAGTGAATGGGAATATGTTGGGAATGCCCCCACAGTTAACACACATGCTTTGCACTTATCACACAATAATTTGTGCACTTACAGTGTGATAATTTGTGCACTTATGTGATGATTTATGCACTTACTGTGTGATAATTTGTGCACTTATCGTGATAATTTGTGCATGTACCATGTGATAATTTGCACACTTGCCATATAATAAGTGCAAAACTTTTCTGCACTAAGTAAAGTAAGAGAGCCCCCTAGTTCGCCAATGTATACAAATTTATCCCACCCATATTTGTTGTAGAAAACCTTTAAACCTGACTGGCTTGAGTTCATTTTACTAAGCCGTGGTAAAACGTGGCCTGCAGTAGTGTGGGCGCACTCTGGGCTATTTTTTACTGTAGCTGGGGAAAAGGGCTTTTTTTTGGGGGGGGGGGGGCGGGAAATGCACTGAAATTAAAACTAGCACCTATTTACAGCCTGAGCCCTTACCGCCACCCATTGGCCTAGCAGTAAGGGCTCACAAGCTACCCATGCGGTAACCCTGCAGCGTGTGCCAACTGCTGTTTACCGCCAGGAACACCCCGGTGGTAGTGACGATTTGGTGTGCACTACCTGCGTGTTAGCCCTCTCGAGCCTTAATGAAAGGGCCCACTAATTTCCTAGACCAACTGAAAGAAATTATACAATATTATTTTAACAATGCTTTCAAAAGAAATGTTTTTCTTTTTTTCTGTTTTCTTTATTATAAGCAGTTAATATCTTCAGAAACTTCACGATTGGATAGTAGATCCCTTATGAAGAAAGGCTAACAGGGCTGTTCACCCTGGAAAAGAGAAAATTGAGAGAGGGTGTAATAGAGGTTTATAAAATCATGAGTAGAGTGGAACAGTTATTTATCCTTTCAAATTCTACTAGAAATAAGGGGCAGTGCATCAAACTAAATGGTAACAGATTTACAACAAATTAAGGGGTCCTTTTACTAAGGTGTGCTGAAAAATGGCCTGCGCTTTTGTAGAAGCATGTATTGGACGCGCGCAGGTCCATTTTTCAGTGCACCTGCAAAAGCCTTTTTTTTGGCCAAAAATGAACGTGAGGCAAAATGAAAATTGGCGCGCGTCCATTTTGGGCCTGAGACTTTACCGCCACCCATTCACTTAGTAATAAGGTCTCACGCGTTAACTAGGCGGTAATGGCCTACACGTGTAGAATGACGATTACCACCCCTGGTTTCTGCTGTGCACTGGAAAAAATTATTTTCCAGTGCACGTACAAAAACAAAATTACCGCCCAGGCTATGTGGTAGCCGGGAGGTAACTCTGAATTGACGCGCATTGGGCACACATAGGCACCTATGCGCCTTAGTAAAAGAGCCCCTTAAGAAAGTATGGGTTATTTATTTAGAGCTATGTAACTAGGCAGAAGAGGCTTTTACCCAGTTAAATACTGCTGACCACATCGGGTCATGATATTCAGCAGCATTTTAACCAGCTGGTGTCGCTATTATGTCTGACCACCGCAACACTGTCCAGTTAGTGCCGGGATGGTCTGGGGATGTTATCTGGGCACCACTGATCTTCAGTGCTGGTGCCGGCACAGCTCAGCAAGCAAATAGGGCCAGATAAAAGGCACTGGATACGGCACTGTATATCAAGTGGTACCTAGATAACTTCCATTGACTGCCAATAACCCTGATAGTCAATGCCAGTAGCCAAAAATACTCAGGTACTGAATATCCAGGTCTAATTCAGCCCACAGTGGTCACCATTATTTTCATTATTTTTTTTTTTTTAAATGCTGCCTACCACGGGCTGAATATTTTTTTCAATCAACACATGTCAGATGTAGAATTTATGCTTCAGGAAATGGTTAAGGTTAATCATATAACTGGGTTTTTAAAAAGATTCAGGAGGACAGATCTATTATTAGCCATGCAGACATAAGGTTCACTACTCATAACTCCTAATGTCTGGGAATGCATCTTGTCTGCCTGAATATCTCGACTGCACTTGCTTCTCAGCTGCCTATTTAGATGTTTCATTGTATTATAGTCAGAGATTCTTTCTAAGTAATGCCGCTGATGGCTCTGCACCTTATAAACAGGAAGTGCACGTCAGAAGGGGCAGAGCCATCAGCTGTGCAGCTTAGACAGCCGCTCCACATCTTTACACTGCTTTTTCATTTTTTTACTGGAAGCAGGAGGGCCTGGGGGAGGAGTAAGGAAGCTGCTGGAGCAGGAGAAGGGAGGGAGGGAAGATGCTAGACCAGAGTGTAGAGACGCCAAGAGAGTTCCATCCCAGAGTGAGATCAAAGGCCAATGAGTGAGGTAAGGACTGAGGCCTGAAGAAGGGCTGCTAGCTACTTTTATTGACAAGTAATACCTTCCCATGAACTAACGATTGATATGTTACATATTTTAAACTCAATTATTTCAAGCATTTACCAATTCTAAACCACATAAACACATCTATGGAAACAATTCAAGTGTATTTAAAGACCCCTCAAGAGGCAGTGTCTCATAATTTAAACCTGATCAGATAAGTCTGCTATAAGAGAACCACCTCAACACATCAGATCCTGCAAAATGTTCTGAAACCCCATCTGATATTATAACAAAATAATATTAATGTTTTGATGTCATCTCAGTAAGGCCAGTAATCCCTCCACAGTGAAACACTAACTTGTGCAAAAACACACTCGGAACCCTACCAGACCCTACCAGCACTAATTCCCTGGACTCAAAGAGCAGCAATCTTATCTAGCACTGTAAATATTACAACAGGCCCTAAAACACCAATACAACATGTAATGAGAAAATAAGACAAACAAGACTGCTACAGATCTCTACATAGAAACTGCATGCTTGCAGAATACTGCACCTTGGTAACAAACAAATATGACACAAGGGACCACTAATCAGTAATAGAGACCTGAAGGCAAAAAACTGAACTGGAACCTCAAGAAATGAGACTGCATATACAAGATAAATAGAAACTGAAATGCAGGCTATCAGAGAAGTACATTTCTAAAAACTGTCATATTCCAATTAAGCAAAATTCAAAATAAAATACTATTTTCTACCATTGTTGTTTGAACAATTTATTTTTTCCATTTGCTATGGTCTCAGTGTCTCTTTTCTGTTTTCTTCTCTGTGTCCACCATCTTTCTTTCCTCTGCACTCCAATTTGTCCTATCCGGCATCTCCCTTCTATGTCCCTGTCTCTATCCTCCTCACTTTTCCAGCATCTGCCCTCTCAGTGTCTCCATCTGCCCTCTTTTCCAGAGAAATTTGCTATCTAGTAAGTTCAACTGAAGAGCTGTGATGTATTTAATTTATTTGTATTGCTTTTCTTTTTATTGCTCCTAGTGTAAACTCCACTCCCAATTTGTAGGACTATGGTGTGAGAACTGAATGATAGGTATTTTTTGAGTGTGTGAGTAATTATTTTGGGTTCTATGATTCCCATTTAATCTCAATTTATCAAAAGTTGTTCTTTTGCCGCTTTAGCTTTTTCTCAAAGGGAAGTCATCCCATCCCCTTTATCATTTTCGTCGCCCTTCTCTGTACCTTTTCTAATTCCACTATATCTTTTTTGAGATTCGGTGACCAGACCTGCACACAGTATTCGAGGTGCAGTTGTACCATGGAGCGATACAAAGGCATTATAACATTCTCAGTTTTGTTTTCCATTCCTTTCCTAATAATACCTAACATTCTATTTGCTTTCTTAGCTGCCGCAGTACACTGAGCAGAGGGTTTCAACTTATCATCAACGGCGACACCTAGATCCCTTTTCTGGTCAGTGACTCCTAATGTGGAACCTTGCATCATGTAGCTATAGTTTGGGTTCCTGTTTCCCACATGCTTCACTTTACACTTGCTCACTTTAAACGTCATCTGCCATTTGGATGGCTAGGTCTCCCAGTCTTGTAAGGTCCTCTTGCAATTTTTCACAATCCTCTTGCGAATTAACAACTTTGAATAACTTTGTCATCACCAAATTTAATTCCCATTCCCATATCTAGATCATTTATAAATATGTTAAAAAGCGGCAGCCCCAGCACAGACCCCTGCGGAACCCCAATATCAAGCATTCTCCTTTGAGAATACTGACCATTTAACCCTACTCTCTGTTTTCAATCTTTTAACCAGTTTTTAATCTACAATAAAAAACTACCTCCTATTCCATGACTTTCCAGTTTCCTCTGGAGTCTTTCATGCGGTACTTTGTCAAATGCCTTTTGAAAATCCAGATACACAATATCGACCGGCTCACCTTTGTCCACATGTTTGTTCACCCCTTCAAAGAAATGTAATAGATTGGTGAGGCAAATTTCCCTTCACTAAGGGGTCCTTTTACCAAGCTACGTGAAATAACAAAACAAACATGACTCAGCAGAGGGGAACAATACTGGGGACAGACATGCACCGCCACAGTGCAATTATAATTTATTTTACACCTTTCTGTAGATAAAATCCACATGCAATGTGCTTATCAGTGGGCCTATTAGCATACATAATATAACCAATCAAATGCAATATCATAAAATATACCCCTCGATATTCAACCTGCAGCAGTCAGCACTTTTTTAAACACTAGCCACTCGGATATCCAGTGCCAGTATCCTGATACTGGCTGGCACTGAATATTTGGGTATAACTTGACTGCTAACAGTTATCCCTGTATTGGTGATATTCAGGCCAGAACCCAGATAACAATGTGGATAAAATTAGGGCAGTTTTTTTTTTTTTGTTTTGTTGCTTTACTAACTTTACCCAGACCATTACCAGCTAGCAGACGTAATATCACCACTAACTGGGTAACTCCTGGATCTGCCCAAGGTCCACCCCCTGGCACTATCCCAGATAGTGCTGCTGAGGTGGTCGAATCGGATATTTATCTGGATAATTCTACTGAAAATGCAGATAAGTCCCATTGAATATTGACTCTATAGCTTACAAATTCCATCAAAATATCTAGACTACATCATTATATATAAACTCCATAATATCTTGGCAGTGTTTATCTTTGGAGTGGTTTTGTATTTTTGTTATTAAATGTAATGTATTATATATGTTTTCCTTATAAGCTTGTTTTCACTGTGCTTTGTAAGCCACATTGAACCTGAGGTTGCTTGGGATAATGTGGGGTATAAGTGTCATAAATAAGTAATAACAATCTGACCCTCCGCCACTCGCATCACGGAGCTGAACAGACTGTTATTTATTTATTTCTGTACCATTTTCCTGATCAAAACAGATCATGAAAATGGTTCACAAGCATATAAAACAATAACAGTCCAAAACAAAGAGATAAAAGTTACAAAAAAAAAAATAATTAAAAAAACCCATAATATTCAGCCATAGTCAACCCACTTCAATCTAGCATTATAATAATCAAATCAAATCATTGGGGGAACAAAAATGTTTTCAGCATCCAGCTTTCCCTACTTAAGTGCACAATTATGGAATGCACTGCCAAAAGCAGTAAAAGCTATGCTAGACCACCTAAATTCTGGAAAGCACTAAAGACAGTCCTGTTCAGCAGAGCATACCCCACCGACCCAACATAAAAAACACCTGGACACCTGCGACACAATATAACCAAAGACCGTAATGGACATTACCTGACTCTTCCTCCCCCTCTCTCTCTCTAAGTTCCCCCCAATTGTACCTACCATACATTTACCTTATCTACCATAATATCACCTTGTATTCATTCATACATGGTATTTGTTCAGACCGGTACCGGCTAACGCCGTTAACGGTAATATGTAAGCCACATTGAGCCTGCAAAAAGGTGAGAAAATGTGGAATAAATGTAACAAAAATAAATAAATAACATGAGATTCCTCTCAAATCTAAGGGAAGTTTATTCCACAACTCTGGCCGATAACACGGAAAGCTTTTGAATGCCATTCTACTGTTCTCATAATAACTAAACCAACTATGATCATGTTTCTCCATTACTGATTCATTTACACTGGCTACCAATAGAATTTCATATTTGGTTCAGGATTCTCACTTCATTTAGGAATCCCTCTAATATTTATCCTCTTTTGTTATTCCGTACACACCAAATTGAGGGGCCTTCTTACAGATCAGTGGTAACCTCAATGCGGGCTTACCGCTCGCTCTTTCGGGACTACTGCCGGCCCAATGCAGTCGCTGGCAGTAATCCTGCCCTGAGCACGCGCCATTTCGGGGGGTGGGGGGAAGAAAACCCCCGGAAATAGCTTGCGTGGTTGTAACCCAGCGGTAATCGGGCATCACCATATGTTGCCCTTTTTCCTGCAGCTTGGTAAAAGGGCTCCTGAGTACTTTGGTCCATTGATTCAACTCGTCTAGTTCTCCCTCCTTGAAAAAGAGCTCATTATCAGATGACTAGAAAGTCTGCTTTTTTTAATCTGGCTCCAAAATTATAGCATGATTTACCTGTTCCTATATGATCTGAACTTTCTTTCACTAAATTTAAAATCCTTCTTAAAACTCACCTTTTTCAGCTTGCTTTTAGTATATTTATTTATTTAGATTTTGCTCACACCTTTTTCAGTAGTAGCTCAAGGTGAGTTACATTCAGGTACACTGGATATTCCTATGTCCCAGGAGGGCTCACAATCTTAAGTTTGTACCTAAGGCAATGGAGGGTTCAGTGACTTGCCCAAGATCACAAGGAGCAGCAGTAGGATTCGAACTGGCCACCTCTGGATTGCAAGACCGGTGCTCTAACCACTAGGCCACTCCTCTACTCTGTATTGTTGCAGACTACAGACTAATGTGATGAGAAATGTTATTGGAATGTTTTATTGTTGTTTAGGTATTAACTATTTTAGAGGTCCTTTTACTAAGCAGTAGTAGGGCTAATGCGCAGGTAGCATGTGCCAAATCGGCACTACCGTAAGGGTAGCGTAGGCACCCTACAGTAGTTTTGAAGTTGGCGTGCGATGTTTCCTGTGGCAGAAAATACCATGGGGGGCATTCCCAGTGGTAATTGACAGGTGGCCACATTGGCACATGCTACATGACTACCGTGCGAGTAGCGTGTGAGCCCTTACCGCTAGGTCAATGGGTGGCGGTAATGGCTCAGGCAGTAAATAGCATCTTGCTATGTTTAGTTTTAGCACACAGCCATTTACTGCCCCATTGAAAAATGTCCTTTTACCCAGCCGTAGTAAAAAAAATGGCCTAGTATGCGCTAAAAACACACGCCCACAATACTGTAGGCCACTTTTTATTGCGGCTTACTAAAAGGAACCCTTAATTATGTTTTAAAGTAGTTAACTCCCTGGTGTGATTGAGCTCTTTCCTCTCATTTTTGGCGTTCTATTCCTTTTCTTCTTTTATTAATACACTAGGAAAAAAAGGCCCGTTTCTGACACCAATGAAACGGGCGCTAGCAAGGTTTTCCTCGGAGTGTGTGTGTTTTACAGAGTGTGTGTGAGAGTGAGTGTGTGATAGAGAGTGAATGTGTGAGTGTGTGTGACAGAGAGAGAGTGAATGTGTGAGTGTGTGTGAGAATGAGAGTGTGTGCCAGGGGCCCCCTCCCTCCCTGCCTCCCAGTTTCAGTGTCCGGCCGCCCCCCCCCCTTCCAAGTTACAGAGTCCGCCCTCCCACCCACCCATCCAGTTCCTGGGTTGTTGCCCCCCCTCTCCCCCTCCCTCCCAGTTTCATGGTCCGCCTGTCCCCCCTTCCAAGTTCCAGGGTCGGTCCCCCTTCCAAGTTCCAGGGTCGGCCCTCCCTCCCACCCATCCATCCATCCATCTTGTTCCTGGGTCGTTGGCCCCCCTGTCTTCCTCCCTCCCAATTCCAGGGTAGTTGCCCCCCCTGTTCCCCCCCCCTCCATTCACCCTGCGATCGCACCTGTAACATTGTGAAACTGACTCCGTGGCTTCATTGAAGTGAAGGGTTAGTAAGTTTCGTTACCTTCCGAAATCTATAACCATCTCTCTCTGCCCCGCCCTCACGCCTCTGATAGGTCCGCTGCCCTCGACATCATAACGTGATGATGCGATCATCAAAACATGTTGAAGTTGAGGGCGGCGGACCTATCAGAGTTGCGGGGGGCGGGGCCAAGAGAGATGGTGACAGTTTTACGGATGTAACGAACCTTACGATCCCTTCACTTGAGTGAAGCCAAGGAGTCAGCTTCAGAACGTTGGAGGTGCTTTTTATTATAGTACAGATTAGTTTTTGTACACTGCTATGACCTGCAAACCAGAAATGGTGGTATATCAAGTACCAAATCCAAATAGCAAAAACAAATCACCAAGAGCCTTCAAAACAGGGACACAGTTCCTTTAATCATATAGCTTGAGCATTAATCTTCCATAAAAGGACCCAATATGGGCTGTGTTTCAGCGCACAGCGCCTGCATCAGGGGTCAAATGTGTAACAGCGTCAAAAAGATGCTGTTACACATTTGATCCCTGACCCAGGTGCTGTGCGCCGAAACACAGCCCGAGTCGGGATATTGTACGGAAGATTGATGTTCAAGCCATATGATTAAAGGAACTGTGTCCCCTCTTTGAAGGCTCTTGGTTTTTTTGCTGTTTGGATTTTGTTCTGTACTTGGGACCCTCTCTGTGCTGCGGTATATCAAGTGCTCTAATAAACATGAACATAAAAATCACACTCTTTCCCATCCTACACAGTAACAACAAGCACCCTTAAGGAAAGACTCGTATAATTTTATGGCTAGGCCTTCTCATGCTTTACTCATTGCCTTGAAAGGACCAACTTCTTCATCGAGTCTAGCAGTATTAGTACTACAGGTGTTTACAAACATTTGTAGTGTGCCTGACAATTTTTATGTCATTTGCAATCCTCCAAGCATTGGAGTAAGTTCCAAAGAAGAGACGATCAGCAACGCTGTAGGGCTGGCACTTCTTTTCCAATCCAAAGAGCCCACCAAGTTCATAAAAATGAGACAATGAGCCAGAGCTAGGATCATCTACCAGCACAACAAACAGACCTATTAAAAGTGCCAGAGTAAATGCTAGATATTGCGTGTCTGTTTAGAGGATGTTCATTGTCTTCTTCTTTTTTATTTCCCATCGTTCTTTATTGTTTACTTAAAGCTAAATCACTAGCAAACAACGCCATACCACAGTAAGAGCAAACTCCCTAGCGTGTACATTGTACTGACTGTAAAAATGTACGTTTTCAGAGAGTTTATCCCAGGGAAAATTGCTGAATAAAAAGGAGATGAATCATGGATTAGTTGAGGTGATGGTGCAAACATTACACTCAGCCCCAGGAGGCTTAATTTATGCCTGTGTCTTTTTTTAATTATAACTTGAGAGATTGATGCTGGCATCAGGCACACATATGCATAACATGCACAAGTTCATCAGCAGAGCCAGATGCTTTGGCTTTTCAGCTGACTCTGCCCCTGATTTGGCCTGTGCACTGAAAGAACATTGTCAACGCTGTACGGAAAATGAACTCTGTACTGATCTGGGGTTAAGGAAACAGCTATGCCCAGTGCCTGATGGGTTTGGACAAATGCACAAGTCCTGGAATCTGTGGCTTTCTTGTTTTCACTTGCTACAACACATCTGTTTTGAATAATTTCCTAGCTGAACCCTATGTATGCACCGATTTCTCTTTTTAAAAGTTAACACGGTAAGCAGTTAAAATAAAGTTCTCCTGTGTGGCTGCCTTTGCTCTGGACCCTGGTCAAATAGAAAACTGATGCTGGCAGTCTGCTGCTGATGTATGAAACAGAACAAGCTGCCCTCCATTAGAAGAAAGGCAAAGTGAGTTTTAGTTTGCTTATGATGTAAGGAAAAGAAATCTATTCACAGTGCATTTCAAGGCATGGGCACACAGTTAGAATGAATGTAATTATTTCTCTTTCAAAATCCAAGCCTGTGGTAAATTAGTGGTAAAGTGTAGGAGGTGTTTTCCTCCCCCAAAGGCTTCTCATTCCAGTCCTCTGGCCACACCCAGTCAGTCAGGATATCCACATATTCATTGTGGATATCCTGAAAACCCAACTGGGTTGAGAGCTACTGCTCTAAGGATTAGATTTAATGTGTGTTACTGCTGTGAATAAGGCCTATTCTCTAATCAAAAGTATAAATTTATAAAGGGATTTTCATGCATATATGCCATTATGAGTCGGATTCTATAGAGGTCACCCAAAGTTGAGCATGGAAATTTGGGAGCGGATCACATATCTGTGTATAAACTAAGAAATTAATTATCTGTTAATTATTGATGTTAACAGGCACTTAATTGGCAATAATTGGAAATTATGCACGGATCTGCTTCTCACCCAATTCAGGTAACCCTGCACCTAAAATTCATAGTGCACAATTGAAAAGGGGGCGTAGCCATGGGAGGGGCATGGACGGGTCTGGTACTTTCCCAGGATTTAGGTGCAATGTTATAGAATTGTGTCATTTGCATGTCTAACTGCTATTAGTGGTGCACCAGCATTCACACCAGGTTTTGGCAGGTGTAAGTGCTGCAGTGGCATACCAAGGGCAGTGGGGGCGGTCCGCCCCGGGTGCACGCTACTGGGGGCATGCCGCGCACCTATCGGCTCTGCTGGTTCCCTGCTCCCTCTGCCCCGGAACAGGTTACTTCCTGTTCCGGGGCAGAGGGAGCCAATGGAGCCGAGAGCTGCGCGGCTGCTCCCCGCAGGTAAAGATGCACCCCGGGGGGGGCTGATGCACCAGAGGGATGTCATTTCGCCAGGGTGGGGTCGTGCTGCACCCGGGGGGGGGGGGGGGTGCGCATCGGCGATCCGTCCCGGGTGGCAGCCAACCTAGGATCGTCACTGAAGTGCTGCACCCAAACTTAGGTGTGAAATCTTCGCTAGTTCAGTGCGGCTCTTCCCAGCACCTAACTCTGGGCGCCATTTACTGCATTCTGCCTTATATGCACATAGCATGCCGCTTAGAAAATTGCCCCATGCATACAAGTACTTTCTGGTGGTTAATCGTCTTAAGGGTTCATAGATTTGAATGTAAAGCAGCTGCATACCTACTATTGAAAAAATCTGGTCTCCATTAAGTTACCGCCAACTCCCCATCACGCTCCTAAAGCTTATTTTTCTTACAAGTTTTTTTGTGCTTTTACTTTACTTATTCCTTTTATTAGTATTGAAGGCCTGATTATTGCTTAGTACGCTTTAATATTTTCAAAGCACTTAGCCTTCCAAAGTTCCATAGGTTTCTATGGAACTTTGGAAGGCTGAGTGCTTTGAAAATGAGCCCGCTTGTCATTTTTGGAGTCATACTGTATAAATGTATCTGTTCTTTAACTGGAATTTTGTATTTACACTTCCCCACATTGCTGGCATTCTTCTCACTATGATGTTTGTACCTTCTATTGTTCTTCTGGTTTTGTTATGGTTCTATATGGATTTTGTTACTGTATTGTGAAAAAAAATTAATAAAAATACATTGAACTCAAGTACACATTCCCCTGGATTCTATAGAGTGCGTTTAGCATTCCGCGCTGAAATCTAGGCTTATTCTATAACAGCGTGTGTAACTTAATTGGTTTAACAAGCCAATCAGCATTGTTAACAGCACTTAACAAGCAATAATGAGCACTAATTGGCAATAATTAGAATTTACATGCACAAATCGCTAAGTGCATTCTGTAATGCACTGCGCCTACATTTTAATGCACACAGGTAAAAAGGGGTGTGGTTATAGGTGGGGAAATGTGCATTTTGTGGGTATTCTAAAATTTGCATGCACTGATATAGAATATGACCCCCTGTGCCTAAATCTATGCACCGGGATTTACGCCACAATCTGTTGGTGTAAATGGAGACACATAGTTTTAGGTACTAAGATATCATCTAAGCATATTCTATAGACTGTACCTAAATCTAAGTGGATTTTTCAGGCGCCTTATATAGAATCTGGCCCACTATGACAAGAATGTGTGTACATGTATGTGACCAAACGGTAACTGAACATGAAAAGAAATCTCATGGAGAAGCCAACAGAAAGTCCAGAAGTAGGAAATGATGGATGGCTAGACAGACCACTGGTTCAATCAATCCAATTTATTTCTTAAAATGAATATTAAGACTCGACTTAGCAGCTGTGTTTCGGCATACACGATGCCTTCTTCAGGAGTCTGATGGTGTAAAAATCAAAAGAGGAATAATGCTAGTGGGGACTGGAAATAATGTATAGGTCTTTAAAATGACCGTGTACATATAGATGATGTGCTGCCAGACTCCTGAAGCAGGCATCTTGTAGCACATGGATAGCGCACACAAAAATTACTGTGGGACACCTCAGTGTGCCCTGCGGTAAGCCATTTTCTGCTGCAGTACGCACGCGTTAGTGCTTACCGCAGCTTCGCAAAAGGGTCCCTATGTTTGACTTGCCCAAACTCACAAGGAGCATCAGTGAGACAAGAGGAACTTGAGCTGTAGCTTCCCTAGTTCACAGCCCATTGCTGTATCAGTGCAGGAAATGCAGTGGTGCAGGAATAGCCTAATGGTTAATGCAGTATCTTGAGAACTAGGAGGACCAGGTTTGATTCCCACTGCAGCTCCTTGTGACTCTGGGCAAGTCCTCTAATGCCCCAGGTTCAAAATAAGTACCTGCATATAATATGTAAACTGCTTTGATTGTAACAGAAAGGCAGAATATCAAATCCCATCCCCTTGCCCTCTAAGCTGTGCTGGAGTCCTCTACCTACATTCTTGCCAGTAGAGGTGTGGTTTCAATATCAAGAGACAGGCAAGTTCTGCAAACTCCAGAGGACTTCACTGAGCTGCCAAGTGAGCCAACCTTTCCAGTGGGAGATTTAGGGCACGCTCCCAGCCCGTCCTACTCCGCCCACAGCTCTGCCCTTCCCTGCTCCACCTGGCACACCCTAATTTGTAGCCTGCAGCACCAGCAGTTGCCTCCCCTTCCAGCGGCAGCAGGAGACACCTTGTTAAAGCATTATCTCCTGCCAGACCCACAGCTCTTATCGCAAGACTGGTCCCACAGCAGCAGGAGATGATATTTTATGAAGTTGTCTCCTGCTGCTGCTGGAAGGGGAAACTGCTCAGCAGGAGATCTCAGCTCACAAAAAACGGGAGTCCCTTGCTCAGTGCAGGAGTCTTGGCAGGTCTGCCTTCCCAGCTCTGGTGAATATTGAAGCACCATCCCTCACCGGTAGGAATGGAGTTGGAGGACTCCCGCACAACTTAGAGGGAACATGGCCAGTGCCCTTCCATGGCCCACTAGCAACTCTTCATCCCACCCTAGTTCCGGCCTTGCAAACCACTAGGCTATTCCCGAAAACATAACCAGTTGCTGAGTGCAGGATACTGTAGGAACAGTGACAGAAGCCATGTGTTTCTCTTGTAGATGAAAAAGGAATTATTTTTTAAACTTTAAAACCACATCTGTGTAATGGCACAAAACAACATAAAGCAGAGTGAAAACAAAACAGATGTCAAAAAGAAATGGCTGTAGAACTTTTAGAAAATAAAAAATAAAAAGTAGGGCAGAAGCAGAGTGAGATGGGGCCATTATTGTTCGGTTTATTGAAATTTAACCTCTGACTTCCACAGAATTAGACTGTAAGCTCTACAGAATAGATACTCTCTCTTATTTGTATTAGGGTGTGCAGGCCAACATTTCCATTTAGTTTGGTTTTCCATGTCATTTGCAGGATTTTTCATTTTATTTTATGTTTTTTGAAAATTTTCTTTCCTGTACTATTGCTCATTAGCACACTATTGATCAATAAGCTCACTAGACTTCATTAGTATCCCTACTGATAAATTGTTCATGGTATCAATCAATAATAGCCCAATAAAACCGCTCAAAACACGGCAGCCAGACTCATATTTGGAAAAACACGATTCGAAAGTGCAAATCCCCTCCGAGAAAAACTACACTGGCTCCCAATCAAAGAATGCATTGCCTTTAAAATCTGCACCATGGTTCATAAAATTCTCTATGGCGAAGCGCCAGGATACATGATAGACTTTTATCAACCTACCAACCCAAAACGCCTCCATTTCAACACGATCACATCTCTACCTACACTACCCAAGCTGCAAAGGTCTTAAATACAAATCTACTTATGCATCCAGCTTTTCCTACATAAGCACACAACTGTGGAACGCGCTACCAAAGGCAGTGAAAACGATATACAACCACCTAAACTTCCGGAACAGGCTAAAAACCACCCTGTTCAAAAAGGCAAACCATCCTGAACCAACCTAAAAGACCGACCTTGGCTACACATGAAAACCAAAGCACGTACGTTCACAACAATACTCTTCCAGATCCTCTTGTCTTCTTTGACTTCTTTGTAACACCAATTGTATTCTTTACCCTGGTATGGCATAACAGTTCTTTGTAAGCCACATTGAGCCTGCAAAAAGATGGGAAAATGTGGGATACAAGTGCAATAAATAAATAAATAAATAGACTATTCTATGGTTTTGCCTATAAAACTTCTTCCTACCACTACAGCACAATGTATTTGTTCACACCGGAAACAGCAATTGCCATTCTGGTACTATGTAAGTCACATTGAGCCGGCAAATAGGTGGGAAAATGTGGGATACAAATGCAATAAATAATAGAAACTATTGGGTAATACTGCATACTATTAAAAACATGGAAAACATCCAAAATTTTGAGTTTTCCAGCCACTTCATTTCTAAATGGGAAAATGGCCATCCCTAATATACATTTGTGCAGCACTGTGTTTGGTACTACTATACATATAAATAGTAGTAATAGACCAGCGCTGCGTATGCCTTGTAGCACTATAGAAATGCTAAATAGTAGTAGTAGTAGTAGACCAAGAGAGATAAAAATCTGTAGTCCAAAATATCTTTAAATAAGTGCAGACTATTCACAACTGGAAATGCTCCAGGGTTGGCCTGGAATTTCACCGTCTTTAGCTGAACCTCTGGGCTTTGGGAGAGCTTCCACTTAGCCACCAAGGGAGATGAGGATGCAAGAAAATTAACTGATGGGTGCACACTATAAATAAGTAGGAAACAAAAGAGATATTGAAAGAGAAACACACAACAAACAAAACAAAAATAGGAGGGAAAAGCATTCCATTTATCTAGATGAAAGGTAACAACAGTAGGAACTTGTCCTGCTTGAAATTGTCACCTTGGGAGCAATTCTATAATCGGGCACCTCCATTTGGGTACTCCCAAGGACACATAGAGAGAGCTTATCCCAGGTGAGTCTCTGGACCAGGGGGCCAACAATTAAGGGTGCCAAAATACCCAGCCTCTGACCTCACCTGGTCTGCAGGTTAAATCTTTTCTTCTAGTAAATTTAAAATGAATTGGAGAAAAAATTTTTACACTCAATGTGTAATTCAACTCTGGAATTCATTGCCAGAAAATGTGATAAAGGCGGTTAGCTTAGCAGAGTGTTAAAAAGGTATGGACGGCTTCCTAAAGGAAAACTCCATAGACCATTATTAAATTGGACTTGGGGGAAAATATATCTGGGATAAGCAGCATAAAATGTTTTGTACTTTTTGGGGGGATCTTGCCAGGTATTTGTGACCTGGATTGGCCACTATTGGAAACAGGATGCTGGGCTTGATGGACCTTTGGTCTGTCCCAGTATGGCAATAGTTATGTACTTCCCTCCCCTCCTCCTGGTTCTGGTCTCTCCCTTTCTCTTATCCCCCTCTCTACAGGTCGGCACTGCTCCCTCATGTCTCTCACTCCCTCATAGTCCTGTAATGTTTATGCTGGTCGTCGGTGGCAGTGGCAGCAGCATAACAAACTGCCTTTGGCCAGCCCCTGGGTCTTCTATCTGCTACATCCTGCCTCCTCTGATGCAAATTCCTGTGGACGGGACACAGCAGAGGGAAGCATAGCCGGCGAGAGGGGGAAGCAGGGGGGACAAAATTCCCCGGGCCCGGAACTCCAAGGAGGGCCCGGCGCCACAGTCCCACCCACCCTCCATCGTCTACCATCTGCCACTGGGCCGGACCCCCTGCATTGAAATCACAGTGCCTCTCACCTCCATGTGAAAGCGCTGCAGGCAGCAGGGCAGCAGATCGCCTCCCTTCGGGCCTCCTTCCCTCCCTGTGTCCCGCCCTCGTTTGACATAACTTCCGCGAGGGCGGAACACAAGAAGGGAAGGAGGGCTGAAGGGAGGCGATCTACTGCCTGCAGCGCTTTCACACGGAGGTGAGAGGTGCTGTGATTTCAATGCAGGGGGCCTGACCCGGTGGCAGATGGAGGGGGGGGGGCGGGTGAAGGGGGGAGTGGGGGGAACAGTGACGACCTTGGGGGGGTGGAGGGGGGAGTGGCAGCGGTGACCTTGGGCAGAGGCGGGGCCCCGGAGCGGCCTTGCCCTGGGCTCAGCCCAGTCTCTCGGCGGCCCTGGAGGGAAGACCCAGGGGCTGGCCAAAGGCTGCCTGTCAAGCTGCTTCTGCTGCTAACTGGCAACTGACATAAACTTTACAGGACCGCAGGGGAGTGAGAGAGGTGAGGGAACAGTGTCACACCCACAGGAAGGGGGACAGAATAGAAGGAAAGAAAGAGTGGACCAAGGAGGAATGATCCTGGTCCAAGAGAGAAATGCTGAACTCACAAGGAGGGGGATGAGGAGGGGGCCCCGGCAAAGCAAGGCACCACTATTCTTTGAGCCAGCCCTGGCCTGTTCTATAACAGCATCTTTGGTCCCAGATTCTTTTATAGAATAGTAGCGTAACCTGTTATCAGTGTATCTTACATTTATGCACCCGAAGTTGTGCCTACCATAGAGCTAGTGAAACTGCAGTCACATAAATGCGGAGGGGTGTGTGTAACTTACAGGGTGCAATATTCAGATCACAGGAGGTAGCCAGGTTGCCTCCCACGATCGATGCTGACCTGAATATTCAATGCTGGGCCATTTCCAGTCACCGGCATTGAATATCTGTTTTATTTTTGGCCAGTTTGAACTTAACTAGCCAAGCTGATATTCAACGCAGGCTGGTTAAGTTGGAACTGGCCAAAGATATTCCACTTATTGATGTGGCATACTTTGCCGCCAAACATAGCCAGCCAGATGCTAAACATCGGGGCTAAACGGCTAACAAGCTTATTTTCGAAAGAGAAGGATGCCCATCTTTCAACAAAAATTGGGAGATAGGCGTCCTCCCAGGGTCGCCCAAATCGCCATAATCGAAAGCCGATTTTGGGCATCCCCAACTGCTTTCTGTGGCAGGGATGACCAAAGTTCCCGGGGGGGGGGGGGGTGTCGGAAGCGTAGCGAAGGCGGGTCTTGGGCGCGCCTAACACATGGGTGTCCTCGACCCATAATGAAAAAAAAGGTGTCCCTGATGAGCACTTGGACGACTTTACTTGGTCCTTTTTTTCTTACGACCAAGCCATGAAAAGGTGCCCGAACTTACCAGATGACCACCGGAGGGAATCGTGGATGACCTCCCCTTACTCCTCCAGTGGCTACTAACCCCCTCCCACCCTCAAAAAAAAAATTTTTTAATATTTTTTTGCCAGCCTCTATGCCAGCCTCAAATATCATACCCAGCTCCATGACAGCAGTATGCAGGTCCCTGGAGCAGTTTTAGTGGGTGCAGTGCGCTTCAGGCAGGCGGACCCAGGCCCATCCCCCCCTACCTGTTACACTTGTGGTGGTAAATGTGAGCCCTCCAAAACCCACCAGAAACCCACTGTACCCACATCTAGGTGCCCCCCCCCCTTCACCTGTAACGGCTATGGTAGTGATGTACAATGGTGGGTAGTGGGTTTTGGGGGACTCAGCACACAAGGTAAGGGAGCTATATACCTGGTAGCTTTTTCTGAAGCCCACTGCAGTGCCCCCTAGGGTGCCCGGTTGGTGTCCTGGCATGTGAGGGGGACCAGTGCACTACGAATGCTGGCTCCTCCTATGACCAAAGGGCTTGCATTTGGTTGTTTCTGAGATGGGCATCCTTACTTTCCATTATCGCCGAAAATCAGAAACAACCAAGTCTAAGGGAGACCATCTCTAGGGATGACCTAAATATCAAGATTTGGCCGTCCCCGACTGAATTATCGAAATGAAAGATGGACGCTCATCTTATTTCGATAATACAGGTTTCCCCGCCCCTTCGTCGGGACGTTTTGCGAGGACGTCCTCAGGAAAACTTGGGCTCCCCTTTCGATTATGCCCCTCTATGTCACATGGCTGGTCATCCGGCTAGCCGCTAAATGCTAATATTCAGCCGAGATCACCATCTATCATGTTTTTAATATTAGTGCTTAGCTAGATAAATACCATTTAACCAGCCAGGTGCCTTTTCTGGCTGGTTAAATGGTTTTGAATAGTGTGTGTGTGGGGGGGGGGGGGGGGGGGGAGACAGTATTCTGTAAATTATGCATATAAGTGGGAGCCCCACCCATTGCCTGCCTGTGTTCCGCCCACACTAATTTAGAAGAGACCCATTCATTAGTTCTTTATGCGTGAACAACGTGGAACAGACTTTGGCCCTGTCACTTTTGTGTCTTGTTGGCTTCAAAACCTGTACTTGAAGATTACTGAAGCAAATGAGGATCCATTAATAAAGACAATATTTTCCTCAGAATAATCCTCTTGGTACTGAGTTTTCTCCTTTTCTTTCAGCAAGGTGAGATCGTTGTTGCTGTTCTAAAGACCTTCCTTGTTGGCCTGCTGCAATTCTGTTTATGAAATGCCATTAGAATAGTGAGCTCACGCTGATATGCTTCTAATGCTCGATGTTCCTGCATGCCAGATGGGCACTTTCATGACTCTATGAGCGTGGATTATTTCATTTCTTACATCTGGGACTCCAACTGGCTACACAGGATGCCACAGGAGAAAGGCGCAGATTTTCAGCTAGGGGAACCTACCTTCACTGAGGATCCAGCCGCATCAGAGGGGATAAAGCAGACAGAAGCCCCTGAGTGAGAGCTGAAATTTCACATATGCTGAGGCTGAAAGGGAACCTTTTCGAACCAGAAACAAGACAATAGGAACCAAGACTGTATCTGTGAGGCAGCTGTAGCAGATGCCGGAGCCATTATTTTCTCCCTGGGCTACAAGACTTTTGTAAATGTTGTTTTCTGTGGTGACCTTCTATTCAGCTCTGTCTAGATATTATGCCTGAGATATCCCAATAAAAATATTCAAGGAAATCTGGCACATCCCTTACCATTTTGCTACCTTTGCAAATGAATTCCGCTTAGTGATAAGGAGGCGTCACATGTAAAATTGAAGCAAGGCCGATACATTTTTCACATAGAAAGATTATTAGTTATTTCAGTGATCCATGTGCTACATTACAAGACAGGAGAGGTCAGTGGGGAGAGAGGTACATCTCGGTGGTGTGAGTTTCACAATCAAACAGCTTAGCAAGGATAAATATTATCACCCCAAATAACTCTTTTGCACATTGAGGGAAAAAAAAGAAAACATTTCAAAAAGAAGGAAATTAATTCCCAAAATAATTTTGACATAAAGTGAGATGAAAACTGACTGGCTGCAAAAGGCTCCCGAAAACAGCACACTCCTGTTTTCCTTAAGTGCAGTTCCACACTCTGGGGTCCTTTTATCAAGCTGCGGTAAGCACCAGCGCAAGATAACCGCTGCTTAAAGGGGCTTACTGCGGGGCGTGCTCAGGCATCCTTCGGTAGGTTCTAGGTTAACATGCGCACCCCACACAGTAAAAAAATATTTTCATTTTTACCACATAGGGACATATCTGTGGTATCAGAGAGCACAGCTATAGTGCTGCGTGCTAACTGATTAACACCATACCCCCTCCCCTCCCCCTTTTAAACAAAGCCATGCGGTAATGCCGACACAGCCCATTATCAGTGTATCTTACATTTATGCACCCGAAGGTGCGCCTACCATAGAGCTGGTGAAACTGCAGCCACATAAATGCAGAGGAGTGTGTGTAACTTACAGGGTGCAATATTCAGACCACAGGAGGTAGCCAGGTTGCCTCCCACGGTCGGTGCTGATCTGAATATTCAATGCCGGGCCATTTCCATCACTGCTTCGGCAGCCGCTGGCGCAGCTTTGTAAATGGGGGGTGGGGTGGGGATAATTAACGCATAAGCATTACCACCTACAACATAGGTGACGGTAAGGGCTTACACGCTAAACTTTTTTTAATGGCTACACACTAATGGCAACATTAACACACGGCCATTTATACAAACATTCAAAAATCAGCCATTTTACTGCTGCACTAAACATAGTGTTAGCATGCAGGAAAGACCCACATAAGGGAACACTAAGGCCTCTTAATAGTGCCTGCTTTGTAAAAGGGCCCCTCTATGTGAAGTGAGTTTCCTGCAATGTAAAAAATAATCATTTAAAAAAGCTTCACATGTTTTATACTGGTGATATTAATTAATTGGTTTTACTTCCTTCTCGTTCCTTCTACAGGCTTGGGTATTATTACTACAGGATGTAATGAAACAGTGAGAAAAAAGGAAAAAGACTTTGGGAAATTTTCCAATTCCTAAAATGCAGTGTTAATTGAAAGGTATTTTTAATATTGTGGACAAACAGCATTTTTAATCAGTTAAAGGTTTAGAAGCAAACTGATAATTCTGTAACAGATGTATTCCATGTATTGTGGAAAGTTTTTTTTTTTGTCTCTGATGTCGAGTGCTGGGAACTGAGTTTATTAAAACAGCGCTAATAATGAAGCAATAAATCACAGAGAGAGGCTGAAATGAGATCCTTCTATCTGACACATTGAATTAAGAATTTGAGAAGCAAATCCAGTGAAGCCTCTCTACGATGCTCTTTCATTTATAGGACAATTCTACTTTGACTCCCGACTAATTATTATTGTTATTATTTATAGTGTGGTCACTATATACTCTGCCATACAATATAAATTGTATGATTACAAGGTTACATGGCCTTACAAAATTAAAATCTATGTTTCAACACATGGAGGTTAAATGGTTTGGGCACGGTCTCACAGTGAGTGGAGGCAGTGAGGTCCTTATCTGTACAGGTCAATGATCTTAACTGTTTTGGAAGTGGGGGCCACACTGGCAAAAAGACCTCAATGTGAGAGTCAGGAACACTGTTCTCTCTAAGTGGGAGTCCTTCACCTACAGTGGGTGGTACTGCATCACTATCACATTTTCAATAGTGAGGGGTAGGCAAGCACTGCATGACTCCAGGAAGGCTGCTTATCCTTAGCAATTGAAAACACAACTTTGAAGCACTACCCCCAAGGAGATTTAATAAGACAGGAGATAGCCTGAGCCTATCTGGCCCATTATGTGTTCTGAAACTTGCTGTCATATTGAGTGACCCAAAATATTTGCAGGTGCTATTGAAAAACAATAGCAAACTTGTGAGGTTTATATTGTTTTATTAAACCTCCTTGGTTTTGCATTCTTTCTGTTAGGAGGGGAATTGGGAGGGTTTGGGGAGTTTTCAAGGGGTTTGTTTTGGGTGCACCAGTATGGCGACTGCTGGGGGAAACCTGCTTCAACTTTTTGGCGTCATGCCATCTCCTATAAACCTCCTTGCACTATTCCCCATTGGCAGCAATACAGTTGGAGGACTCCAGCTCAGCTTAGAGAGAACAGTGGTCAGGAGCAGTGCTGGATGGTGCAAAGAGCCATGAGTGATAAGGGGGAGGGTCCCTCTCTAATGATGTAGCCAGACCAGCTGCTCATGTGTATTCAGAGCAATGGGTGCTCAAGTTCTATTATAAAGTATTAGCGTAACCTGGTATCAGTGCACCTAACATTTAAACGTCCACAGTAACACCAGTCATAGAGCTGGCATAGGTGTAAGAGCCTAAATACAGCAGGGACATGCATAACTTATAATATTGTGTAAGTTACATGAGTCAGTGGGAGCCCTCCCCATACCCCACCCATGTCCCGTCCATATCCTGCATGAGCACATTTCCAAATGAGGACAGGCACTCCCTGTATTTCACAAGATACAGGTAGTGCCTGCCCTCGTGTTTGAAAATGTGCTTATGCACTAGGCAGCCTGATTGAGATTGATGGGGAGAAAGGGTGAGAAAGAGATGAACTTGAAGAGAGGTAGGGAGGAGAGAGAGAGTGAGTGGAGATTGGGAGTAACAAAGCACTGAGCAATGAAGTCCCTGCCACTGAAAGGAGGTCAGAAACTTGGTCGACTGGCGTCTATGTGGCCCACTGTGCCCCACTCCATCCCAGCACACCTCTTCTGATGGCACTGCAGCTCTTCAGCAGTCACAGCAGCAAAAGCAAGAAAGCATGACCTTGCAGCGTTTGTGGGGCATTGCTTCCCCTCACCCCCAAACTGTGCCCACGGGTAGACCAGAATAGATTTTAAAAGAATGCTCTTTATTACATGGTTATAATTAAGATGTCCACATCGCTAACAATACCTCTCTTGCCATTACTAGTATGGGCTTCTGGATTTTGAATGTGTACCAGAAAACTAAACAATATTTCTGTAGTGTCCTTTGTCTTCCCCATGGAAGGCTGTGTGGGTACATAACTTGGTTGGTCATATTGCATGGCTACTTTTTTATATATATAAACAATGAGGGTCTGTACTGTTGTTATGCTGGATGAAGCATGCGTCTCTATGAATGTTTTTCAAATCCACTTCCAATATCTCCCTTAACATAGCTGCTTTCCTAATACTGGACAGTAATTTCTACTTTAAAAAAAACAACATATTTTTATACCATTAATAATCTCATGTCAAAGAGTGCCTGAAGCTAAGTAGGCATCAAAAATTAATTATTTTCTACCTTAGGGAGTGGTCCTTCAGCTCAAGGTTGAAAACTTTAGTAATTTCACACTGCAGCTGCTTGTACCTCACCTGACCTGGGGATAAACAGATGACTTCACTTTCAGGAAATAAGATATTCAAATGTGAAAAGAGGAATCTTTATCCTTTGATGCAAAGACAGGGTTCTGAAAATTAAAGTAAGAAGTCTTGGCACAAGTCCAGACTTCAGATTCCAGTCCCATAGATGTATGGAATGATTCATTACAGCAATGATTCACATGGGAGATAATTTCATAATAGGTACCTATATGAAATGTCAAAAAAGCACCTATTTTATGGGTATTTTATGAAGGCCAACCACCAAAATCCTAAAACCAAGAACTAAATTTCAAAAGAAAGTCTAAAAAAGCTCTCACAAATATCAAATGAAGTTATGATGGACCATCATACTCTGGAGTTCTTAAATCACAGAGGGTACAGAATCCTTCTTCATGAAAAGTCACTTTAATTTAATCATCGGTCCAATATGACATACTAAGGGGCTTATAATTAAAAGAGAAAACTTCCAAAAAATGGCACAAGTGGCATATGGACATGTTTCTCACATGAAAATGTTTAGACCATATAGTCAAACCTTTTTAAAAAAATGTTTAAGTCTGATATTCGCTGAAAAAAGCGTGTTTTCACAGGGGGCTTTTTGGGGAGTTGCCATGGGCCGAGATGGGTGGCATTATATTATGGACTTTTTTGTGATTATGGATAGGAAAACAATCTCCTGGGGCTGGAAAGAAAAAAATTGTGAATAAGACCTGCTTTAAAAGTGTCTAGGCCAAGACCAAACCTGTCTTTGGACCCATTTGTGAATTTGCTGAGTTAGAGAGTGGAGAGGTGGAAGTGATCATTTATGAGAAAGAGGGAAGAGTTGCTGAGTGGTTTGTTACCTTTGTTGTTTGCCCCAGTCTGAACCTTTTGACCCTCACATTTCCTGCCTTGCCTTCCCTGTGTCTCGCCTCTTCAAGTCCTTGCCCACACCTGCTAGTCCCCCAGCCACACCCATCCCTTGCATTATATCTGGCCCCTTTCCCCGACCAAACCCTCACAGTCCCCAGACCCCCACACCTCCCATTCTACAGCCCTACCTGCTTATTGTCTGTCTCTCATTTTTGCTCTGTTTGTCCAGTCCCAGTTTGCCACTGTGCTGTGTGTTGCTGCCATTTGTGTGAGGGCTGTGTGCTGTTACTGGGAGAATGAGTGCTTTCTGCTGTTTGCTGGTGCTGGGTCTCACTAGGTGCAGTAGGTAGAGGTGTGCACAATAGTGTTACTGGGGTTAGTGGTTTGAACCTGTGGTGGTGGGACACCTGCATGTCAATCTTGGGTGTGCTGAATGCTATTGTGGCTGACGCTTTGCTGGCTATAGATGAGAGTTTGGACGGGAGGCCCCGGAGGAAATACGCCTATCTGAGTGTTTAAGCCCAAGACCCACTTCCTGGATCTCACTGACCAGGAATGTCTTACCAGGCACCACTTTGGTAGGGCTGTCATACAACAGCCCCTCCTCCAGGCCAGGACATGCAGAAATAATCCAGTACCAGTCCACGTTAAGTTCACAGCCTCCCTCGCCTTTCTTGCCACCGGCATTTTTCAGTCAGTGCTAGCAGTCCGTGCAGGCCTCACCCAGCCTGCCACCTCCTACTGTCTTGCCCAATTCCTTGATGCCTTCCTCACCCACACCTCACAGTATATTACCTTCCCAACTACCATTCAGGCCCTGTAGAACAACATGGCTCAGTTCAACACCATAGACCGTTTCCCCTCAGTCATAAGAATCATTGACTGTACACACATTGTATTTAGATCGGGGGAGCACACAAGGACACATATAGGAATAGAAAATCATATCACTCCATGAATATGTAGGTCATGTGTGATGGCCAGGGGGAGATTGTGGATGGTGTGCTCATTACCCGGAGCCCACCCACGATGCCTATATACTCCAGAATTCAGGAATCTACCCCAAGTTTGACCGAGGGGAGATCACTAGTGGCTGGCTCCTAGGTAAACAATACAGCAATTCCTAACCCCCACACTCACTCCCCCCCCCCCCATGTCATCACCCTCCTTCCCTCAAGATGCCCTCAGAACCCATATCCATGACCTGCATTCCACAAGATCCCCATACCAGCCAATACACACCCATGTCTGTGATTCCTGTGCCCCCCACAAGTGACAGAGGTTGCCCCCAGCAAACTTGGCTCATGACGCTCATTGTATACCCCCAAAATGAGGCAAAGGAGAAATACAAGAGCCATAAACACACCCGCACCATCAATGAACAGTCCTGGCTGTGGTCAGCTCAAAAATAGATTTAGATGTGTTGACTGTTCCGGAGGGGAGCTCCTCTACAGGCCAGAAAAGGTCACCAAGATCTTCATGACCTACTGCATGCTGCACAACTTGGCACAGCAAAGAAAACAGCCCATGCCAGAGGACACACACACACACACAGCAGCAGCCTCAGCCAGACCAAGAGGATAATGACCCTTCCCCCTTACCAGACAAAGACTCAGAGAAATTTTCAGTAAATTTAAGTGCATTATTTATTTGTGCTCACCATTTCTTTTATTTCCCCCCACACACCTCACCTCCCCCTCGCCTAGCACAATCACACCCAGAACCTCTTCCCCCGGTACACACACACCCTTCTCCCCAGCAAGCATCCCCCCCCCCCCCCACACTCCCTCCTCCCAGCACTCCCCTCCCCCCACCACACACAAACACACCCCTCCCTCCAGTACACACCACCAGAACCTGGTTGTTTCTCAGCAGCTTAGGCGGTTGCTGTGAAGCTGGGCTGGGTGGCATGAGAACTTGTGCCACTTGTGGCTGGTATGGAGGATGGTGCTGCTGGAATGGTGGCCTCAGCGGTTCCACTGGGAGGGTTTGCTGAGTGGGCACTATGGTGGACAAGGCCTCAGTGTAATCATGGAGATCTCACCAGATCCCCAGAAGCTACTGCCAGATATTATGCCCACCCAGAATAACAAAAGCAAAAAAATCCCCAAATGACTGGTTATTATTCAAATAGTGCTCTCAAAAAAAACCCCAGGATAAATGCTACAAAATGTGTGTTTTTAAAGAAGAGTGCCCTCAGAGATATCCATTTTCTTATAGCAGTTAATAATAACCTCTACCAGGTGGTGTAGCACTCATCAGGCTACTCTCGTGCTATTTGTGTCACTTGTGTTTGTGTGATCAAACATAAAGTACTTAATACACCTTCACCAATGGTAGCCAGCTGCCAATATACTAAAATTGCAAAATCAAAAAATAAAGATAAACTTATCTTTAAAGCCTCGTGTCCTTGCTGTATGGATGCTCAGGGCTTCCAGGCTACCATAGCAAAAGACTGCTCTCCCCTGAAATCGCCTGACGCCGCGGGTTTCAGACTGCTTTCCTCAGGGACTCGGGTTAAAGCTGTCACCGATTTAAATGTAGAATGCTTGCAGATCGGGGGATCATTTAAATTGGTGGCAACTTTAACCCGAGTCCCTGAGGAAAGCAGTCTGAAACCCGTGGCGTCAGGGGAGAGCAGTCTTTTGCTATTGCAGCCTGGAAGCCCTGAGCGTCCATACAGCAAGGAGTGTGGACATATTGGGGGGTGTTCCTCAATTTTACATGGTTATAGAATTTGAGGGAATGTGTCTACAGACTGCCCCAATTTGACTGCCCCTATCGGACCGACCGTTCACTTGTCTATTAGGTTGTAAGCTCTTTGAGCAGGGACTGTCTCTCTTTGTTGGATTGTACAGCGCTGCGTAACCCTAGTAGCGCTCTAGAAATGTTAAGTAGTAGTAGTAGTACATTTAGGTGCAGGTATTTACACCAGGTTTTTAGTGACATAAATGGCTACACCTGAATATAGGCACGTTGCCCATCTCTATGTGCTGTTCTATAAACTGTGCCTAAATTGAGCAGGGAAATTGTTCTATAATTTCAGGCCCGCCATGTAAAAAAATAGAATTCCAGTATACATTTCAGTTTAACTAAATGAAATGGAGGAATAGTTGGTCTTGTGTAGCTCACCTAAGGAGCCTTGTTGGTTGATATGTACATAAGCTTGAGGCAAATTGCAACCAGGCTGTTGTTATTAAAAACATTTTAAATTAAGAAAAGAATCTTGTAGTGAATTTGCCATGCAGTCAGCAACCAGTGAAGCTTAATCAAGACAGGAGTAATGTGCTCAAATTTGGAAATGCTTCACTGGTTGCTGATTGCATGGCAAATTCACTACAAGATTCTTTTCTTAATTTTTTATATTATTAACATCGACCTGGCATTTTGAGCGATTTGTAAAGATCTCAATAATCATTTAGGTAGAAAACAGATATAGGGGCCCCTTTACTAAGCCGCGTATGCGTCTACGCATGCCCAATGTGCGCCAAAATGGAGTTACCGCCCCAACTACCATGTGGCTCTTGCAGTAATTTCATTTTTGGTGCGCGTCTGATACATGCGTCTGAAAAATATGTTTTATTTTCGGGTGCACGTAACGGACGCACGCCAAGTGGCATTTGGAGCTCATAGGTCATTACCACCTGGTGACTTTGTGAGTCTTTACTGCTAGGTCAATGGCTGACGGTAAGGTCTCAGACCCAAAATGGATGCACGGCAATTTTTATTTTGCCGCACGTCCATTTTGTGTAAAAATTTTAAAAGGCCTTTTTTACAGGCGCACTAAAAAATGCGCCCAAAACACACGCCTACACTACCATAAGCCATTTTTCATTGCACCTTTGTAAAAGGACCCCATGAGAACCTCATCAATAGTAAAAGAGGTTGAGAGATAAGGTGAAAGATGGCTGCCACAAAATAGCCTTTTATATTATTGTTTAATCTCTAGCCATGCACTAACGTCAACATTAGCATACGACCATTTGAAACATTAATGCTGGAGCACTTACCACCGTCTGTTTTGGAGGTGGTAAGGGTTCCCACATTAATCTGCATTATTCATTTATGTCTACATTCTATAAATCGCGCCTAAAAATCGGCTCCAGAAAAAAAAATTGTGGTTAGCGCTATTCTATAAATGTCACTTAAACTTAGGCACCATTTATAGAATAGCACTTACTACTGGGAATCGCAACTACATTTAGGAACAACCATTTACACTAACAAAACCTTGGTGGAAATCCCTACACCTAATTTAGGCACGGATCCTCTTTATTTTATAACAATATGTGTAAATTCAAGGAATGACCCTGATCCCCCCATGACCTGCTCATGGCCGCACCCCCTTTTTGGACTTGCACCTAAAATTTACACGTAGATCCCATGCCTTAATTTACACATATAAATTTTAATTAAATGCAATTAGCACCAATTACTTTTTAAGATCTGAATTATTGGTGCTAATTGATTTGTTATTCAATTAAATTGTACTAGAATACCTCCTAAGAATACTCAAAAAGAGCTTATAGGTAGTCCGATAGTTAATAATTAACCACTCACATGCAGGTGACCCCTATTTTCAATGTAGTGTCTTATACGATATACTCTTGTATGTAGAGGAAAAGCTTCACTCCGAGCATATACTCCTTATGTTATTCATATACTCCTTATGTTATACTTGTATACAGTCTTGTCAACCCCATCCATGGCCATGGATGGGGTTGACAAGACTGTATACAAGTATAAAACTGCTCAGGAAACTTTATGGCAGCAAGCTAAGTAACCCTTGAGATTTATATTTGGATTAAGTAAGAATAATACAGGAGGGTTACTTAGCAGAGGTTTTTGAGCCTATGATGAACGGGCAGTGCTCCCTAAGGTTGAATAACATAAGGAGTATATGCTCAGATTGAGGCTTTTCCACTACATACAAGAGTATATCGTATAAGACATTCAATTAAATTGCACATATAAATTGAGCACTTGCCCAGATTTGCACACACAATTCTATAATGGCATCTGTGTGCCCAGATTCCGTTATAGAATAGAGTGTAAGTTGGTATTTGTGTGTCAATATGTAAGAGCTGTCACTTATACCATATATAAGGCAGGCATAAGTGTGTAACTTATAGTATTGTATTAGTAAGTGTGGGACCCACCCATGCCCCTCGTGTACTTTGCTTTTGTGTATACCCTGCTTGCGTTTGTACACTATGGATAAGATTTAGAAAATAATGCCCAAATTTATGCACCAGGAGAAATGTGTGGTAAGTGCTATTCTATAAAGGGCGCTGTGGACTGAGAATTGTGCTTATATTGAATTTCCACGCCCAACTTTGAATTCGAAGACTTATGCCAGCTGAAACCTGGCATAAATTCTGGTGCATAAGTTGGGCATATACTGCTGGATTCTATATAGCGCATCTAAAGATCTGCACCGAAATGCTGGCATATTCTATAACAACGCCCATAACTTAAATGACTTAACAAGCCAATCAGCATATTTAACAGCACTTAACAAGCAATAAATAGCACTAATTGGCAATAATTAGAATTTACATGCATAACTCACTAAGAAGATTCTGTAATGAACTGCGCCTAAATTCTAAAACACACAGTTCAAAAGGGGTGTGACTATGGGCGGGGAAATGGGCGTTATGTGGGCATTCCAAAATGTATGTGCATTGTTATAAAATATGGCCCAGTGTGCATAAATCTTTGTGCAGGGATTTACACCACATTTTCATTGGTGCAAATGGATGTGTGTAGTTTTAAGCACTGGGATATCAACTGTGAGGCTTTTTTAGGCATCAAATGTAGAATCTGGCCCATAATCTCAGTATTCTATAAGCCACCCATTCCTCTCCTATGGCCACACCCCCTTTTGGGTTGCGCGTGAAACACTTTGGGCACTGAGCACTATAGAACAGCGTATAGGCAGATGCACGTTTAAATCTAAATGAGTGCCAATTAAGTACCAAACACAATTCTATTTTTACGCAGTTCAACATAACTGGCTTTACTTTAGCCATTCATGTATGCCCAGATATTCAATGCTAGTGCCCAGGATATCTATGTAATAATTGGTCACTCTGCTTCCCTGGATGACTGGATGGCTGGGTTCGTAACAGCATGCAAATGACACCAGCTCGCCTCCAGCGTTCCCTTCCCTCTCAGTGTCTCGCCCTTGCAGAAAGATGAAATGACGTCAGAGGAGGACAGGACACTGAGAGGGAAGGCAAGGGAAGGCTGGAGGTGACGCGAGCCAAGCCTGCCGCCGCTGCAACCTGAGGTAACATGAACGGCTTAAAGGCAGAGCGGCAGGAAGGAGAAGAGAGCAGAGGAGGGGAGAATCGCTGGACATGGATGGGATGGGAGGGCAGGGCAGAGGAGAATCGCTGGACATGGATTGGATGGGATGGGAGGGGAGAATCACTGGACATGGAGGGGAGGGCAGGGGAGAGAGGAGAAATCGCTTAGACAAGAGCCTTCCTAGGACGAAACAGGCTTTGTTGCTTGTTTGGGAATAAAGCTGGTGGCAGACATCAAAATGCTGAATGCCACCAGCCGAATATTGACCCCTATATTTCTTTTTATAAATTGTAAAGCCACTGTGTTATATTCTTCCAGGCTGAAAGGCAGTATCAAGGATCTGAATAAACTAATCTAAACTATTCTGGTTGCTGTGCCAGCTGAAAATTACACTCAAAAATAATCATGATGTAATTTAGAGGCGCTTTTACTAACATGCACTAAAATTTGCAGTTACCGCAGCTTAACACAGGATTTTATTGTGCTGAAGCTGCAAATTTTACGCATTCCCACTATTTTTAATGCAGGTTGTCGGTCAATGTTCCCATTAACGTGCAGCACCTGGGACCACTTACCGCCTCTTATTTAATTTTGCATTAGACAGCGCACAATTCCCTGGATTCTATACAATGCGTGGCGAGTTGCATGTGTTAAAATGGGCACGTGCCCAATTTACAAGCGCAACTTAATTGAGTAACAAGCTGATCAGTGATGGCAATTGGCTGATAACAACCAATTATCAGCACTAATGGGCAATAATTGGAATTTACACATGCATCTAAAAAGAAGTACATGTAAATTCTATCATGCGTAGCTGAAAAGGGGGCACGGCTATGGGAGGAGTGTGGGCATGTTGGGCGGTGTTCCTCAAATTTACTTGCGTGGTTATAGAATTTGAGGGAATGCGCCTACATTTAGGTGCAGGTATTTACACCAGGATTTTAGTGGTGTAAATGGCCACACCTGAATATAGGCGCGTTCTCCAGCTCTAAGTGCTATTCTATAAACCGCACCTAACTTTAGGCACGGTTTATAGAATAGCGCTAAGTGCTTTTTTTTGGACACGCCTATTTTTTAGGCGCCATGTACAGAATCTAGCTAAATAAGTATAACATGCTAGCTGACTAACAGTTCCATGTCCACTCTTTTCCCATGCCATGCGCTCCTGAGAGAAAACATCTGAAAAATGCAGGAATACGTGGTTTAATGAGTGGAAACAGGTAAACAACCACAAAATCACTTAGGGTCCTTTAACTAAGGTGCTCTAGCATTTTTAGCACATGCTAAACACTAGAGACCCCCATAGGAATATATGGCTGTCTTTAGTGTTTAGCACATGCTAAAACTTAGCGCGCTAAAAACACTAGTACACCTTTGTAAAAGACCCCCCCCCCCTCAACACGGTGAAGCCATAGCCTGTTTCCACGTGTTAAGGACGGAACGCCCTTTCGTAAAAGGGTCCTTTACTTTCTTTCTCAGATATCCCAGACTAATTAGTGCAACAAGACAACAGAAGTTAATTGATTCATCACAAGATTTTTGCAGAATGACACCGACAATATTACCATCCACCTACAAAGATGGGGAAAAATGTTGAACTAACCCTGGAACACAGGAACTTGGCTTGCATCACCTAGACTAGCCTGACAAATTAAGTCTCGGGGAGTTATTAGATTAAGACAGGCACTTATCTTTCAGACTGACATTTGTTCAGAGGTTTTTTTTTAACTGTTCTACTAGTAATTAGTGCTGTTGGATTTTTTTTTTTTAACACTGCTTTGTCTGGTCAATCAACACATTGATGTCCATCCTTTTTAAAAAAATTTCCACAAAAAAAAAAAAACCACCCAACAATCAATGTAATCAGTGTTGGAGAGGATTCATTAGCTTGTGGAAAAGCTCATTGATGGAAAAACAGACTTAATCATTTACACACAATAAAGGAAGTACATGGGCATAGGCCTTTAAGCACTAAATCTTCAGTGGTTGTTATTTAGTACCAATTATTTTTTTAATGAACATATATCTTGAAAGCACATTTTGTTGTTTGGCAATAAGAGAAATGGGAAAGCAATGAGCACTGAATATTTGCTCTTATATTAATACCCTCCTGCCCCCATTCAGCATTACGGCCATCAATTCAGACAAGATTTTCAAAACATCCACATTAATATTGTTACAACAACAAGCATATAAACTAATAAATTAACAAGATGACTTTTCAACTCTTCCAAATGAGGAAAAACATCTTGTCTTTCTATATAATAATTTATTACGGTAGGTTAGCTATGTTTTCTTGGAGTAATTAATCAAAGAGTTGAATTACAGACTTATCCAGCAGCTTCATGTCACTGTGTGTGGCCACAGGAGACTCAAACCTTGTATGGGTCAGAAAATCACAATGTAAGTTCTGAAGGTAATTAATTGTTCCCTAGCTTTACCTGGGCAGGATTAAGGGATAGGCAAACTAGACACATGCCTAGGGTCTAAAGGTTTATGGGGCTCTGTCAAATATACCTTTATCTGGTCCTGCCTTGGGCCCATGCAGGAAACAGATTATATAATCAGGTGTGACTACTGCATCAGCTCAGATAGGACATGAGATGAATCATTAGCCACCCATATCATCCGCTGGAGCCATTACATTGGTGCCCTAGAAAGGGAGTGCTGGGAAACTGAAAGCAGAAATCACCACCATTTTGTGTCCGTTTCTTTCCTGGGAGTGAGAGTGACAATTGGAAGCTGCAAGCTAGAAGAGTTACAAAAGAGGTGGAAAATATTAGGCTTAGATACAAATAAAGCAAATAGGGCTCAGACACAAACAAAAAATGACCAGCCAAAGTCAATGTGGAGGAGTGGTCTAGTGGTTAGAGTGGTGGACTTTGGTCCTGGGGAACTGGGTTTGATTCCCACTGCAGGCACAGGCAGCACCTTGTGACTCTGGGCAAGTCACTTAACCCTCCATTGCCCCAGGTACAAATAAGTACCTAAGCAGCATTGAGCCTGCCATGAGTGGGAAAAGCGCGGGGTACAAATAAAAAAAAAATGTGTGTCAGAAATATGAGGCCATGTGCTGTAGACTGCAAGCAGAAGACAAGACTCCATAGTGAGAGGCTTGACTCTGAATAAACTGACAAGAGCAGAAGACTGGCAAAGACAGTGTGTTGAAGAACAGGGGGAAAGCAAGTGATTCTGTTTGTGAGCATAAGAACAAAGCTCATTTTGCAATATTTTAAACCTTCAGTGTATAGTTCTATTACAATTGAATGGATTCCAGTTGTAGATTGACACCGCATACAACTGCCACATGCTTGATGGCCCACATTAATACGTTTTTTTATTATAATCTCTCTATTAGGTCCCAATAGTTCTTCAAATTCCCCTGCTGATATGCTATCAGTACTCATTGTAGAAATGATAACTTTTTCTCCCCTTATACGGTACTCAACATTTCAACAACAAGTGTTGATAGCATATCGGCGGGATAAGAATTTGGAAGAACTATTAGGACCTAAAAGAGAGATTGCGATTAATGAACCTACTAATGTGGGCTATCAACTATGTGGCAGTTGTATGTGGTGTCAATCCACGATCAGTGGATTAGATTGGAATCCTCTGAATGATAATAGAACTGTACACCGATGGTTTCAAATAGATTACAAAATAAGTTTTGTATTTTACACAAGGGGCTCATTTTCAAAAGAGAAAAACGTCCAAAGATTGGCATAAAGCTGCGGTTGAACGTTTTTCTCACAAAAACATCCAAATTGGTATTTTCAAAACCATATTTTAGATGTTTTTCTATGAAGTCCATCAAAAGTGCCTTCAAATCACAAGGGGGTGTGCCAGGGGTGTTTCAAAGGCAGGATTACGGTTTGCCTAACACTTGGATGTTTTACAGCCATAATGGAACAAAACAGAAATGTCCAGGACTAAAACCAAGGTGTTTTCGTCTTGACCTGTTTTCAGAATGAATATAGCACAAAAAGGTGCTCTAAATGACTACATGACCACTGGAGGAAATCAGGGGTGACCCCCCCCCAATACCCCCCAGTGGTCACTGACCCCCTTCTATCCCCATCCCCCCCCCCCCCCCCCCAAATGAATAAAAATGTTTTACCAGCCTCTATGACAGTCTCAGATGTTAAATTCAGGTCTATTAGAGAAGCATGCAAGTTCCTGGAGTAGTGTAGTGGTCAGTGCAGTGCACAGGGGGGGACCTAGGTTCCTATCTCTGTCACACTTTTGGTGGAAGCCGTGACCCCTCCAAAGGTCACCAAAACCCTACTGTACCCACATATAGGTGCCCCCTTCACCCATAAGGGCTATTATGGTGGTGTACAATGGAAGACAGTGTGTTTTGGGTGGGTTTTGGAGGGCTCAGGGGACAAGATCAGGGAGCAACGGTGAGATGTATACCTGGGAATATTTATGTGAATTCCTCAGCAGTTCCCCCTAAGGTGCCCCGTTGCTCTCCTGAGATGTCTGGGGGACAAGTCTGCTAAAAATGCTGGCTCCTTCCACATCCCAATGGCATGAATCTCTATGTTTTGCACTTATTCATTTTTATTTTTTAAATGAACCAAAAAAACAAAACGGCCAAAGCACAAAACCTTGTTCGAAACAGTATTTTTTAAAAAAAAATAAAAGATAGATGTTTTTCTGTTATGAAAATGACCTTCTTTTCTGCAAAACGTGCAAATCGGTCTTAGACGTCATATCGAAAATACCCCTCACCGTGATTTCATTTGTAGATATAACAGTAAGTCCACTAGTAAAGTCTGTCATACTGTATGGGAGCACCTGTGCTATCTGGCAAGGCATGTAGCATGCTTCTCATGCAGTAAGCATTAGCCCTGTGCAGTAAATACAGAGCAGATGATGCGCTCATCTCCTGAGCTTACTGTGCAGGCTTTGCACTTACTGTACTTTAAATTTTGCACACGTTAGTAAAAGGACGACTATGTATGTATGTATGTATAGCTTTTTGGTTTATAATATGCATATTTTGGAGGCATGGCTTAGTGGTTAGAGCATCCAGAGGTGGCTGTTCAAATCCCACTGCTGCTCCTTGTGATCTTGGGGAAGTCATTTAACTCTCCATTGCCTCAGGTACAAAATTACATTGTGAGCCCTCCACAGACAGGGAAAATACCCAGTGTACCTGAATGTAAAAGGTGTGAGCAAAATCCAAATAAATAAATAAAATAAATATTTTAATGGAAATGTGTTTTATGGAGTGTCACTTTGGATGTCTTTTTTAGGCTGAGATGGTGGTATATATAAGTAGTTAACTAAATACATTGCAAATAAACAAATATTTGATAAGCAATTAAAGTCAGACCCCCTGATATTCAAAACATTTAACCAGCTAGGAACAGCATCTGGCCGGTTAAATGGTATTTAGCCAGCTATCTGGTGATATTCAGCTGGAGATAGCCAGCTGTCTCCCGGTGAATATTGCCAGTTAGTGGTTAGCTGATAGCCAGTTATATTGCCCAATATAATCGACAATCTGCTGATTTTCAGGGTGAGTTTGGCGGCCATATTTGTCCATTTGAATATCGACAATATCTTCGGCCAGTTTAAGCGCTGAATATCTGCTTGGCCAGCTATGTTTAAATGGTCCAAAAGTAAACTGGATATTCAGTGCCGGTCACTGGAAATGGCCTGACATTAAGTATGCCATTGAGATGTAGGAGGATGTAGTATCTAGGCTCAGCGTTGACCACAGGAGGCAGGCCAGCTACCTCCCACAGTCTGAACATCGGCCCCAATGAATGTAACTGAAGAGTAACAGAATCAAACCTAAATATGCTATGACATATTTCAAGTTCAGGTTTTACGAGCTGCCTCATGCTAAAGTTGCTAGGAAGGCTTCTGGCATGAAGTTTCTGCTGTGCCCTTCTTGTTCTCTGCCATCAGCCCCTCTTCCTTACATTGCTTGCACATAATCTAGGTGATCCAACATCCTGATCTGACTACCCATACTGCCAATTTAAATCTACTGTGATCAATACCTTTGTGTATAGATGTTATTCTTCTCCTGCTGCTTGTTTTCCAGCTCTCATGGGGGCCTTAGATCTTCATTCCATTGCTGCTGGTGCTGATTTTTCCTTTCTGCTGTGCCTTTGGGTCTTTTTCCCTCGCTGGTACTGAGAGGAAATGATTGCTTCACATCCTCTCCCCCAATTATCAAGTGCCCTCCAGGATAACGTTTGCGCAGCTAATTAATTTTGTGCACCCAAGTACAACAGGAGACATTGGAGTACTGATGGCACTTGGAAAATTGATCTGGTCACTGACTCCCAATGACCAGGGAATGCAAAATTGTTACCATGTTGATTTTAATGGAACCAAATGTAATAAATAACACGAAGACTTTTGTGATCCAAAAATGAATTGAACTGAAAATATTCTCATTCACTTCTTAATGTCCTTATGTCCTCTGAATCTCATTCCTTTATACTTCATAATTTCCTGTCCTTGAACTTTTCAACAGTTGGAAAATATGACCTTTTGCATGTTATGGAATCCTTCCAGATATTTACATATCTCTTTCATATCTTGCCTAGCTCATCTTTTCTTCAAGGGAGTATATTTTGAGTGTTTTCTCAGTTCTGAGCTTGTATTGTAAGCCCAACTCCATCATTAGTCCTCCACACCAATCTACTTCCATTCTCTTTGTGTTCTCACAAAAACGTGGTTTACAGAATTCAACCACTGATCTATCCAAGGATTATTTTCTTCTTGCTACTGATAAAGCCTTTCCTTAAGTTTGATCTTCATGCTGCTCTGTCACACTGACAGGCCACCTTCAGGTTACCTGAGATAATTACTTGGGATGGGCAGACAGAAATTTTTGTTTCATATCATATTCCATGTTCTTTCTGGGACTGTTCTATTTGTTTTCTTTTGGCCATTTTTTCATCATGGGAACAAAGTCATTGAGTGTGAACTCTTTTGAACGAGGGTGCACTATATGCAAACAGGTCACAATTGTTTTGAAAGAGTGTATGCACGCATGTACAGTGGTTTACACATGCACGATAGTTTGAGCATGCACAATGGATGCCCTCTGTGCACTCTCTCCAAAGAGTGCACACTGTTATAGGTAAACGATAAAACATTAATTTTCATGTTTGTCATGCTTGTTTTCGTTTGATGACATACAACAACATGGGATATGTTGTTGACATTTCCTATATTGGTGCAAATGAATGCCCATCCCTAAAGATTACTTCTAGGTCCTCTTCATGATTGATAGTGGCTAGTCTTTATCCTTCTAAGAGATATATTTTATTTCTTTGTGGCATTGCAGAACAAATTCCAAAAATATGAGTAGTCTGCGTGGAGGGGCATTTTCGAACGGGGACGCCCATCTCTAAGGGCGTCCATCTCTGAGGATGTCCCCGTGAAGGGGCGGGGCATCCAGTATTATCGAAACAAGATGGGCGTCCATCTTTTGTTTCGATAATATGGTCAGGGACGCCCAAATCTCAACATTTAGGTTGACCTTAGAGATAGTCGTCCCCGGTTTTTGGCCATAATGGAAACCGAGGACGCCCATCTCAAAAACGACCAAATCCAAGCCCTTTGGTCATAGGAGGAGCCAGCATTCGTAGTGCACTGGTCCCCCTCACATGCCCTAGGGGGCACTGCAGTGGACTTCATGGTGCACAGCTCCTTTACCTTGGGTGCTGAGCCCCCCAACCCCCCCCCCAAAACCCACTACCCACAATTGTACAACACTACCATAGCCCTTAAAGGGTAAAGGGGGGCACCTAGATGTGGGTACAGTGGGTTTCGGGTGGGGTTTGGAGGGCTCCCATTTACCAGCACAAGTGTAACAGGTAGGAGGGGGGATGGGCCTGGGTCCGTCTGCCTAAAGTGCACTGCAATACCCACTAAAAACTGCTCCAGGACCTGCATACTGCTGTGATGGAGCTGGGTATGATATTTGAGGCTGGCATAGAGGCTGGCAAAAAATGTTAAAAAATTTTTTTTTGGGTGGAGGGGGTTGGTGACCACTGGGGGAATAAGGGGAGGTGATCCCCGATTCCCTCCGGTGGTCATCTGGTCAGTTTGGGCACCTTTTCGAGGCTTGGTCGTGAAAACAATTTGGACCAAGTAAAATCGTCCAAATGCTTGCCAGGGACGCCCTTCTTTTTTCCATTATTGGCCGAGGATGCCCATCTCTTAACCACGCCCCCGTCCCACCTTCGGTACACTGCCAACAACCCCCCCCCCCCCCCGTGAACTTTGGTCGTCCCCATGACAGAAAGCAGTTGAGGATGCCCAAAAATCGGCTTTCGATTATGCCGATTTGGGCGACCTTGAGAGAAGGACGCCCATCTCCCGATTTGTGTCGGAAGATGGGCGTCCTTCTCTTTCGATTATGCCCCTGATATTGTACTTTTTCAGATTGTCTCTTATTTTTCCTACCTTCCTTGCTTATCTGTTCTCTTACAGATTTTTGTGTCATCTGTAAATAGCATAGTTTTCTTACAGTTCTTTTGATGATGCTGAAAATAAGGACATTTAATATTATCAACACCGGAACAAGGCCTTAAAGCACCCCAAAGTTCATTCCATTAGTCTCTGAGTGCTGTTGCTTAAGTAGCAACTAATGAAGGGAAGGGAGTTTGGATTTAGGTCACATTTTTCAGTTATAGATCATGTTATATTCAGGTAAAGTAGGTATTTTCCTGTCCCTACAAGCATTACAATCAAATTAGGTACCTGAGGCAATTGAGAGTTAAGTGACTTCACCAAGACCAAAAGGAGACACAGTGGGATTTTAAATGGTCTTCACTGGTTCTTCATCTGCTGCTCCTTCACTCCAGTTAACAACTATCTGTTATATTCCCACTCTAGCTAGATTGTTTACCATACTTCAATGTGGAACACTATCAAAGGGTTTACCAAAATTCAGAGCAGTCACATTTAGACTTTTCATTTGAACCTGCAGCAAACTATTATGCAGCACCTGAGGAATTTCCACTCTACTGAAATTCGGAGTTGGAATTCTCACAGTGCTACCAGCAGGGTTGAAAAGGAAGAGTCCATAGTGACATCAAGGGTTGCTGGGAAGGAGTGAGGTAAAGGATCACCTGGGGTCTGCCCACTCTCTGTGGGAAAGGGAGGGGTTATACTTTGGACAGGAATGGTGAAATATATAAAAAGTGAGGGAGTGTGACCAGAGGGACCTTTGGTTCCTGCCTCCTGCCAAGGGAGGATCTCAGACCTCAGGGAAAGTGTGAATATGTTGGAGAGATGAGGATTGGACTTCTGCTCGAAAGCAGAAGAATCTTATACCTTATCCAGAAAAGGAGGAGGTGCAAGGGAAATGAGATCCTGGAGGAAAAACACACCTCAGGATCGGGGGGGGGGGGGGGGGGGAAGGAGATGAGGGACCTTGTCCCTGGTAGTAGAGTTCAGATAACAGTGGGTATTTAGGGATAATGAAAGGGTCCTGAAGAGAAGGACTTGGAAATTCCTGAGATTTGGGCAGACACAATTTTTATGGATAGCAAAGGCAGTTAACAAAGGGAATCCTTTAATCTCATCAGTGAAGTAGAACTGTTTAAATGTACATAGTTTAAGCCTCTTCTCAGCTTTCCTGGGCATGTTGGCATTTTCAACTTTTTCAGAAAAATGAAAGTCCTTTGGTTGCACTTCTGCCCCCAAATTCTATAAATGGCACCTTAAATTGTGTGCACTAATTTGGCCACATTGCCAAATTGTGTACACAATTTAATTAACAAGCCAAACAGCGCCAATAATTAGTACTTAACAACCAATTAGCGGCACTAATTTGCTTTAATTAAAATTTACACACACAAATTTCTAGGTGTATTCTATAACTTGGTGAGCGTAAATTCTAATGCATGCAGCTGGAAAGGGGGTGTGGCCATGGGCGTGGAATGGGCAGGTTGTAGGCATTTCAAAAACTATTATGGAATATACTCCATCTGCACCTAGGTTAGGCGTAGGTATTTAGGCCTGGTTTTAGGTGGCCTAAATGGATGTGCCTAAATTTTAGTCATAAGAATGGCCTCTAAGCATATTCTATAAACTACACCTAACTTTAGGCGTAGTTTATAGAATCACGCTAAGCGCTTGGTTTTTCAGCACTGATTTTAAGGCACCATTTTTAGAATTTGGCCCCTGGTGTGGTATGAATTATTGATTACTTAACAGTTCATAACAGATTGTGGTGCCTTTATGGCCCCCTGGAGACAGCTCTGGTCCCAATCCACATCCCGCACTTGAATGGATTATAGACCCAGCCTCCCTCATGCTCAAGTGGACTATGGATGTGCTTACTAGCACTCTACCAAAACCCTCATCCACACCCTTGTCACCTCTCGTTTAGACTACTGCAATCTGCTTCTTGCTGGCCTCCCACTTAGTCACCTCTCCCCTCTCCAGTCCGTTCAAAACTCTGCTGCCCGTCTCATCTTCCGCCAGGGTCGCTTTACTCATACTACCCCTCTCCTCAAGTCGCTTCACTGGCTCCCTATCCGTTTTCGCATCCTGTTCAAACTTCTTCTACTAACCTATAAATGTATTCACTCTGCTGCTCCCCAGTATCTCTCCACACTCGTCCTTCCCTACACCCCTTCCCGTGCACTCCGCTCCATGGATAAATCCTTCTTATCTGTTCCCTTCTCCACTACTGCCAACTCCAGACTTCGCGCCTTCTGTCTCGCTGCACCCTACGCCTGGAATAAACTTCCTGAGCCCCTACGTCTTGCCCCATCCTTGGCCACCTTTAAATCTAGACTGAAAGCCCACCTCTTTAACATTGCTTTTGACTCGTAACCACTTGTAACCACTCGCCTCCACCTACCCTCCTCTCTTCCTTCCCGTTCACATTAATTGATTTGATTACTTTATTTATTTTTTGTCTATTAGATTGTAAGCTCTTTGAGCAGGGACTGTCTTTCTTCTATGTTTGTGCAGCGCTGCGTATGCCTTGTAGCGCTATAGAAATGCTAAATAGTAGTAGTAGTAGTAGTACTTACTAGCTAGTGCACTGTCATTACCAGTACACTAAGTGGTGAGCACATCCATAATGTTGGGAGGAATGGCCTAATGGTAAGTACAGAGGGCTTTGATCCTGGCAGCTCCTTGTGACCTTGGGTAAGTCACTAAGGGCATCTTTTACTAAGGTGCACTCATGTTTTTGGCCCACGCTAAAACTGTGGGCACGCTAAACATCAGAGATGCCCATAGGAATGCATTGGCGTCTCTAACATTTAGCACACCTACAATTTTGGCATGCACCAAAAACGTGAGCTTGCCTTAGTAAAAGACCCCCTTAACTCTCCATTGCCCCAGGTACAAAACTTAGATTGTGAGCCCTCTAGGGACAGAGAAAGTACCTGCATATAATGTGTACAGCACTGACTACATCTAGTAGCGCTATAGAAATGATTAGTAGTAGTAACATGGCAGCTCTTAGCACCTCCCAAACAGAAGACAGTAAGTGCTCCCATGGTAATTTTTTTAAATGGTCATGTGCTAATGCTTACATTAGCACACGGCCAGAAATAAAACAAATTCCATGTGAGAAATGGGTATAGACTGCGTGGGAAAGGCCCATGTAAGGGGGCACTACATGTATTTCATAGCATAGCTTAGTTAAAGGGCCCTTATGGTGGGATTCTATATATGGCGCCTAAAAAAATCCATGCAGAAAACATTTCCGCCTAACCTTATTCTATAAGCTGCACCTAAATATAGAATGCACATAGGTGGCAATCGTAGCACCTAAATCTATGCACCTCCATTTACACCAGCGAAAACATGACATAAATCCCGGCGCATAGATTTAGGCACAGAGGTCCATATTCTATAATGGCAGAACTAATACCATGCCCCCTTTTCCATGTGCACATTAGAAGTTAGATGTACTGCGTTACAGAATACGCTTAGCGAGCTGTGTGCATAAATTCTAATTATTGTTAATTAGTGCTCGTTATTGCTTGTTAAGTGCTATTATCAATGCTAATTAGCTTATTAAGCCAATTAAGTTGTGCGCATTGTTATAGAATACAATGCACACAACTTAATTGGCTTAAGCTAATTATCATTGATAACAGCACTTAATAATGAGCACTAATTAACAATAATTAGAATTTATGCACACAGCTCGCTAAGCGTATTCTGTAACACAGTACACTTGGATTTTGGCGCAGAACTCTAGGCGCGCTATATAGAATCCAGGGGTATAACTCTAAAAAATGTGTTTTATTAATATGTACTGGGCTTGTTAAAGTGTGTCAGGAGTAGGGTTTTACTGAAACTGAACACCTGGTTACTCATGCCACGCTGTTTCAGGCCAGCTCACATGTCTCTGCCACACACCTTCCTTATAACTCATTGCACAGTCCTCTCTCCAGATCTTGAGTCTCCCTGTAATGAGGCAGTTTTAAAACAGCTTTCAAATGTAATTATATAATGCCAACTGGGTTTGAAGGGGATTTTTGCCCTGTACTGTCCTTGTGGCACAGATCCTAAGTAAACAGGGCCTGCAGTGATTTAATATATTAATCCTTAATTACAGAAATTTGGCAGCTTTGTTACAGTTGCACGCTGTTCAAATGACTGCCATCATTTACACTAAATTTTTTATTAATTTCTGGTGCAATTCAGCTTCTTTGCCTTATGGTGAGTGAATTTATCATGTTTTATATATACTGTGGGGGTAATTTTATAAACTATGTCCAGCTTGTAAAGCGTGTTTTATAGGTGGGAAGTGGCATGTGTGTCTGTTCCCAGGGGCAGAGCTGTGAGGTCCACAAATACTTTAGAAAATATGCACAATAGTGCACAGAGCACACACAGAAAGTTGCACCTGCCCGGGACCAGCTGTAACATTGAGCAGAAGCATTTGTGCACTACTGGGATTCAGTCTAAGAGCCTGATTCATACAAGCATGTGCTGCCTTGATAAAATAAACCAAAATCCATAAAAATATAGGATTAAATTCTATAAATTGCATCTAAAAAAATTGGCTTTGAAAAAAATAGTTTAGTGCTATTCTATAAAGGGCGCTTAAAGTTAAGCACCATTTATAGAATAGCGCTTAGCGCCAGGAACTGTGGCAACATTTAGGCATGGCCATGTACACCAATGAAACCTTGGTGAAACTCCCCACACCTAAATTCAGCGCAGATCCCCTTTATTCTATAACAATGTGTATAAATTCAAAGAACATCCCTGATCTGCCCATGTCCCTCCCATGGTCACGCCTCCTCTTTGAACCCATGCGTAAAATTTACATGCAGATTCCATGCCTAAATTTATGTGTGTAAGTTTTTTAATTAAATCTAATTAGCACAAATTGCTTGTTAGGATCTCAATTAGCGCTAATTAGCTCATTGATTCAGTTGTTAAAACACATCACTGTGATGCGAGAGCTTCTGCCTTTTCAGTGACTGGAATTCTGATGTGGTATGCATTAACAGACAAGCACAGGAAACAAAAAAGTTCTAAAAACTCCAGAAGTCCAATATCTTCCAAATGTAAAAAGTTTTACAACACAAACCATGAGTCTTTTTGACTCACACGCTGCATTGCTGCTGTTAGCGTTAGCGTTAAAGCTGGCATTCAGGTTCTTCTTCCTATTGGTTTTGTAGCAGAGTGAAGTTACGACCCCTGAGGAAGGCTCATTGCCAAAACACAGTCCGTGTTGGGTCTGGATGTTTTATACTGTCCTTATTGGAGAATAAAACTTATTACATTTGGAACATACTGTACTTCTGGAGTTTTTGAAACTTTTTGTTTGCTTCCACCTGCTGCTTGTTTGTTTGATTGCTGGGGAAGCATCTGTCCCTTTTTGTTTGATGAATGCATTAACAGGACATTTACGTTTATGTACTGGTGCTCTTCAATTTAAAAAGCTGCTGAAGACTCTGTTGTTTGTGGAGGTCTTTTTATAAGGATGTTTCTGTTTACAGTGGGATTTGGAGTGGTACTGTTTTTGTTTTGATGACTTTATCTGTGTTTTGAGATGGTTAATGTAGCACTAGTTTTAATGCACATAAGCACCACATATAGAATCTGGCCCACAGCTCATAAATTAGGCTCATAAATCTAGGTAAATGAATGACAGGCCTAAATTTATGAGTAGTGCAGCCAGTGGGGCTCTTCCAAAAACAAACAGGAGGACGAAAAGAAAGATGAAATGCTTTATTCCTTAAAGTGCCTGACACGGCACCTTGTTTCGTCTAAGTGCCTGCCTCAGGGGTCTTGATATAGTTTGTCAATGTCTTTAAGCTTATGTGATTGAAACACACGCTATCTGTTCTCTGTTGTCTCCAGAAGCATTCCGTGCCAAGAAGTACCCATGTGGGTACTTTTATATGTAGCGAGCTACAGTCTTCCATTTCTGCGGCTTCTCTTCTAGGCCTAAATTTATGAGCATAACCTTTAAACTCTTAAATTAAGATCAAATTTTTCACTGAAAAATTATACTCCTAAATTCAGCTGAAAATAGGGCACAAATTTAGGAGTCTAACTTAGGGCCCTGTTTACTAAGCTGCACAAAGGCATACTAGTGTTTTTAGCGCACGCTAAACGCTAAAGATACCCATAGGAATATATGGGTGGCTCTTGCATTTAGCCCGTGCTAAAAACACTAGTGCACCTTAGTAAACAAGGCCCTGTGGGCCCCTTTTGCAAAGCTACGGCAAAAGGGGACCTGCGTTGGTTTCAGTGCATGCATTTGATGCACGCCAAGGCCCCCTTTTACTGCAGCAGGTAAAAGGCAGGTCTTTCTTTTTTTCAGGAAATGGCCATGCGGCAAGTGAAGCACTTGCCACCCAGCCATTTGTTTTGGGGGGAAGCACTTACTGCCACCCATTGAAGTTCTGGTAAGGGCTCCCATGCTAATTTGGAGGTAACCGAGCAGCGCGTGGCACTGCCCAATTACTTCTGGGTATACACCGGTGCTACAAAAATTAAAATATTTTGTAATATTTTATAGCGCTGGATATGATGCATGCTGGGGGGTGGGAACTATCACCAAGCTGCTGCTGTAGCCCGGCGGTACTTCCCTCTTAGCGAGCAGTATGGCCGCTTTGTGCTTACTGCTGCTTTGTAAAAGAGGCCCTTAGGCATATACATTTTTGAGCTCAGCTTTTTTGAATATTAAGCCTAATATGTTTTTATGTACCATTAGATAGGAGCAGGAATCATTCTATTTCAATAATGGAACCATACGGTTCCTTTCACTCCCAAGCTCCTCATCAATCTATTTTCAATACAAGAGCCAGAGCAGTTGTTTGAAACATGATACTGGGTTGTGCTCTTTTTGAAGTTCATTACAATTTTCATCTGGCAACGGGGGTTCAAGACTGAAGCCTTTTTTAAGCGCAAGTGATTGCTTCAGCTCCTTTCAGATAAAGAACTGTGAATATTTTTGAACATTTCAAATAGATGTATACTTGAAAAACAATTTTGCTGGATATTTTTTATGCAAATAAAATGGATTGATGAGCATTTTGGGAGCGTAAGGAACTGTATGGTTCTATTATTGAAATAAAATGGGTTTTCCTTCTATCTAATGGTCCATAAAAATATTATTTTTCTGAGTGAACTACAATTGTTTGAATTGAAATTTACATTATATTATTGAAGTATATTTGTATGTATGTGTTTTGGATTGTAGAGGATCACATGTACTTGGGATTTTTTTTAATGTTTCAGCCTTTATGAAATAGGCAACTTTTATCATTGCCAAAGGTGTTCTGTTATTAAAATTCTGACTCTTACTTACAGAAGACAGATCTAAAATGTCAAGTGAGAGAGCATACTGATGGCTGAAGTCATTACCCAATGATATTGAATGATATTGAGATACTAGTTGATGTAGAAGGGCTTTTTCAACAGTGCGTCTAAGTTGGACTTTAGACGTTTTGCACTAAACGTACCAAATCCAAATAGGAAATATATCCATTTTCAAAAAAAAAATTTTAAATCTATCTTTTATTTTTTTGAAAATACTGTTTCGAACAAGGTTTTATGCTTTGTGCGTTTATCTTTGTAGGTCATTTTGGAAAAAAAACTTCACAAGTTAAAAGCACATAAAATCAAGCCATTGGGATGTAGGAGGGAGCCAGCATTTTTAACAGACCTCCCAGAAGAGCAATAGGGCATCCTAGGGGGCACTGCTGTGGATTTTATATAAATGCTCCCAGGTTGCTGCTAATTGGGTTTCTGCCAGGTTCTTCTGACCTGGCTTGGTCACTGTTTGGAAAACAGGATACTGGGCTAGATGGACCATTGATCTGACCCAGTATGGCTACTTATGTTCTTATCTGAGCATTGCTCCTTTATCTTGTCTGCTGAGCCCTCCAAAACCCACCCAAAACCCAATACCTCCAACTGTACACCACTACAATAGCCCTTATGGGTGAAGGATACACCTATTTGTGGGTACAGTTGGTTTCTGGTGAGTTTTGGAGGACTCAGAGTTTCCACCACAAGTGTAACAGGTAGGAGAAGGTATAGGCCTTGGTCCACCTATCTAAAGTGCACTGCACCCACCACTAGACTACTCCAGGGACCTGCATGCTGCTCTAATAGACCTGGCTATAACATCTGAGGCTGTCAAAGAGGCTGGTGAGTACTATTTTATTCAGATTTTTAGGGGGAGGGGAGGGGAAGAAAGGGGCTATACTTGGCTATAAAATCAAATTTACACTTTTTACCCCAGACAAATCATCAAGTTTCACAATTTGTGGGCAATGTTTGAACAGGTGAAGGTGTAGCTCCTTGTGACTACTACTACTACTACTATTTAACATTTCTAGAGCGCTACAAAGTGTACGCAGCGCTGTACAAACACAGAAGAAAGACAGTCCCTGCTCAAAGAGCTTACAATCTAATAGACAAAAAGTAAAGCATTTAAATTTAAAATATTTAAGCAGTCAAGCACAAGAGAACAGTCACAGAAGGACAGAAGATGTTGAAGGGTGGTCAGTGTGATTAGGTGTAACTCTGGTTGGAGTAGTGGGAGAAGGTGATAGAAGAATAGAAATGGGTGAGGTAAAGTAATGAGTGGGTTGATAGGGAGGTTATATAAGACATGTCACTCTAGGGGTGGGTGGGTAGAGGGGTAGGGTGGGTAGGATTAAGTCTAAAGCACAGGGTCACTTAACCCTCCATTGGATCTGGTAGAAATGTAAAGTGTAAGCCCTCCAGGGACAGGGGAATTCTCACTATAACTAAATGTAACGTTTCTTGAGCTACAATTGAAAAAGGCATGAGTTAAATCTAAAATCTTCCCCCCCCCCCAAAAAAAAAAAAAAAACCCTTACATGATATTTTTTGCAGGGGCAGCAGCATTCCATTTTCCTTAAGAAGAGATCATTGGGGATCAGAATATGTTGCTATACACCAGAATTAAGGATACTGAGAAGGGTATGGATTAGATTTCAACGAAAGTCAGAGGGTCATAGGTTTGAATTTCTTGGTTTGCTCACGGTCAACATGGCAACTGACTTAGGGCTCCTTTTACAAAGCAGCGCTACCACTTAGTGTGCACTGAATGCAAAGAAGTCCATAGGAATTGAATAGGCTTATTCACATTCAGCATGCTGCTAATCAGTAGCACCACTTTGTAAAAGGAGCCCAGAGTTTATTAATGCAGGAATCCACCTTAGAGAGCTGTAAAATTACTCCAGGATATGCTGGATACTTTGTAGTGAACCTTATGTATTTATTTATTTATCTATTAGAATTTAGCTCACAACTTCTCAGTAGTAGCTTCCCCTCCCATGTCTAAACATTTTTGAATTTGGAGTATTGTGTTCTGCACTGGCAAAATTCCAGAATGCCTAAAGTTCAAAGTCATGAGCCTAAAAGTGAAAGCTCAGTTTTGTAACTCATTAATTTCTCTGTCCTTAAAATAATAAGCTAGCAGGGATATCGTTATAAGAAAAGGGACTGGAAAATACCTTGAATTTATTAGTATCTGTTCAAAATAAGTCCAGTCATACTAGAAGGATTACACTCTCTTTAAAGTTGACCTATTGACCATGGAAATGTAATGACCTAGGAAAGGACAGAAGAGTATAAGGTAAAGGAAATGATAGTGTACCCTGGTCTCCTTAGTCCGAATACCAGCTCATCGTGGGTCAGAGGGTACCCGATACCAGGGCTACAAAGCACTGCCGCTTTCCTAGTTACACACACTGAGCTGGGCGCAGGCTAGAGCCGGATAAAAATCCGGAAGGCCATAGGTTATTAAGCCAGGGCTTTTAATACACTCCACTCACTTTTCGCACTCAGTTCTGAGGGCAAATAGATTCTCACTCTCATGCAAAGAAAAGACTCAAATCCAGGTATTTACGCAAACAAACAGGAACTTTACTATAACTCTCTACAACAGGCAGTTCAAAATCCTTCCTGGTATAAGTCAAATCAATTTGTAATCCAGTTTGATATCAGATGCAAACAATAAGTCCAAAAGCCAAACACAGAGATATGGTGTGCCTTCTCAAGTGCAATTTATAATCCTACAGTTTGTATATATTTACAGCTCCTCCTGTCCATTCCTTCTGGGTGAAACAACCTAAGGCTGTGCCTTCTGCACTTGTGTGGCAAGCAGATCTTCCTTTGGATCAGACCCTCTTGTCTGTCCACACTCTCCTCAAAAAGATGTACCTCTATGAGCTAATACCCTTTCTCCGAACAGGTTCTTTTCTGTTCCTGCTCACAGTTGGGATCCCCTACTTCCATAGGCGCCCCGTATAAGAGGCTTGGGGAGGCTAAGCCTCCCCAGCCAAATCGTGGACTTCCTTGGCTGCTGGCCAAGGTGGGGCGCAGGGGGAGTGGTCGCTCCCCCAAACAGATGACCGGTCTCTGCCTCCCGCCCCCGTCGCTCTCACCCATCAACATGGTCAGTCCGTGAAGCGTTCTCCCTCGCTCCGACGCCGGCGATTCACACAGAAGCCAGCCTTAATCTGCCTGCGTCGGAGCCTCTCCCTCAGATGCATCCCGCCTCCTGTAATACAACTTCCTGTCTTACGCAGAGGCGGGACCCTCCCCTCAATAACTCTGGAGAGTTCTCTCATGCTCTTTAGTAATCCCCATTCTAATAGAGGATTACAATAATTTCAGTAATTTGTTGGAGAAAATGTGGGAAGCAGCATAAAAGAAAAGAAAATCACTCTAGCATGTGTATCCATACATGTGGAGTTAGAAAGTACTACAAGAATGAAATAGAGCCACATGGAAGCAGATAGCTACTGTTCCTTTGCCACTCTGATTCTTCCCACCTACCCCTAGATACTCCTGTCCTCCCACCCTCTCACTGAGAAGCCAAATATCTGCTTCCTCCTACTTCCTGGCCAGGCTCATGGTTTCACCTGCAAAACACATTTTACAGATATACAGGACCCAATACAGTTCAAGCCACATATCTGAGTTGGGGAACAAGACAAGGCAAACACACCTTAACGTGTCAATCTCCCTCCCCCCTCCCCATTTCAGTGCCATATTAATAAGCTTGTGTACATGTGAATACATAAATATTAGGCATAACAATACCAGGTTACACTAGCACTCTATAATGGAACCTAGGCTCTAGGTTCTGATACAGACTAAGCTCCTACTGTACAGCCTTAGGGCACCTAAATGAAGGCACCCACTTATAGAATTACCCTGCTAGTGGCCGCTGTTAAATGTGTACACCCTTTTGAACTGATGCAAACGTGCCACGCAGTTCTGAAAATGTTTCTGAACTACCGCAGGAAACTGGCAGCTCTCGTAACAAGCCAAACAGAAGGAGTAGGAGGAACTGAAAAATTGGCAAAACCCCTAGTCCAGCATTTTCTCATGTATTAGCTCATTCGTGTTAAAAAAAAAAGTCTTTTATTAGCTTGGCTGGGTTCATCTTGAAAACGTTTTTCTTCCCTTTTGCTATGACTTGAGAAGACTCCAACTGACTACAAGGTTCAATTCTCTAGAGAGGAAGAGTATGAAACAACTGGGGCAATTCAATAAATTCTAAACGTAGGTGCCACTTACACGTGTCAAAGGCGCCATTAAATAACAGTTAGGTGCCTGTGTGCACTAGGCACTCTTTTAGAAGGTAGCGCCTAAGTGTCACAGGGACCAAATTTCAGATCACAGGAGGGAGCCCAGCTAACTCCCACGGTCAGTGGTCAGCATGGGTATTCAATTCCAGGCCATCTCCAGTGACCTGAATTGATTGGTTTGTTTTTGGCTGGTTTAAACTTAACTATCTGAGTTAATATTCGGAGATAGTCGGTTACATTTAAACCAGCCAAAGATATTTCAGCTGTTTAAGCATCACAATGTGGCTGCTTACAATATTCCGCCAGTGTCATTATGCTCATATTAGCCCTCTCCTCAAGTCACTTCACTGGCTCCCTATCTGTTTCCGCATACAGTTCAAACTCCTCTTATTGACTTATAAGTGCATTCACTCTGCAGCTCCTCAGTACCTCTCCACTCTAATCTCTACCTACATTCCTCCCCGAGAACTCCGTTCACTGGGTAAATCTCTCTTATCTGCACCCTTCTTTTCTACCGCTAACTCCAGACTCCGTTCCTTTTATCTTGCTGCACCTTATGCCTGGAATAGACTTCCTGAGCCAGTACGTCAAGCTCCATCTCTGGCCGTCTTCAAATCTAAGCTAAAAGCCCGCCTTTTTGATGCTGCTGTTAACTCCTAACCCTTGTTCACTTGTTCAGAACCCTTATTTTATCATCCTCACTTTAATATTCCCTTATCTCTTGATTGTCCTGTTTGTCTGTCATAATTAGATTGTAAGCTCTGTCGAGCAGGGGCTGTCTTTTCATGTTCAGGTGTACAGCGCTGCGTACATCTAGTAGCGCTATAGAAATAATGAGTAGTAGTAGTAGCATGAATATTTGGGGATAGCTGGCTATATCGCCTGATATAGCTGGATATCTCTTAGCCACTAACTGGGGATATTCTCCGCTGAATATCACCGGATAGCCGGTTAAGTGCCATTTAACCAGCCAAGTGCCGTTCCTGGCAGGTTAAATGTTTTTGAATATCGGGGAGGGGTTGGATAGTGTCCAACTTCAATGGAGGCGTACATGTGGGCAGGCTGTGGGCATGTCTTCCAGTTATACTTGTGGTTTATAGAATACTGTAAATTATGTGTCACTTGGCATGGTTAGGTGTGCCAATTTATGCCTGCCATTGACATGATGTAAAAGATGTGCCTAAACATGGGGTGTGCCAATGCCAACATACACTAGTATTCTATAATGGAATTGTGATGCCATGATGCCATTATAGAATGGGCAGTAAGTACACAGCATTGGAGTGTCTACATTGAGGCGCTGATTTATAGAATTGCCTCAAAAGCCTTCAGAAAAAAATAATCTCAGACAGGATACTGCTCACTTCTGTGCACTTAAAAATGGGGGCCTTTTACTAAAGTTCATTAAGATTTTGCATTTAACGTGCACAGTATTTAGGACTTATTTATTTTTTATTTTGCAGGTCTCATGCTAATTTTTCCATTAGTATGTGGGACTTGCAAAAAATTAATGCAGGAGCAATTACCGCCTCGTATTTAAGAGGCACTAAGTGCTTCTGCATTAGCTCAGTGTTAGCCAGTTATTTCGCACTAATGCAAACGTGATAGCTGGTTAATGCTTCCACACCTATTCTCCACCCATGACAAACACACACTCTAAAAAAAATAATTTAAAAAAATGTTTTATTTAAGTAATTTTTTATAATACAATTCCAAGAATCATTTTGAAGCACTCCACAAAATCATGTACGGCATAGTCCCAGGATACATGACAGACCTTATAGACTTATCAATAAGAAACAAAGTCAGATCGTCAAGATCCTACCTAAACCTACACTACCCAAATTGCAAAGGACTGAAATACAAAACAACTTATGCAGCCGGCTTCTCCTACATAAGCGCACAACTATGGAATGGCCTCCCAAAAGCTGTGAAAACAATCCACGACCACTTGAACTTCAGGAAATCACTAAAAAACCTACCTCTTCAAATAGGCCTACCCCAACGACCCCACGTAACCCTCTTCACCTACCAACACAGCATGACTATGATCGAACAGGACATCACGCAATCTTCATCCATTCCGACCCTCCAGTTATACCTCATATGATCACTATACAACTTTGTATTTGTTATCCACCAACTGGGCAAATGCCTTTGACGGTACTATGTAAGCCACATTGAGCCTGCAAATAGGTGGGAAAATGTGGAGTACAAATGCAACAAATAAATAAATAAAACAACTGATAGAAGGCTGCAAGCGGCATGAGAACATCACACCCTTCCTGCAAAAACTACACTGGCTACCAGTACCTTACAGGGCTAAATTTAAAACTCTCTGTTTCGTTTTCAAGGTCCTCAGACAAAATGGGCCAGAGTACTTAAAGAATAAGTTATCCCTTTATACACCTTTAAGACCTCTAAGATCCTCTCGAGGATCATCACTATCTGTACCCTCATCAAAAGAAATTGTACAATGTGATACCCACCAGCGAGCTTTCTCAGGAGTAGCCCCCATGCTCTGGAATTTACTCAGTCTTTTCTCTTGTTTAACTGTACAAAGAACTTGCCTTGAGTTAGCCACCCATCTAGTTATCCCAACTGACTCTGTACTACCCATCTTGTTCTCACCATATATCTGTTCTTGGTCCCTCAGCTATATGGTAAGCCATATTGTAGAAAATCTTTAGCATCATATCTGTGTTAGTTGAATGTTCTAATGCATACTTATTGGGTGTATTATTAGTATTATGCTAACATTGTATTATATCTCTGGTATTTGAATTCCAGTGCTGTTAAATCTGTATATTTTTGATACTGTTTCATGGTAGTTCTATTATTAAGTTTCAATTTACTGTTTTCAAGTTTACCTCATTTATTGTATTTATGATTATATTTGGTTATTTTACTTTTGTTATACTGTTAAAATTGTAAGTTTTATGTTAAACTGTACCTGCTTTACACCACCTAGGCAGTTAATAAATCCCAGTAAATAAAATAAATAAGTATAAAAGACAGAGGTTCCTTCAACAAAATATATAGAAGAAAATGTTTTATAAAAATAAAGAAAAAAATATATGAACGCTCTTCATCTTACAGTCCACAAATGGGAGGACAGCAAGGCACAATTCCAGGAAAACTTCCCATAAAACAATGAGGAAAAGAGAAGAAGACAATATAACCCATGATTCATTTAACTACAAAGTTGAAGTTGATGGAACCTTCATAGGAGGGGAAGAGGAAGTCACAGTTTTTTTTCTGAACATTTTTGGAGCAAGTCTATAAATTAGCACCTCAATTTTGGCATTCCAATGCCATGTACTTAGTACCCATTCTATAATGGCATTTTGGTACCAAGATTCCATTATAGAGTACTAGTGTATGTTGGCATTGGCACACCCATGTTTAGGCACACTATCTTACATCATCTCAATATGGCAGGCTTAAGTTGACACACCTAATTACGCCAAGTGACATGCATAATGTACAGTATTCTTTAAACTACACATGTAACTGGGAGACACACCCCTGGCCCACCCATACTCTGCCTACATATATGCCTCCCATGCGGCTGGATGCTATGACACTTAGATGCTACCTCTTCCTAGAATACCAACTAGTGGAAGAGTATGCACCAGGATCGAGCAGTATGTACTTTGCCGATGCGCATAGGAGGAGTTTGAGTGCAGAGGGGGAAGGCACATAAGTACATGGATAAATGATACAATATTAGAATTTAGACATGTTCTAGCTGAAAACCAAGTGCCAGCACTTACACTAGTTATAGGGCTGCTATCAGAAAATGTTACACGAACATTGACTGCTTTGATTCATTATGCATGGAATGGATGATCATCTATATTTACAGTTTTAAAATAAATAAAAATGTATTTTTAAAAATAAAATTAAACAACCTAACTTACCTTGCTCTCGCTCACCCAGGCCTGGGAACTCAGACTCCTGCCCATTCTTGCTTTTCACCACTTCACCTGCAATCTAGCTTTCAGACTATTGGTTCGGCTCTGCCAAAGGTACACAGAGCTACTACTGATGTCCTGCCAAGGTGTTTATAGCATTCACATGCAATTAGCAGTTTTTTGGCACCCTAACCAGGTCACTTTTCAGAAAATTAGATACAGGTACAATGAGTCCCTGTCCAGTAAATCTTGCCGGCTAAGTGGGTACCTGAGCCAGGGAGAAATGTCAGAATGGAAAACAAACTGCCCATGCAAACCCTATGGGTAGTTTCTCCCCATAGGGTTTGCCTCAGTAATGAAAGAAAAGTGAAATGCATCCTTTATCTTTTGAGCATTGTATCATAAAAAAAAAGTACTCACACAAACATGCACCTGCTTTTTTGTGCAGACAGCACTGGTGTAGCCAAATGGCAATTTTTGGGAGAGTTAATGAACAAAATGGGTGGGCACAATGCATTTCCTCTCTGCTCCCCCCTCTCTGTCTCCCAGCTCATCCTAAAATTTAAACTTAAAATTTAAAATTTAAATTTGAACACATCACGTTCAAAATATGCACCCTAATTCACAAAATCATTCACGGAGATGCACCAGCCTACATGTCAGACCTGATAGACTTACCACCCAGGAATGCCAAAAGATCATCCCGCACATTCTTTAACCTACACTTCCCTAACTGTAAAGGTCTAAAATACAAACTAATGCACGCATCAAACTTTACCTACTTGAGCACACAGTTATGGAACGCATTGCCGCGCAACTTAAAAATGATTTACGAACTAACAAACTTTCGCAAACTACTGAAGACCCATCTCTTTAACAAGACATAGCACAAAGATCAACCAATGTGAATACACACAACTCTTCCACATATATTCAGAACTGTCTTACATCATTTACTTGTTATATTACTATCATGTTTGATCATTATCATGTAGGCCAAGATCCTTCTGTAACACTAAATGTCTATTTTCTATTATACTTCCACTATTCATGATGTATTGTAAGCCACACTGAGCCTGCAAAGAGGTGGGAAAATGTGGGATACAACTGCAATAAATAAATAAATACCTTAGCTGGTGGGAATCCTCAGGCCTTGCCAGCTGAAGACATCTGAACCTCAACATAATTCCCCACAGAAAACCTCAGCAGTCAGCGGCAGTTCTCCCAGTCACCAATGCAGGCACCTTGTGCATGTTCAGTTCTCACACACAAACTTAGCATGTTTTGGGTGCTGGTTTTGGCAGCTCAGGACACTGCCACTGACTGCTGAGGTTGGCTCAGGGGAGTTATGGTGGGCTTCACACATCTTCAGCTGGTTGGGGCTGGGGGGATCCTTGCCAGCTACAGCAAGGATGCACCTGAGCTGAATGGGGATGTGCCCAGGCTCTCTTGGGCCCTCCTGAGCTTATGCCCTGGCAGGTAGTTTTGATTATCCAAAACTAATTGTGTGTAGTTTTGTCCCCTGTCCTGAAAATGCCTCTTAAAATGCACAAGGGCCCTGATGACTAAGGCACGCTAGCATTTTTAGCGTGCACTAAATGCTAGAGACATCCATAGGAATATATATTTTTTTAATTTCCACTTTGCTCATGCCTTTTTCAGTAGTAGCTCAAGGTGAGTTACGTTCAGGTACACTGGATATTTCTCTGTCCCAGGAGGGCTCACAATCTAAGTTTGTACCTGAGGCAATGGAGGGTTAAGTGACTTGCCCAAGATCACAAATCTAAGTTTGTACCTGAGGCAATGGAGGGTTAAGTGACTTGCCCAAGATCACAAGGAGCAGCAGTGGGATTTGAACTGGCCACCTCTGGATTACAAGACCAGTGCTCTAGCCACTAGGCCACTCCTCCGCTCCATATAGGGGTGTCTATAGTGATTAGCGCATGCTAATGTTTAGCACACATTAAAAACACTACCGCTGGTTTAAACATAACTGGCCAAGTCGATAGCGCTGGCCAGTTAAGTTTAAAGCAGCCAAAATGTTACCTGCTATTTCGGCTGGCTAATTTGGCCACCAAACTTAGCTGGTGATGGCCTGAATATTAGCAGATAGTCATTTATATTGCATGATCTCCCGCTGAATATTGACGAATAGCCGGTTAAGTGCCATTTAACCCGCCAGGAGCCAGTTAAATGGTTTTAAATATTGGGCAGATTATCATCAATAGTCATAGGAGTCCTTTTACTAAGGTGCGCTGAAAAATGGCCTGCGCTGGTATAGACGTGTGTATTGGATGCGCTCAGGACCATTTTTTGGAGCACCTGCAAAAAAGGCCTTTTTTTGGGCCTAGTGGTAAGGTCTCACATGTTAACCGGGTGGTAATGGTCTATGCACGTACCATGCCGTTTACTGCCCAGTTAGCGCCACATACCAGAAATTTTCTGGTGCGTTTAGGGGATGCACGTAAAAAATGAAATTAGCACCCGGGCCACATGGTAGCTGGGCAGTAGTTCAAAAATTGATGCACGTAGGATGCATGTAGGCTCCTACGAGGCTTAGTAAAAGGGCCCCATATTGTCATTTTGAGGCTTTCATAACAAATCCCCATTATTATATAAGGCTGTTTTGCATGCTTTATATTCCACATCATAAGGATGGCCCCGTGAATGAAAATTAGAGGATAATATCTTTGATTCCTGTTGCTAATCTATTGAGAGTCCAACCTTCTATTCTGTAAAATGGAAGGCTTAGGATGGAAACTGTTAAAATGCAAAAAGGAGGTTTGTGACACATTTTATTTGACAAAAAGAAACATTTCTTTCTCTTGTAGTGAACACATCCACAAAAAATATGATCCACTTGCCATGATGAAAAGTAAATTTGATATTCTTCTCACAGCTGTTTAGCCACTTGCTAAAATTCTTCAAAGAATTAGTGCTGCTTAGCCATATCCTAAAAATCATTGGGGTCTCCTGCATTAACTTTTTACCAGTACTGCGCATTAATGTGAACATTAGCGCACGGCTGGAAAAAATATATTAAAAAAGCCTGCAATTATGCTGCACTGAATCTGCCTTAGTGTACAGAAAAGTCCCACAGGAATGCGCCAAAGCCGGATTCTAGCACAGTTTAGCAAAAGGACCCCAAAAGATTTAAGGCATACAAGGAGAAATATAGATGACTAGTAAAAGTCATTGAATGTTCATGCGTTTACCATAACACTAGGGATACCAGTTCACACAATATTAATTGCACATCTTGAGTTAGTTCAGAATCTTGTCTTTTGTATCTCTGAACAAGTAATTCCAAGACTGCAAGTCCAGAGATGTAATTGAGATAAAACCAGAAATGACTGAGCCTTCCAGACAACATGGAGTCAGTTGGCAACCTTAAATAACACTCCAGGGTCAGAGAGAAAGGAGAGAGAGTTGTAAGGGCACATTGAGGAGGTCACCTATCTGGTCATAAAATAACAACACATATACCATAAATTATCTCTACTGTTGTATACTGTATTCAGGTCAGCAACTCTGCTTCAGGACTACATTTGCCACTATAGAGGCTAAAAATCTATGTTAAAAGTTAGGAGATATCAACAAATAAAAGAGTCTTCAAAAAAGCTCTCTATTTATGAGTTATTAGTGAGACAGGGAAGAAGTAATTCATAGTTTATCAGTGTTACACTGCCTCCCAAATCTCCCTCTACTCAAGAACCACTTCCCTGTCCCTTTTTAAGAATACACATTTTCCTTATTTAGTGGCCTAGTGGTTAGGGTGGTGGACTTTGGTCCTGGGGAACTGAGGAACTGAGTTTGATTCCAGGCACAGGCAGCTCCTTGTGACTCTGGGCAAGTCACTTAACCCTCCATTGCCCCATGTAAGCCGCATTGAGCCTGCCATGAGTGGGAAAGCGCGGGGTACAAATGTAACAAAAATAAAAAAAATAATCCATTGTATAGCATAGAAGAGAGGTAAGATAGGGGAGGTATGATATTGATATTCAAATATTGGAAGGTATTAATAATTACCAAAAAGCAGCCTTATTTCAAGGGAGAGAATTCTCTAGAACAGCCATGATATGAGGCTTCAAAGGGGTGGACTAAGGAGGAATGCCAGGAAATATTTCTTTCACAAATAGGATGGTAGAAGCTTGGAATGCTCTCCCAGAATGATTGGTAGACTTCAAGAAAGCTTAGGACAAGCAAAAATGACCCTTAGTTGCTAAAAGCGGAGAAGGAAAAAGGCATAGCCTAGCAACATATACTTTAAGTATTCATGGTGGTATATTCACCTGATTCAACAATGGATTTGGTGGCTGCCAGAATGTATGATCAGAGGGTGAATATGAACTGTTAGAAGTTCCTGACAGGCTGCAATGGTAGAATCAAGTAGCAGTTGGTTTATGTAGCAGGTTGCAATTTTGTACTATCTAGAAGTTCTAGTGAAAATGCAGACACTCATGTAGCTAGATGCACGTATATGTCTGGAGACACAAGGGAGCTGAGGGTTCACTCCTAACAGCAACTATTTAGCTTTAGATCAATCGTGATCAGAGCAGTTGGGTCTGTCTAGCAGGACACAAGGTTTTTTTTAGCTAACTAGAAGAGGAAACGCAAGGGCTCATGTAACCAAGTCTGTCTTGCAGGCTACACAAGGGACAAAGTAGGGAACCTAAAAAATACTACTACTTATCATTTCTATAGCACTACTAAAGGTTTACAACGCTGTACACTAAACATGTATAAGATAGTCCCTGCTCAACAGAGTTTACAAGCTAATCAAGACAGACAAATAAGGGATTATAGAATTAAGTATGGTGGTGGGAATAATTAAACCATACATAGGGACTGAAGAAGTGAATAGGAGTTAGGAGTTAAATGCAGCCTCAAAAAGGTGGGCTTTTAGCCTAGATTTGAATATGGCCAGACGTATCGACTCAGGAAATCTATTCCATGCATACGATGCAGAAAGATAAGGAACAAAGTCTTGAGTTGGCAGTGGAGGAGAAGAGTACAGATTAGAGAGATTTACCTGATTGAGTTCCTGGGGAGGAGTGTAGGAAGAGGTAAGAGAGGAGAGATACTGAGTGACTGCACTTTTAAGTCATTAAGAGGAGTTTGAACTGCATGTGGAAATGGATAGGGAGCCTATGGAATGACTTGAGGAGAGGACTAATGTGAGCATAGTGACACTGGTGGAATCTAAGTCGTGCAGCAGAATTTTGAACAGATTGAAAAGGAGCGAGATGGCTTAATGGGAGACCTGTGAGAAGCAAGTTGCAGTAATCTAAGCGTGAGGTGATGAGAGTATGGATAAGGGTTTTGGTAGTATGCTCAGAAAGGAAAATGATTGGGCAATGACCATGCTGATACTGCTGGCTATTTAGATCATTACACAGGCTTGTCCTTAGATGTGGGTAAGAAGGCTGCTAGAAGGGCCTCTCCTCTACCCAAAATACCAGTGGATTACTACTACTACTTATCATTTCTATAGCACTACTAGACGTATGCAGCGCTGTACACTTGAACATGAAGAGACAGTCCCTGCTCGACAGAGCTTACAATCTAATTAGGACAGACAAACAGGACAAACAAGAGATAAGGGAATATTAAAGTGAGGATGATAAAATAAGGGTTCTGAACAAGTGAACAAGGGTTAGGTGTTAAAAGCAGCTTCAAAAAGGTGGGCAATAGCTTAGATTTGAAAACGGCCAGAGATGGAGCTTGACGTACTGGCTCAGGAAGTCTATTCCAGGCATAAGGTGCAGCAAGATAAAAGGAACAGAGTCTGGAGTTAGCAGTGGAGGAGAAGGGTGCAGATAAGAGAGATTTACCCAGTGAATGGAGTTCCCAGGGAGGAATATAGGGAGAGATGAGAATGGAGAGGTACTGAGGAGCTGCAGAGTGAATGCACTTATAGTGCATACAAAACACTATTTTGTAGCTAGCCCCACCTAAAAGCAGTCCTTTTGGTCACGTAGTTAATTGGGTGCTGGCACTAAATATCAGCTGGCACCCACGTAGATTTAGATTTAGATTTTATTATTTATAATCTGCCCTTATCCAGGGCAAGGTGCAAAATACACTCATAAGATTCATAAAAACATACAACACAAAGAAAAATTAACTAAAAACAAAAATCCATACACAGCTTCTGGGTGATGACCAATGTGGAATGTGCACTCCTCCTTCCCATTCTCCTCCCCCCCCCCCCCCCCCCGTGATCATACCCCTCTCTTGACTCCCCTCCATGATCAGAATCCCCTTTCAATTCTGACACCTCATCCTGAACCCCCTGCCGATTCTGACCCCCTCCTGAACCCTCCCCTAGAGATCAACTCCCTCCCCAGGATCAATCCCACCTGAGACCAGGCCTATCTACATTCCTGATACCCACTCACTCCTGTCCCTAGCAGCTGCATAATTTAAAATGGCTGCTGCAAGCTCTAATGGTAGTCTCATGGTTCTACAGCAAGAGATCAGCCATCCATATATGAAATATCAGCTAGGACCAACATATGTACGAGTGGTCTTCAGCAGTTTAGTCAGAACCAGATATTCAATGCTGTTGTCCAGACAGGGTCTGTCATTGAAAAAAGGAGGAGTTAGTGGTTGCTGAGGAAGGGCAGACTGGAGGGGACTTTTGGCCCTTATCTGCCTTCATGTTTCTATGTTTCTATACAGGTCTATCTTTGCTGGCAATGGTCAGTGTTTAAAAACATGCTGACCATCAGAGGCTGAATATTAACCCGAATGTTTTTAACAGCATATAAAAATTCAGATAATTCTATTCAAGATGAGTTTCTACTGGAAGCATATCCATAATCATGGATCAGCTGAGTTAAGAAGAAATTTATGAGAAGATTTTAACCAAGTAAACAAGGCAGGTGAAATTTCAAGCTTATTTATATATATTTAGCTGTGCAGAAAAGTACTAAATTCTTTGGTCAAAGAAGTCAAATAACCAGGAGAACTATCAAATAATATTTTGTGAGAGAAACAAATTCAACTCAGGCTGCCAGAGAGGGTGGTGGATGCCTGGAATGCTTTTCTGTACGTGGCTGTGCGAATGAAAATGGTGACAACATTCAAAATTAGCAACAAAAGAACAAGAAGAACACTCCGCACAAAACAAACAGAAAGAATAAAGCACAGTGGAGTGGACAAAAAAGGCTGTAGATTTTATTTCAGTACTTCACTATGACTCGACATGGACCATGTTTCAGTGAAAAGACCTGCGTCAGGAGTCTGTAAAGATAACACAAGATGGACTATAGGTACAAATGGCATTGAAATACAATCAACAACCTTTCCTGGAAACAACCTTTTATTGACCCACCTGCAATAAATATATTTATCCACTCTTTTGTTAGCAAACTTGACTACTGTAATTCTCTCTATATAGGTCTCAAAACATCTGATATTAGACGCCTACAAATAGTTCAGAATACCACCATTAAACTTATCACTGGAAAAAAAGAAATCTGATCATGTTACTCTACTAATGAAAGTGGCCCATTGGCTCCTCCTACCCTACCGTATTATCTACAAAATTTTACTCTTGGTCTTTAAAATCCATCTGTCTGGTGAACCACCCTATCTTTCTTGTACATTAACCCCATATTCAAACACAAGAACATTGCAATCATATTTTCAAACTTTACTGATAGTAACATCTTTTTGAGAGACAATCCATCAACACACCAAGTAGGCATTCTTTTAAGATCAGGGTCCTGAGCATTGGAACAAGTTACCCCAGTCTCTTCGGCAACAGACGTCTCTCCAAAACTTTAAAATTGATCTTAAAACATTCCTTTTCGCTGATGCATACTCCTAACCCTGCTAATGTAATCCATGGAGATGGAAGGGACCCAGCAGACCAGTTTCAGCCCTCCTTTCCTATCCCCCCCTTCTACCCTATATGAAATCGTAGTTCTACCCCACCCCTTCCTTCTGTACTTCACCTTTTTCCTCCTTTTCTTTCATTCTTAGACTGTAAGCCGCTTAGACATGTTTTTTGATGGGCGGGATAGTAAATCCTGAAATAAACTTGAAACTTGAAAAACATGTATGTCGCAATGAAAATATATGCGCTTGGCAAGAGATTAGTTTGACATATTTTCATTGCAACATATACATTGTTTACCTTTACAGTGGTTGTTTCCAGGAAAGGTCGTTGATTAATTGTATTTCAATGCCATTTCTACCTATTCCGTCTTGTGTTATCTTTACAAACTCCTGACACAGGCTTTTTTTGTCGAAACGCAGTCCATGTCGAGTCATAGTGAAGTACTGAAATAAAACCTTCAGTCTTTTTCGTCCACTCCGCTATGCTTTTGTTCTTTCTGACAGAATTCAAAATAACATGGGATACACACAGACGGTCCCTATATAGAAAAAGGATGGAAAAAACTTATAGAGTATTTACACTCAAGTAAAACATAACTGACTCACATACCCGCACACTCATGAATGAATACAAAATAAAGACAACGAACATGGGGGGGGGGGGGGGGGTAACTTTTACAGAGCAGCAAGTTCAACCCTGGCCACCTTTCTGAGCAGACTGGACGGACCATGCTGTTCTTTTCCTGCTGGCATTTACTTTGTTACTATGTAAATACAGAACTATTCATACTGTACAGTATAATGATAGGTAGTGAATTTAAGGCCTGTCTCAGGTGAGAACTATTCATACTGTGCAGTATAATGATAGGTAGTGAATTTAAGGCCTGTCTCAGGTGACCATTCTTCCTTCTTACTTCTATACCAGTCACTATGGAGACAATTGTATAACTGGGTGCTTCCATTTAGACACCCCGAGGGCATGCAGTTAAAGTCTATTCTGTAATGAGCAGAGGAGTGGCCTAATGGTTAGTGCAGTGCCCTGAGAACCAGAGAAACTGGGTTGAATTCTAATGCAGATCCTTATGACTCTGGGAAAATCACTTAACCCTCCATTGCCCCAGGTACAAAATAAATGCCTGCGTATAATATGAAACCACTTTGATTGTAAGCACAGAAAGGCAGTCTATGGAATCCCACCCCCTCCGTAATGGATCCTAGGTACACCCCTGCTGCATTTATTTAGGCACCTACACTTACATCAGGTCTATGGTATGAGTAGAAGCACCTACAGTTTAGGAATGTCAATATTACGTTAGGTTTCTATAATGGACCCTAGACACCTAGAGCAAGAACAGCCATTTTTAGAAAAGAGCATGCACAAAAAGAGTAGCTTCACTCGAGAGATTACACACAAAAGCAGTGGCACTTCCACCTGGATATACCCATTTATAATTTACATGCGTTAAGTGCCAGATTTGGCCTTTTGAGGTAGTTTTTAAGACTAGAGGGATCAGCACAGTTGCCCCCTCACCCACTCCTCAAAATCCAAGGTCAAGACAAGCAGTTTGCTCATGCCTCTGCATGATTTGAAGGAGGTGTCAATGTCAATGTGGAAATTTTTTGAAATACACGTCTAGATGGGAAGTACAAACATAATTTAATAGTATGCCCACACCATGACCAGAACAGGCCCCTTTGAATTATTTCCTATTTCTCTGAAGCCCTTTTCCCTTGAAATCTGTATGTGCTATGTGTAAGTAGCAGCTTTTAAAAACTTGTTGCTTACACATTTATGCCATTTAGATGTGTACATAAGCTTTTTACATGTGTAAATGCCACCTAACATTTCTAAAATGACCTCCATAATATTGCTGGTTCTTTTATTGAGATGGGATGTAGTCATGGTTTTGAACTGAGGTAGCGTGGAAGAGATCACTGTTTCCCTTCTTCATGAACAAATAAAAATATCCTTCCCCCATTACATCCCATAGGAGGGAGCAGTGGTGGGCCTAGTGAGGGCACTGGACTATGTGGGGGCCAAAGAAGTAGCACAGAAGCAACAAGAAGAGGTGATAAGAAACATTGGTGGAGTTTGGAGGGCAAGTGATATATTGCTCCCCTAACTCTGAGTGTTTCCTGTTGTGGCCTACAGGCTTCTTACCTGTTCATTTACTGAATACTGGCTCTTCTCCTTCCTTTTGTCAAAGCTCTGCAGCCACCTCCTGGGTCTTGACTCAGCTTCTTGGATCACATGCTTGTAGAAACAGACTGAGGTCATTTTCCACATATCCCGACTTCAGAGTGAGGTTTATTACTGTTATGGTATGCATAAAACGAACCCATTTGGAGTCATTGCCCTCAAAAGAAACATTCAGGTTTCCCTGCTCCTAGGTTGAATCCAGCTTTCAATAATGGAGGCTGGATTTTCCTGTGACACTCTGAACTGGAGGGAACTATAAAAGGGCCTTGAATGCAGGAGACAGACTGGAGGGAGAGAAAATGCTACAGATAGGCTGAAGGAAGAAAGAGAGATTTGTGAAAATTAGCTAGGGGGCAGGGAAGTGCTATGTAGAGTGGGAGGAGAGAAGGAAGAAAGAGTGAGTGTGGTGTTGACAGGCTGCAGGGGGTGAAAGAGAGGCAAAGACTGGTGAATATGAAGTAGGTTTGGGGAAAAGAATGACTAGTGGTGTTTGAATACCTCCCTAGCTTCTCATTTGGCCACATGAATCCTGTACATTACCTGCATTCAAGTGATTGATCGACCACACACACGTTTTTGCTTACCTACACTTTGAAGTTTAAGTTAAGTAGCTCTTTTACTTCTTTTTGTGGATCCATCAATTGTCAGTTCTGTGATGTTTAGCAATTTTGAACCAAAGAATTAAGGATTTTTTATGCCATTGAAGAGAAGTAACCCATATATTTTCCTCCACCTTTGTTTTTGAAAACATTGATTTTGGCTGGAGGTTGGGTTGGGTTCAGAGGCTTTTCCCTTTTCTTATTAAGGTTCTATTGTACTTCCCAGGATTATAGCTTGTTTAAGTACTTTGCTATCTATATTAGAGATATAATTTTGTTCAGTAGTATCAGGACTCTCTATTTCTTGTTGTGGATTAGAGTTGTAACTGCCAAACACCACGTATGTCCCCCCTGCTTTTGTTTAGGGTTGTAACTGTCATTCTATGCAGGTTCCCCCTCTCCATACTTTTCTTTAGGATTGTAACTGCCATTTCATGGAATTAACCCCTCCCCTCCCTCCTCCCCCATCTATATATATAAAAGGCACCACTGAAGCCTCCAGCCGGAAGTGTGAAGCGCCAGAGATATCCGGTTTCCCCATGAGTGAAGGAAAACAGCACAGCAGGAAATCCCATGAAACAGTGAAGGACTCAGAGGGGGGAGGGGACCTCACTCTCTCTGTAACAAAAACACAGAACAGCAGGAAACAACACTGAAGGACTGGACTCGGAGGGGGGAGGGGGAGGGAGAGAGGGCAGGGACACACACACTCCCACATGCACACTCTGAAGAAAACCTTGCTAGCCCCCCGTTTCATTTGCATCAGAAACAGGGTTTTTTTTACTAGTGCCTTTATAAGCTGCCTTGGTCATTTCCTCAAAACATGGTGGGAATCACTGATGTTTTGCGACATCAGACAAGGAACAGAGCCCCCACCCCTCTTAATTTGCTTACTATTTTGTGCCAGCAGTGGTGTCAGGCAGGCCCATGCTCAAGCCCTACCACTCTGATTTCCTTCTTCAGCTTGGGCGGAGATAGGGTGACAGTGGAGGCAGGCCTGGTGGGGGAGGGGGCTGTAGTCCTGGTTTCACCTTATGCTGTTCTGGATAGATGAATGTATGTTTCTATACAAAGTCCAATGCCCAAATTCCTTCTTTCTTTTATCTGCTTCTTCCCCCACTCCTGCTTATACCATTGGGCTGTGCATCTGTTTTAAGCATGCTTAAATTCTGTCACTATTTTGGTTACTATTAGGGGTGGGCAGCTAGAAAATTGGGGGATCAATATTAAAATCGATTTAACTGGCCAGTTACATTGCTTGTTTGGGGATAACTGGTCATAGTCAGCAACAGCAACACTTAACTAGATGGTGCTGCTGAAAATGTGGGGTTAGTGGCCAACAGGAAACCAACTATTTGGGAGCAGGGGCGTAGCTATGTGGGGCCATGGGGGCATGGGCCCCGTAGATTTGGCCCTGCCCCCCCCCCACCGCCAACCCCCTTCAACCCCCCCTCCGGCCGCCAGCCCTTCCCTGCCGCCGCTGCCATCGGGTACCTTTGCTGGCGGGGGTCCCCAACCCCCACCAGCCGAAGTCCTCTTCTCCGGTGCGGCCGCGTTGCTGATCTGCAAGGGCAAGCTTCTGTTTCTGTGAGTCTGACATCCTGCATGTCAGACTTACAGAAACAGAAGCCTGCACGGCCGCATTGTTGATCTGCAAGGGCAGACTTCTGTTTCTGTCAGATTCACAGAAACAGAAGCCTGCCCTTGCAGATCAGCAACGCGGCCGCGCCGGAGAAGAGGACTTTGGCTGGTGGGGGTTGGGGCCTGCCAGCAAAGGTACCCGACAGCGGCAGTGGGGAAGGGTTGGTGGCGGCGGGAAGAGGGGGTCAAAAGGGTTGGTGCTGGGGGGGTCAAAGGTGGTGGTGGCAGCGGGGAGGTCAAAAATGGCGGGGGGGTTGGCGGGGGGGGGGGGGGCTAAAATATGCCCCCTCACCTCAGGCTCTAGACCTCCCTCCCACTGAAGTCTGGCTACGCCCCTGTTTGGGAGGCCATTCAAGGGGCGGAGTCAGCACTTGGCCAGTTAAATGCCAATATTCAACACTTAACCAGCCAAGGTAACCACTTTAAATAGGTCCAGATAGAAGTCAGTCTTTTCATGTGGTGGCCTATAGCGGGTTAAGTGCTGAATATTAATAGAATAATGAGCCAATTAGTTCCAATAATTGGCTCTTTAAAAAGCAATTATTGGTACAAATTAGATTTAATTGGAACTCACGCATATAAATTTAAGTACAGGATCCATGCCTAAAATTTACATCCAGTCCAAAAAGGGGGCATGAAAATGGGAAAGTCATGGGCATTTTGGGACATAATGGGGGGCATGGTTTTGTGTTGCATGCG